>NC_000086.7:52508701-52819534 GCF_000001635.26 Mus musculus
TTCTAGCTACAGATGGTTGTAAAAGACAAAGCTTCATCTGGTCTGGATCCCATGAACTTGATCCTGTTGAGGTTTCTGGGCTCTCAAGACCAAAGGAGCTATGGATGGGGGGACCAAATTTAAGTCACAGGGATGAAGCTGACGTAGACAAGGCTATAATTTGAATTACGGTCGCAACAGGCTGAACAGCCTCAAAATTTGTCTGCCTGGAGTTTGGGGGTGTATCTTTAAATGCGGAATGGATCATAAATATTACTAAACATATTTAGAGATGCTTAAATAAGAAGCTGCAATATTTGAGAAGCTCAACTTCAAACCAAACTTTTCAGTCCTTTAAACAAAACTCATGGGAATATGAGATTTTATTTCCTTCTTATTAAGTACAGTCTTGGTATTTGAGAAAGGCATTTCTGACGCCCCCTCATTAATTAAAGAGTTTTGCTTACTTTTCTACCATTGGAGAATAGAGCACCTATTTAATAGGTCACCCCTGATTTCCGATCTCATTAGTACATGTCACAAATCATTTCACAAAGCTGTTTTGGCTGCAGGAACAGGCTGGGAAGAAAGCTCAATTGGTAAAGGATTTACTGAATAACAGTGAAGACCTGAGTTCATATGTGTAGATTGCATGTAAAAAGCAGGTGTGTGTTGCACATGACTGTAATATCAGTGCTGGGACCCATAGTCAGAAAGATCCCTGGGGATTGCTGGACACAGTCCAGGTTTACTGAGAGAGCCTGTCTGAAATAAAGTGAAAATAAACTGGACAATGATTCAACTTGTAGCCTCCATATGCACACATATATACAAACAGAAACAGACAGACAGACAGACTGAATGACAGATGAAAAAGGAGGAAGACAGAAAGAGGGCAAGAGAGAGGGAGGGAGAGAGCTGGGGGAGAAGAAGAGAGAAAGAAAGAGAATATTGTTCTTAGTGGTCAATCTAGAGATGTATCAACATGTGGTTCATGGTCAGAACTAATGGACCATACAACAAAGGTAAAACAAGATACCTTTATGGGTAGGTTCCATGGGGTAAATTATGACTATTCGATAGCCATACATTTTTCAAATAAATCATGACTGCATTCCTCTCAAAACAGAAGTTATCTGACTGTGTGTGAGATTCCAAATACGGTTATATCTTGCACAAGTCTTTAATGCCTTTCATATGAACTGTTCTATGAATGTGCCAAGCAAATTCTTCATGCTTGTACATTTCAGCCTACTACCTCAGCACTTCCTTAAGTCCCCTAAATGTCACCTGGGTGTTTTTGTTTTCATTATGGACATGCTTTAGTGTATACACTCTATGGGCATTGAACTTTGGCTCTGCTCAGCAGCACCAGGAGAACACATAGGTGGCCACTCACTTCCTAGTGGTGATTTTCTCATGTTGATTTTAACAACATTCAGCGTTTTCATTGTTTACAGTGCATTAATGAAAACAATAAGCAAAGCTGAGTCAATCGTAATTGTTCTCTTGTAGAAAATGACAGCTCCTCAATTATTTTTTGATAAGCCCCCAGACAGCAAATGGAACATCTGTCTAATAATTTCTTGTCAATACTAGTCATAAATCTGGGCCTCAGTATTCTGACTAATGCTCTAAGGGGAAAAAAACATTTTCTTTAAGCATAGTAACAGAAGAATTTTTGACAAACGATGTCATTTCTCTCTAAATAAGAACAAGCATTTTGTTAATCTTCAAAGTTTCTTTGCTCCACTGGGCAGCAGGAGCATTGTTAAAACTGTTGTTTCTGGCAGATAGAAAATAAATGGATGCAAACATCTTCTATTCAAAAACAGTCTTTGCAGACAGAGAAGAGGGACACAAGTGGTGAGAACTAAAGAGGGCTGAGCAGGCCACAGAGGTAACAAAGGCTATAATTTATGTTGTGTTCCTTTGTACTAAAGGCACTATGCAACATAAACAAACACACACACACACACACACACACACACAGAGAGAGAGAGAGAGAGAGAGAGAGAGAGAGAGAGCACACATACAGACACACACACAACACACACACACACAACACACATACACACACAGACACACACACACACACACACTTCCATATACCCCTAGTTAACAGAAAAGCATTCCACTCCTACGGAGACACAGTTGAATACTGGCAAGCTGTCCTTCCCAAAGAAAGCGACTCTATGAATAGGAGTACCCAAGTAACTTAGGTAGAAGAAAAGAAGGGTAGACCAACAAACCCCAAACCTTGACTACAAGGTATTAGCTAGAAAAAGGACAAGAAGATGAGAGCATGGAAGAGAGGAAGACAGAATGCTAGAAGGGGGGATGAAATCAGGGCAATATTTTAAAGGTGAAAGATAATGGGCCCCTTAGGAGAGAGGAGATGCAGGAGAAGGTTAAAGGCCATGAAACCCAAATTGTATTCACTTCATGGTTTAGACTCAAACCATTCCTGATCTCATTTCACAGGGATTGACTTCGAAAAAATTTCCCATAATAGAATTAGGAAAGTAGGCTATTATTTGGTATGTGTTCCTGGAAGGCTCACATTAACCAACAGTAGCTCCCGGGAATTTAGACCAAATTTGTTCTCCAGCTGTTGGCATGCCATGATGGTGGGTACACACAAGCAGCTGCAATTCCCATTGCCTTGCCTTTCCACCTGGCCCCATCACTGCTCAGGCCTCGCCTTAATCTCTTTCAATATGTAATGCTCACATCAGCAGCAGCCTTCTACCCAGAACTCAAGCGGAACTGAATAATTGGCTGTTTCCTGATTTTTTTTTTCCTCCTCCTAGGAAGGACAATTCTAAACTTGCATTGAAATTTTATGGGAAAGTATGTTACATTTGCTCACATTCAATCTGATTCTCTTGTTACCGAAAGCATTTATTCCCAAAGCAAGGGAGACTCTTATTAAAATTCAAGGGTAAAACAGAGCTCTTTTGTGCTGTTGTGTTTTCGGTTTTGTTTATGCCTTTTTGGTTGTTTTGAAACAGGATCTCACTCCATACCCCAGGCTAGCCCCAAACTCAAAGAAATCCTCTTTGTGAACCTTCTAAATGCTGGGAATATAGGTATGAGAGCCATAGCTGGCAAAGCCTGCTCAGGAACAACAAATTAAATGACAAGGGTTCTCCTTTTGTTCTGAAATTCCTTCCTTACATTTCAGTAGTCTCTGGAAGCTCACTTGGCACTTAGACATGTAAAGCCTTCCCAATTGTGAAAATGATGTCTCTGTCCTTCCTGAAATGAATAGATGCAATTTAAGGTTTTTCCTAGACACTCACACTTGAAACATGGTATTACTTTGTAGGGTTTTCTTTTAACTTAATATGACCAGCTGTTGACCTATTCATAAGTTCTATTCATTCAATAAAATCCAATTACAATTATCTGTGGGCTATCTTCTTATTTATATTCCCCACAAAAATGGAAAATTAATATTTATGTCTTTTCCCTCTATATGTTTCAAATTCAGTCCTATCATGGCAACTATAACTTCGCAAGGAGATAACATAGCACTATGTGACTGTTGAATTTGAATGTAGTAACCATTATTTTTACTTTTTAGATATAATCCACAAAACAATGTACTTAACACAACTGAAATGGTATTTTGAAAAATAACTTTTATAATTTTTTTCATAAATTGATGCATATGGCCATTGTGATCTCATATTGGAAAGTCACAAGCAAGCCCCTCCATAAGGAACCTACTCTGTAATTCTTAACAAATAAACAGGAAAAGAAATGCACTCATAGAAAAGGAAACCAGTTCAGATTCCAGCTGTTGCAAAAAAAAAATCTATATGAAGTTTTCTTATACAAGGTCCAAGCTGATGCACATCGGGTGATTCTGTGCTCTCAGGAAAATGGAGTTCCTTTTCAGAACAACCAAAACAAAATCTGCAGCCCACAGCTATTATGTCCTAGCACCATTTTGGAATTGCATCTTAATCACTGTTATAGAGGGTCAGGCAATTCACAGCAGTGTATACCAACAAGGTCAACCAGGTCACTTCACCCAGGTAAGCCCACTGGACCTCACTGGTTTTAGTAGATAGACAATGTTATAGGAAAATTTCAGACATTTTAGACCCACTTAAGAAGCTTTGTCAAGTAACTACTAATTGCCATTTTTTACTTTTAAGCAGTAGCAAGGTACTAAAAGTACTAAGGTATAAAGACAATGTAAGTATGAGCAGTTGAAAGAAATAAAAAAAGATGCTACACATAGTATTTTTCAGAAACAAATCATCTGAAATTATTTCCTCTGCCTTCCACTATTTGAGCAATAAGGAGAGAAGGAAAATGATACTTAAATCAAGAGAAAGCAAAGAAAAATGACTTCGTCTTTCAGTAACCAGTATAAATACCTTATATATGGAAATGAGAGCAACAACACTGCTTCCGTATGCAAATTGTAAATATGGAACAGCATCCTTTTTAGTCCCCAGGTGAGCATTAGGTGGCAATTTATTTTGGGGAGTCTCAGGAAATGCATGTTTTAATCTCTGTGTTCATAGAAAGTGGTCCCCTTCCCTTACTTCAGCAGGTCCCCATGGCAGCTACTGGTGCACAGAAATGGTGCTCTGACCTGGCAGTGCATAATTCCACCTTAAGTATATAATTTTGAAAGTGGAAAATGAGGGCCACTCTCCTCATGATACTTTCTTTTATGATTGCCTTAGCTCTTTGAAATGTATTATTTTTACTAAAGCACCCTGAAGATAATTGAAATAGATTTTCCAGATCTATGTCTAGGTTATCTTAACCTCCAGCAACATACCTTCCCGTTCACAATATATTTAGCAAATGAAAGAACTATCCCTTCACTCATTTAAAAAAAAAAAAAGGTAACAACACCAACCAACTGACCAACCAACCAACCAACCAATCTACTATTCCATTAGCATGGAAAAAAAGAAAAGAAATCGTTTTCAAAGAACATATGTGCTATTTTAGAACTCAAACTCTGGCACCAAAACTTCTCTGGCCAATTCTCAGTACTAGAAAAGAAAACAGGTAAATAAGACCAGGAAGTCAGTCTCTGGGGATGAACCTACTAAGAAAATGAACAACAATTCTGCTACTTAGTCCGCGAACATGACCATTTACTCTAGGGTTCCCTTAAGGCTTGCAATGGCTGAGTAACTCTGAGAAAAGAGTTTTGTTACTGTCAGCGTCAGGCTCAGCAATGAGTCTTCACTGAACCAGATATTGAATTATTGGGTTCCTGGGCCTAGGGAATAAATGACTGAAAAAGAATTGATAATAGTTTTCAGAACAAAGAGAGTATTAGTTAAAACTGTTCCTTGGAGAAATAGGAAGACAGAGGAACGAGTCACCCTCTAGCAAAGAACTGAAGTCTTTCTTGTCTCCCTAGAAAAGCAATGGCTGGAGGATATGCTCCCATTTCAAATATCCCCAATTTCCTCCAAATAATAGCATTCGGAATATAGTTTTGACAACAATAGGGAAAATATCGCGAGCTGCCTACTTTTGCTGTCTGTGCAGTTATTTACTGGAATAGATGCCATACCACAGAGCACACTTCCCTCAAGGAGTTCCCAGTCTAAGTGGTAAGACTAGGTATGTTTACAGAAGCTTAGTTATGGGAGATGGTCCAAGAATTATACCATTTGGCAATTCTGTTCTAAGAACATCATGAACTGTACTTGCCCAAACTATGATGCCTATGATGCCATTAGGCAATGTAATCGTATGTGTGGTCCATTAGTAACCAAAACACTTATGTAGAACATGACTGTAACTACTAAATACAAGATAACAACAAGAGATACAAGATACTAAAGACTAGAGCCCTTTAAAGGGATACAGAAAGAATAGAGCAAGATAAAGTGAGTACCAGCTGGAGGAAAGAAAGACCTCCAGAGAAGGTGCCTTTTAAAAAGGCTGTTCTGTCCAGAGACTTTGCCAGAGTCACTCAAATTGACCCTCTCCTCTTCAATAGGCCCTAGGTGCTGGCATTCTCCACTCCCCCTGCCAACCCCCCTGCCTCGCCTCTGCTGACAACACTTACTCTTTGACTCGGGCTTTCTCTTGGGCCACTGCCAAGCAGAACACAGCTATAGAGTTTCCATCCTCCCCATCTGTATCTACTTAAGCCCAGAAACCTTTTTGAGGTTTTGTAAAGGGTTTTACAGTTAATAACTAAAGGGAAATAGACAAGGTTTAATAACACACACACACACACACACACACACACACACACACACACACACACACACGAAAAGAAAGCTAAAAAGCCTCTGGAAATAGCTCTCAGAACCCCAGTTGTATGGAGGTGAATTTTGGCCTGATATTCCTAGTAACTTTCACTAAGCTTAAGTTTTCTTCTAGCATCAACAACCACCTACCTTTTTGTCCCTGCTCTCCTTCCTTCCCCACATAAACCCCGCACACATCCTGAAGGCCTGAAGACCTGTAGAGGATGCCAGGGTAGGAAGCTGTGTGTGCCTAGAGGTAAATATGACAGCCATAGATAGCTCAGAAAGTAGAGGCTACATGGAATATTTTCTTGTGTTCTAACACAAGTAGCCATCTTACTTATGAAGATGTGTGGTGTGTAAGAAGAGCTAAGGAATCGTTCTAAAAAGATCACCTTGCAAAATCAACCTTATTTTAAAAACCTAGCAGAGGCCACAAGTCTAAATTCACAGGAAGTGCACACAGAATCTAGCCCTAACCAAAGGATTTCATGCATTTTTTTTTTCACTTAGGGTCTGTGCTAAGTCATACCTGTTAGAGTTCAGTGAACACAAACAACTGTGAGCACAGTGAGACAGAGTATTAACAAAATCCATGAGAACACAAACACATTTCAAGAGGCAATTAGCCCAGCTTCCTTTTGTAACCAGCACAGAATAGAAATGTGCACTTTCGAAGGGCTGGCCAGGGGAGGTTACAAATTCTCCCTCCTTTGTTCTGAGTCCTGGGCAACTAATCAGCACTTTCTGTCCCATATGTCTCCAATGAATCTCACACATGGCAACTGAACTCTGCCTTTTCCATAATGATGGGCTAGTCATCACTCTAACAATAAGTTAAGGGGTGGAGGGAACACTTCTTGAAGCCACATGGACAGGGAGAATTCATTCCTTGCAAAGGGAATGAATGGTGAGAAAATGTATCAGTTAAGTAATCACTTTTTTTATTCCAATATTGATTACCCCCCCCTTTTATAACTCCTCACTGTGAATTTTCTACTCCACCTTTTCATGACTATTGTCCCCACTCCCTGCCAAGCGATATTGGAGGAAGTCATGAGTTTTTGCCATTTCTGTAGAATAAACCAGTCACCCAGCTTAACTTTACCCAAGTCCTGGCTGATATTTCACGAGGCCTTTAGTCATACTTTGCCACTTTCTTCCATTATTTATGCTTTCCCTCACTTTAAATTCTTCCTAAATATCCCAAGTCCCAAATGCAATCCTGGCCTCCCCAACCTTAGCAAGTGAGATGTCTCTGATAAGACAGAAGATTTTAAGCATGCATTTCCTGGGATTCCATGTATCTTTCTTGACCCAATCTCCCACTCCCTTCCTTTCATTGTCAAACGTATGACAAGAGGAGTCAGCTCTCACTTCCTCGCCTTCAATTTTGTGACTTTCACGCTCATTACACTAATGGAAGTTGGTTCTCAAATGTCACCAATGACTTCAAAAATGGCCACTCCTAACCTCTATTCTCTTTCACCTCTTCTGTAAATCTCTGCGAACGTCTACACTGCTTCTTCCTGTGTGTCTTTGCTGTCTATTTGAATCTTCTGAACATTCCTTTTATGGATTCCTCCTTAACCCCTAAAAACTTCTGTTTGGCAACCTTTTCTACTTCCAATGGTAAGTCTCAACCTTTCTTGAGAGCTCTGCATCTGTATTTCTGACTCTTTCTTGGTCATCTCCCTGTGGGTCATTCGTATTACAAACTCAACACATGACAAAGGTGAGATTCATTACCTTTCTTCCTATGGCGGCCACTCAACAATCCTTACTGCTCTCAGTTAATTTCCCTATTTCTACTCAAGCCATTACTGTGCTTCTTCCGAGAATTAATAAAATAATGCTTCCAGTCTCCACGCCCTGTTGATTCTCTTCATGACCACCATTTTCTCATACCCATATCCAGCTTTCTCTTAACACTAACCCATCCAACAGGGCAAGTTTTCCCAGTCTCTCTCACTGTCAACGTTCTTTCTCTGCCAACGATGCCAGTCAGATATAAATAACCACAACCAAAGCATAGTACTCCAAAAGAATTCCCCTGTAAAAACATAAAGGCTTTGATTTAAAAAACAATGCCAGGCAAGAGTGATGGATAGTAGGCTCAGTGCTTAAGATCACTCCTGCTCTTGCAAAGGCCCTCAGTTCAGATCCCAGGACTCAAATCAGGTGGCCTGTCACTCCTAATCCAGAGAATATAATGCCCCCTGCTGGTTCCTCCAAGGTACCTTGAAGGGTACCTGAATATACACATATAAAACTTTTTTTTTAAATGCCAGGTAAGAAAATAATACACTTTAAAGGGAAATAAAATAAAATGTAAGGAATGAAGAGATTCTATTTGATGGCAGTCAACTATCCTTTAGTATGTGTGATCAGTACATATTATCTCAAATAAAGAAAAAGAATCATAGAAGTGGTACAAATACATTACATTTCTTCCAAAAGAGATTAACGATGGTGCCAATAAGAAAAAAATAATGCCCTTAAACAGACGTCCAATCTCTTTAATACCTAAGGAATGTGAACATAACAGACTACTTTATACATTAATGTCTTCAAGCACATCATACAAAAATTTTCTCATCTTACAAAACGTGACAATAAGAAAAAGCACAGCTTCCTATTCCCAGTACCTACAAACCTCACATATTATTGTGAGATTTGGATGTTTTCCTTTGCTATATAAATGCCAAGGGACTGTAAAGGAACGCAAATGTCACTTCTTTCAGAACAAAGCGAGTTCTATGTTTTCCTGCCTAATTGCTTTTTGGGGCATCTTGATGTCCCCCTAAATCAATGAAGATTATTTAAAGACATGCTTATCTTTATAAATATAATTTGTGGTCCTTTTAATCACAAACAGTTAGTAAGAAAGTAAGTAAAATATTAGAATGATTGCCTCTTCCACCCAATCATCTTTACCTCACTCCTATATTACTTTGTCTTTTGGCGGGGTGGGAACACAAGATGGATGGAGAGAGAGAGAAATACAGATGACAAGAGAGGAATAATACAGTGTCATTTCTAAGCTTTAACAATGTAAGTGGCCTGACTAATGCAACTGAACGTTTATTGACTGGCTTCTTTTTTATCCATCTTGTTTATTTTCACTGTATGGGTTTAAGAGCTCCTGGTACCATTGATTTCTAGAGCATCATGCAGGAATAGCATCAAAGTAGAATAGACATGCCTTGGCATAACTACCAAGATATAAGACATTTTTTATTATTATAGTGCTTAACTTCATGTCCTCAATCACAAATGTTTAATAATAGCTGCCTCCCTCACTTAGTGACAACTGCCCAAGATGCCTAACATATTGAAAAGGCACTCACAGAGACAGCTGAAATCTCTTCCCCTTCCTGTACACTTCCTGGTACAAACTGGTTTCTTGAAATAAGGTCTACACCATACCTAATAAACAGTGAATTTGCTAAGAAGTTTTTATACCCTCATAAAATATCCCTAGTGAAAGTCTTCTAACTGGCAGGAACTGTACAGGTAACAGACAGCTAAAACCCCTACCACATATTTTTCTAAACTTTACTTAATGGCTCTTGGAAGGCGGCCATCTCAGAGGTTTACTACTACAGTACAATGCAAGACTAAAATCAGTGCCAGGCATAAACACGAATCCTTGACATGCTTCTGCCACTAAACAAATCCCACAGACAATGCTGGAGGCTCCCAGACAGGTCAGCCAACAAAAAGTGTAGGTGGTACTATGTGAGTTTCAATGGGTGTATCCTCCCCCTGAAGTCCTAAAGAAGGTTGCAAAGCTGTAAACCACCCATAAAGAAATGTAACAGAGTACACAGGGCCAGCAACCTAAGTAAAGTGCTTTATCCTCCTGAATTAAAACATACTATTCTGAGACCCCAAGTGACAAGACAGAATGCAGCTTGGGAAAGATTTTATCATCTAGAGAGTTGGTGAAGTCTACTATTTGAGGGCAGGTGATACAGCTAGGCACTCTAATCTGAACAGAGGAAGACTGGGGAGGGGCCTTATCAGTTTGTCGAAACAAAATGAATATTGACTAGGTAAACAGAGCTCACCAAATCCTAATACAGTCAAGATAAGGAAGATTTTGAAACTAAACAAAGGTAAGCTGAAAGAAGCTAAAACCAGATAAAAGTGGGTAGTGGTATGGGAAACTGATAAAAAAAAATCCTAACACTTGGAAGGCCGAGCTAGGGGCACTGAACCTTCCAGGCCACACTAACCCACATAGTGAATCTGAGGATGTCCTGGGCTATATGATGAAAGCTTGTTTCAAACATGCCACAAAATTCAACATTTCTCAAATAAGAAATGATAAGGGTCTAAAATAGTTTTCCCCAAGCAGTGTTAATGACATTCATGAGATTTAAATCCATAATGGATGGGAGCTGGGGAGATTGCTTAGCGCTCAGGGGTACTTGTTGCTTTTGCAAAGAACCAAGTTCCAGGACTAACACTGCAGCTTACAAGTGTCTGTCACTCCAATTCCAGAGGACTCAGAGCTGGGCACTGCATATATGTGGTATGCAGATACATATGTAGATGAAATACACATACACATAAAAATACATAAATCTTAAAAGGCAAACCCATGATAGCTTATTGAATGGTATTAATTTTACTTGAATCTTGTGGTCCAGGAGCAGACTCCTAGATACCGAGTTGATTTAAGTCTATGGATGAGGCAATAACAAGAGCATCCAAAGGTTTGTGGAGATCTACTTTGTACCAAAACACATTTTCATTCTAACAATTCTGCAGCTTTGGTTGAGGAGCAAGACTGTTTACAACTGCTTTCTTAGGAATAGTTTTACAATACTCTTATTCCATATTCCCTGGCTTACCTGATTCACCGCAATATACTGAAATCACAGTTTAAAAAAGCATGACACAGTCTTTACCCATATAAACTATTTGTTCTCATTCTTGGTGGGACTTCATCCTGCTTAGTTTGACTGAGCATATATTAGTTGTAAAAAATAATAAGCTTATTATTACATTCCTATCTATAATGTACTTACAGAATATTAACCACTAACTTTTTGAGCATTGAATATTATATCATTGTTTTGTTTCAATATCTTTACTTCTTGCAATATTGCAAAGATTTGTTCATGTCAACAAACTCTAATACTTCCATTTTATGCCAATAGTTCTTTCTCTAACAGTTCTATATACTAGCATCTGACTTTTCTTCCTTAAATCCCCAGAATATGGTCCTTTCTATATTTATGGACAGCAAACTAAAAGGAAAGAGCTGCAAGCCATAGAATAAAATATGTCTGTTAGATACATCAGTAGCACTTAGAATAATGCTGTGTAAGTAACAGGTTGAACAACAGGCAATGTTTTTACTCTCTACCCAGCATGCAGCAGGTTGCAGGAATCAGGCCAGCCTCTCAGCAGCACAAATCAGACCTTTTCATTATGACTTCATTATTTAGTTTGAGAATGATTTTCAAAAGCAGACTCACCCATAGTCAAATACACGGATAAATGGATCATTCAAGTCACTTATAAATAACTTATTCTCCATCTGCCATTTGCAATCACCCAGACTTCTGGTTGACTGCCAATTCAGTCAAAACATCACAAAATACACGTAGGAGATTTGAAGAGTAAAATTCAAGAGCATTGCTTAAAAAAAAACCAAAAAACAAAAAACAGAAAAGTGTGGGCCATTTATGGATAACCATGTCTATGGTAAAGGGCTTGTACATAAGATCATTTGATCAATGAATTTTACTTCCAAATACCCCCAAAAACATACTCTTATCACTTCACTAAAAACTAGTGTTCTCGAAAGCACACAGCTGGTCAGCTTGATCCAATGAGATCTTAATTACTCTGGCAAAATTTTCTAACCCAAGCCTCTCATTTCCAGCTGAGCTCATTGGGTGGCCCGGATGATATACACAGAGACTAAAGGGAGGATGTTTAAGGCAGGACACTCTGAAGGATTGTTTTACAATGCCACATGTTGTACAGATTAGCTCGAGGTTTTGCTCCTTGGGTGTTGCTCTCAATTAGAGACCGACTTAAAATTTATTCATACTCAGTAAGTTTTCGGCATACAGCCCTCAAAATACAGCTGGAAAATGAAATGAAGAGAAGGCTGTCATCTGCCTTCCTTTTCAACTCTTTCTCACCATACTATTTCCTTTATGCAAACTTTGATTCCAGCCCAGATGGATTTTGGCACTTAACAACCTTATATTTTTCTTGCCTCAAGAATTTGCCAGGCTACTATTTCTGCACACAATGGGTGTCCTTCGTGTGTGTGTGTGTGTGTGTGTGTGTGTGTGTGTGTATGTGTGTGTGTGTGTGTGTGTGTGTGTGTGTGTGTGTGAGTGCACGCGGATGTGTGTGTTTGAATGTACACATGTGTGCTAGAAACTGAACACAGGGTATCATATGTGCTAAGAGTATATTCAACCACTGAATTTTGTATTATTTCATCAATAGAATGCATACAGACAGCATCTATCACCCAAACTATAAAGTCCCTCCAAAAATTTGATCTCATATACCACACACACACATTCACACACGCAGACACACACACTACCTAGGAGAGTGCTTGACACTTTGTAGAGGCTCAACAATGCTTGTGGGTTGAGTGACTCCATCATTCAATTCCTATCTCAAGGTACTTAGTATAACAGAAGAACCCTCGAAAATCTAATTTCAGGAGATACACTTATTCAAAATATAGTTCCTGCTATCCAAAAACGCTAAAAAAAGAAAAGAATCTATGCTATTATCCTGTTTGAATTCAATATAAGCACCTTGATTAAAAAATTGTCATTTTCTAAAACACTGAAAAACTACTACATTCAGAAACATTATTAAGTGATTTAGATCTTTATTACTAATGGCATTGAGCTTTACCATCTATTCCAAAGGTTGTTCAATCAACACAAAACAATTGAAGTGAGGAACATTAACACCACATTTTCGGCAATTACTGTAACATGATCATAATTCCTAGACATCCTTAATCTTTTGTCAAACACAACATAATTCCTATGACATTGACTCCTATTTCATTAAGATAATGTGATTTGAAATAGCAATAGCAAGAACCAAAAACAGAATAGAGATCCTGTTAACACTTATAGGTCTTCTTTCCCCCAAAGGCATATCAGTATACAATAAGAAGTCTTCAGGCAATGCACTTCTAAACCCAGAAGCAATGGTACCTATTAAACACTTACAGGGGCTCCCTGGGTAAGGTGATACTAAAGAAAACAGACTCAAGTAAGATGAAATGTTATCTTGGTTTTCAGAATGTGGATGTTTTAGTTCTAATTTGCCTGCTATCTACTTAGGAATCCAGAGCAAAACAGTGTTATCCCATTGATTCTGTAAGTCAAAGAGCCAAAGGCCAGAGTCCAGACATGGTTCCTTGCTGACCTGAATTCAGTTTTGAAAAGACTATCTCCAGACAAAGACCAGAGTTTCTAGCTTCTCTAAAAATTGACTATGTGGAATGAAAAAAAAAATATGAAGACTGATAATATAGTTTGTCTGCTGGCAGTATGGACTTGTTTGGTTTTGGAACATGAGATTAATTTTGTTTTTGTTTTATTAACATTTCTATATTTCCTTTGGTTGTACCTCATTTAACAAACCTATCTTTAATTGCTGCATCACATCTCATTTTGGAGCCCTGACATACACATGCCTTTTTCGTCCTTCTTCCACAAAAGTTTCGGTACTTTTTATAGGTGTTAAAGGGTCACTTACAATAGTTTGAAACCACATTTAATCCTGACAGGATAATCTTCTCAATGTCTTAATGCTTAACTGGGAAGACTATTATTTAATAAAGAATAATACTATAAACCAGTTTTTAGTGACTAAAAAACAATAGTAAAATCACTTTAGGCTATCATTTCTCAGTTAAACATAACTTTTATAGTGGATACTTTAAGTGAAAGTCAGAAAATATATTGACAATATAAAAGAATGCCTTTGGGAAGTGAGTCCTCCCTGTCTATCAGATTCTATATATTAGAGAAGATAATACTAATAATCAGAAGTGAATTTATTTTAAAGTCATGGCTACATTATGTTTGCTTGACAAACAGTCCAGCTAAATCATTAAATATCCATCATTGTTGCTTCCTTCACTATATGTCAGAGTAGAAAGACTGCAGAACACACTCAAAGAATCCAAAGACAAGCAGTACCATCTATCATGGGAGTCTTGAATCTGTCCACCTGAGCATTGCATCTACAAACCAGGAATAATAACAACTGCTAGATGTGGAGACATAATAGAGAACGGACTAAAGAAAAGTGACTAATTCTACATTAGATGAAGATTCGTACAGATGAAGATTTTTTAAAATTTTCAATAAACTACTACTATGAGAAAACAATGCATATAAAGTAATGCAAAGTATAACACATGTGCATGTATGTGTGAGTGTGTGTGTGAGTGTGTAAGTGTGAGTGTGTATGTGTGTGTGAGTGTGTGTGTGTGTGTGTGTGTGTGTGTGTGTGAGTGTGTGTGAGAGAGAGACAGAGACAGAGACAGAGAGAGTAAAAGCAAATAAACTAACATCCTAACCATCTAAACATTGTTAACTTTGGGTAGAATTAAAAAAATTATACTCAAAAATTATTATAAAGCTCAAATACTGATATTTTGTTAAAAAGCTATTGTGTAGATATTATACTAAGAAAATAATTTAAATGATATTTCTTCATTAATTCTACTTAGAAAATTGTATATTTGGAAAAGTAATGTCTACTTAAACAGGAACAAGTAATTTCTCCTTATTGTTAGAGATGTTCAAGTTCTCATTTCCAGGAGACTTTAATGGCTTGGTTGTGGAAGATACCAAAAATAGGAGGTTTCTAAAGAAAATTATGCTATTGGAAATGTACATGAAATAAATACCCAATAAAATTTAAAAAATTATGCTGAGAAAATTAATTCTTGTGATCTCAAACAGACAATATGAACTGGAAGATGTATATGTAATGTTTCCTTTCTTTTTACAAGCATTTCTTTATCTAATAGCATGGATTAAACTCTGCAATAAAAAAACCCTCATTTGTTTTACCTGGGCAATATCTTGGTTGTAAAACATGTGAAAGAATAGATAGTATGACCCAGCTACCACACCCACACGACCAGTACATGACCAGAGCCAAGACAAAACCACAAAGTTGTAGTCAAGTCAAAAGAGCTTTTAAAAATAAATATAAAGAAGATAGATTTAGGGAATTTCTCTCATCACTGACATGAATCCTGTGCCAAAAATAATGATAAAAAAAAACTATAAACTCCTGGAGAATAGGGCTCTTGTAAATCTAGAACGCTATGTATGCTGATGAAAATACAGAGATACTGGGATATATAAGTAAAATGTAGAAAATAGAGACACAAAAGCCAGAATTGCAAGGTTGAGCATGGAAGTCATACCACAATCCCAGTACTTAGAAGATGGAAGTTGGGGAATTGAAAGTTAAGACCAGCGCATGCTACAGGAGACTGTAAAAATTATGTTTTACAAAAGACCTGTTATTTTACACATTAAAACTGCTCTGGTTTTCTAGGACTAAATCAGCCGCATCAAGAAAGGCTTACACTGCACTCAGAGAGAGAGGTTTTGTTTTGTTGTTGTTGTTGTTGTTGTTTTAAGGGAAGGAATATCAACAAATCAAATATTTGCATTGGGTTAAGATCTTTGCCTCCCAAACTAGATTCCCACCCGTATTCTATGAAATAAGGAAATTGTCCCGTTCACAGCGTTTAATGTTTCATCCTATGTATAGAATAAAAGCTTTTATGGTACAGTTCGATGATACCTGACATTTTGAGGATATGGACATTATTTCTATCGATGTAAATGTAAATTCCAAAGTAAGTGGTATTGGGAAGTCTAGCAATCAAATGCTCAGTCGAGCAAGTTGATGAATGAAAATGAAAAAAAAAAATCTCAGGGAAGAAATCTGCAGCCTTCACTTCCCAGAGGGAATGTTAGCTTTATTAGACTCTTCATTCACTGGGACTCAACTCTTCCTATCTTGCTTCCCTCAAAGACTCTTTCATTCATTTCCTTTTCTTTTCCTTTTCCTTTTCTTTTCTTTTTTCTTTTTTTTTTCTTTTTTTTTTTTTACATACTTTAAGCTGGTTAAAGGACAAAAGAGATCAAGCATGTCCTTTTATGGGGATTTTTCTATTCTATTTCCTAAGTCTGAATATAATGGGAAAGAAAAAAGTCTCCTAAGAAAGACAAAAGTCGAATGACATTTCTGCCCTAATGTTGATAACCACGTATCTGTGAGAGAGAGAATAAATACAACTCTTATCAGCACTGTAGCTTACTTTGAGATCAGTGGTAATCAGACCCTGGTGTGCTAGAAAAGCAGGTCTGGTCTTCCCAGAGAGATTGGATATCCTGACAGAGTGTGACGGGGGATGACTTCCTCATACTTACCAGACACTCTTAACTCATTCTTACTTGCTCAACTTCAAAGACATCACTTGAACTTTCTACCACTTACCACCATAAGTTCACTGGAAAATACTGTGGTTGCTAAAGGACTCTAGCCACTTTCTCAGAGATGGGAAACCTGTTCTGACATTTCACCGTTTGGGTCTCTTATCCCCTCCCACCCTTCAAAGACTGAATACTAGAAGCACCATACTGCTTTCACATCAACCAGCTTAGAACAAGCTTGCATGTCTGATTATTGATTCTTGAAAAAGAGAAGCCCATTCCACACTGATGTCCTTCCTGCCTAGCCTACCTGCTCAGCTTTGATAAAGGATGGTAGAGAGGATCACGCAATGTCCCACTGTGGTTGTTTCTCTAGAAACTTGTGAATGTGGTCTAGCCAAAGCTAGAAATACACTGCAAATAACCTCAAGTGGAACAGGAATGTGTTGCAACTTTTCTAGTCACTGAGAAATGCTGACATGATGTTATTTAAAGTAGGAGAGATAGTAGTAGTCTTTTAAGCATCATCCCAAATGAGAATGCTTATTTTCAGGCTCTTTTAAAGTCACTTTGCTTTTGAGTTCAGTGTATATTGACATGGCATATAATTCTATGCTTTAAATATGCACATTTAGGAAAATACTTCAAAATTTCCTGTTTACAGAAGTAATGTGTTTTTTCTTAAGTCATTAACCAATTTGCAATCATTTGAGAACCTCTGTGCCCTGAGATATTTCATGAAAGGCACGTTTGTTAATCCTTTGGTCATGCTGCAATTCAATATCAAGAGCGGAATCAAGCCTTAAGCCCCTCCAAATTCTAAAATACCTTCCTGAATCCCTCACAGTATTGCAAGGGACCTTCCCTGTTCTCATGCGGTGCATACACAACCCCCATCAGCATCATGTGCTCATGCACCATTTGTCGCTGGCACTCATCTCCTGACATAGACAGACGTGCTCCACTGACCAACTGATTCCCAGAGACAAGAGATCTAGCCTCTGTACTCTATACCACATAGGATTTGGAAGGAAAGGGGTGGATGAGGGTGGGAGAAGACAGCAAATGGATTTTATTCCATTAAGTTAAAATTAATACAGATGGTATTGTATTTTCAAACTTAAATCATTTCCATCACATTTAATTTACCTAATTCTTAATGAATTAGAAAATGCACTTAGCAACCAAATCACCTCTAATTAGATACTAATGAAAACTCCTTAGCCGTTTGTTTTCATGTTGATCATCATGTATGTTTTACCAGAATGAACTACACATTATCGGCTCCTGGCTAGTGAGTTGCTGCTTTTTTTATGTCTTCCTCTGCTTACAAGCAGATCTTAACGGGATCGAGAGAGGAAGTAAATCCTTTATTTTCTCTCTTCAGTGTCCCAGGAAGTATTTGTTGCAAACTATTAAGCACCACAGAAGAGTCCTGTCAAAAAGCAAGATTACCCAGTTCCGAAACAACAAACGTCCACATACAAAATCAAGAGTGTATAAACTGCATGTGCCTACTGCTTGCTGACATGCAAAAGCAACTTTCTCTCAAGTTGTTTGCTGAGGCTTCTAAAGATTTGCCAGTTTCCAAGGCAGAGTTGTGAAACTGAGGCTGGAAAATCTGGAGACACTTTAGAAAGGTCTTCACAGGATGCCAAATGCTCCCCTCTCTCCCTCCTCCCCCGTCCATTTCTTCAAGGCAGAGTGATGTAGCCAGAGGCAGGCCTTCTTCCTGTGGAATGTTTGGTCAATTATGTGTGAGTCCTTAAAGCACTCTGGGCTCCTTTAGTCTGGGGGCCAGGGCTTCAAATGAGTGTCTCCCCTTCCTCCACAATCACTCCAGTGATAACAATCTAGCAATCCATTCTCTTTCCTCCTATAAACACAACCCAATGACCTACTTCCTTTTGTAACTGGTGACAGACCTTAAGTTGATTTCATCTGCCACCTTTCTCTAATCTCTAGCTTGACCTGGGTAAAAATGGCTTAAATTGGGTCCTTGACTAAAATTGTTTCTAGATGCTATTATGCAAAACAGTCTAATTTTTTTTATCGTGACTTTCTTATTTCTTTGTCGGTATATGCACATGCACACACTCATGGGGACAAGTGTACCATGCTTACTGAAGTTACAGACAACTTGTCAGAGTGGATGCTAAGCACTGAACTCAGGTTTTAGGCTTGGTAGAAAGCAGTCTTGCCCACTAAGCCATCTCACCTGGTGCAAAACAGGCTTTTGAGTCTAAAGTTTAGACAGTGCTTATATAAGCCCAGAAGACACTAAACTATAGAAAGCATTTATTGGGTGCACCATCAGCTATTCCCCCAGAACAAAAGATAAATGATGTGGCTTGAATTCCATGGAAATAGCCACAAGATATTTTTTAAAGCATTGTATTTCAGGTGCCAACTGAATTAACAAGGATTTCCCCCTATGGTATCAGTGCTTACTGGGAACTTGAAAAGTACCCTAGCAACTGTGGCCCTAGTCGCAGAAAGACTCACAAATTCTTAGCCTGCCAAGAATTTATAACATAGATCTGGATCTGCCATTAACTCCTAATGTGATCCTCAACACGTTCTGCAAAGAGAAAGGGACCAATGAATAGGACAGGGTCAATATGAGAAAATGTCCTTCTGAGAGGCAGGCGATGTGATGGAGGAAGGCGCATTCTTATCCTTTGAGAGACTGACTAATAATCTGACTTAACCATCAAAGCACTTCTCAAATACATTTGTGGGAATGTACAAGTAGGTAAGTTGAGCAAAGCAGGGAAGTCTCTGCTGTAGGCTTCAGATGCTATCTATCTGATGGCATCCTTAGCTTTTGTTCTAGTGTCTGCTAAAACATTCCAAAAGGTATCATGGGATGATCACAGGGTGTTAAATCTGACAGGAAAGTGAACAAGTGAATGAAGGCAGCTAAACAGCCCAAGATAATGTGCCATTAGACCCAAGACATCTGATTCTCCATAATCAGTCAGTTAGCCTAGTCGACTCTAACACATGTGTAAGGTTTGTTTTTTTCCCCTTGTTCTAGAACCATCAGGTTCTGAGCCTTGCCCTTTCAGAAATGTCTACTCTTAATTCAGAAATGTGGGTATGTGTGGATGCTTCTATGTTTCTAAAGCCTTTCTCTAACAATTCAACAAACTAAATCCTGCAAAAGGCTAACAACGCCTTTATTGTGACTGTTCCTTTGTCCTAGACCTCTCAATACTTACAGATTCTATTTGTATTGCTTTCCAATACAATTACTGGACAAGGTTATGGAAGCAGTTACTAAGAAACACTACTAATCAAAACTCCCTGCTAAACCGTTTCCTTCCACTTTCTGCAAGTGTAGACAGAATGCAACTTACCATGGCCAGATCAAAACTCTATATACTCTCTAGCAAGCATCTACTTAAACTTCTTACACAGTGGCCCTTTTTGCCATCCTACCACCAAGTTAAATTTAACTTGCAATATGTAGCAAAGGCTTTTATGCCGAAGCTACAATGTGACATTCACCTGAAAGCCCTGTCAGGGTGCAACATAAACCAAGGTGCATGAAAGCTATATGTACCTATAACAGATACATTCTTTATTGACTGTGTCAGAAAGAAAAAAAAAAGTTGTGGATTACATGTTCAACTTTCTGCTCACACTTAAGATACTCTCTGACATTTAGTTTACTTTGAGCACAGGAACCTGTTTTAGTAGTGTAATAATATATGAGGACTGTGTTTGTTACTAAATATTCAGACATTTTGGATAGTAGCATGTTTCCCTTCTCTATCAAGATGGCATTCCTACCATGGCATTAAAATTTTCATGATTCAAAACACTGTCCTTTGACCTAATTTCAAAATCCTCCACTTGCCAAACCATTTAATTTTACATCATATTATCAGTCACTTTTTTGTGAACTAGTTTCTGATGATTGCTGTAATATTTAATTTAATCAAGTGCAACAATTTACTGTAGAGCACAGGGTTATTTCCCGTCAATGACATATAGATAGACTCCTTTCTTTCAGTCACTAAAAGACTATCCTTCCATGTTTACCAAGGTTGCCAAAACATTATTTGGATTTCTCTTAGACGGGATCCTCATTTATCGAGAATACAGAAGAATCAAAATACAGTGAAATCCTTTTTAAGAACTAAACACTTTGCTTTTACCCAGAATGCAAGAAAATTCTGAAAGCAAGTTTTCAAGCTGTTAACAGATCAGAACCAGCCAGGCAGGAGGAGGGTGGCATGTTACTAATAGAATGTTAGTATTCTGACGAGAATTCTAGAAAAAGTCACAAAGGCCTTATATTTTACAATCGGAATGTTCTAAGTTCTAGATGTTATAACCAATGGCCAGGAAGCAAAAAAAGAACAGATTCAAAATAAGAAGGTTTCCACGGTTGCTGAACACAGGCTGTACATATCTTCAAATTTTGGTTAGTTGCCTAAATTGATTATTCTCTGATATTTATATTGCTTCCAATAACGGCTCTACCAGTATTTCATGACACTACTGTATTTCCAAACCCTGCATTCAAACTTTTAGTTTTATCAATTTTAACAATTAAATGTAGGCAAAAAATTTTAAAAAGGCAATTCAAAATGAGAAACTATGCCACCCACACTGCAATGTGCACTGTTTTCTTCTCTGCTGTGAAATAACTAGTGCCACATGCATTTTAACACTAAGAAAATTGAGGCTCAGAGAGTCTTAATCTCATCAGAGATTAAATTCACCCTTCTCCAATGGCAGTAGCTAGTGACACTTGTAATTGTAGATATTTATGAGGTACTCATGAGATGCTATGATACACATACAGAATGTGAAATGATTTATTTGAGCATGTCCACTCCTTAAAATATTTGTCATTAATTCCATCTATCTCACAAAAATAATAACCACTAACCTCATCCCAAATCGTCCTTAGCCTCTCACACCCACCATTTTCCATCTTGATTCTTTATGTTCAATTGTTTTAAATTACAAACATAAGCAAGAGCTCAGAATACTTGCCTGTCTGTACCTACTGTATTTCACTTAGCCTAGTGACCACCAGATCCACCCATTTATCACAAGGACATAGTCATCCACCTTTTAAATGCTGAATGGAATTAAATTTTATCGGGGATATATAACTTCTGAATAATGCCAAAATAGAGATGAGTGTGCCTTTTTATAAACCTTCTTGAGTAAGTTATCTAACTTCATGTGAGACTACAGAAGCATAAAATAGTCCTAATTTAGTTTCTATAGACACTTCCACTTTTTTCTCCATAATGTCTGTTTAATTTACATTCCCACTAACAAGGAATGTGACGTCCCTTTTCTTAAAATCTTCACAAATAATTGTTGTTATTTTGATAGTATCCCTATTATATTAATTGCTGAGCTGATACATAACTTCAGTTTTACTTTTTGTCTTCGTGAAAGTTAGTGCTGTTCAGCATCTTTCATACATCTGTTGGCCATTTGTAGGCCTTCTTTTGAGAAATGCTATTTGCTTCATAAGCGCATTTTCTGAATGGCTTACTTACTTTATCACTTATCAAACTAAGTTCCTGGCATATTTTGAATATTTAACCCAGTATTAAACAAGTGACTTGTAAATACTTTCTCCCATGCTGCTTGTATGTGCTGCGTTCTTCACTTCGCTGTTTCCTTTGCTGTGCCAAAAATTTTTACATTGCTACCTAGCATCGACCCACAGCCCAGACAATATCAGTATTGTTGAGATGTGGTTGACTTCTGGTAACTGAAACCATGAAAAGGGAAATTGGGAAAAAGGGTGTCTGAGCCATAGAGTGCTTTCATATACATACATACATACATACATACATACATACATTCATACATACATACATACAAATATATTTGTGTGTGTGTGTGTGTGTGTGTGTGTGTACAAAACCTGCGATTTCAGGCACCCATGAAGGATCCTAGAATTTATATCCTGTATAAATGGGGTTTGACTGCAATTATTTTCTCCTGTTTTTAGTTTCTCTTGTCCACAAAACTAATTCCTAGTGTTCCTGAATGAACTATCCATATTCTTGTTGGACCAAGCTGACTTCATTTCCAGATTTGCATGTCAACACACAAGCCAGCTTAGCTTTGTGACTGACTCCTGGTGACAGTTGGGCTTGTCCCATCAACTCTGTTTAAACAAGTGAACTGGATGTAGCCTAAGGCAATATTAGGCTGTTATAATATACACAAAACGTATTTATGATGTAAATAGACTACACATTTAAATTTACTTAGTACAAAAATGCCATAGAGCTGGGCAGTGGTGGTGCACGCCTTTAATCCCAGCACTTGGGAGGCAGGGGCAGGCGGATTTGTGAGTTCGAGACCAGCCTGGTCTACAAAGTGAGTTCCAGGACAGCCAGGACTACACAGAAAAACCCTGTCTCGAAAAACAGGAGAAAAAAAAAGCCATAGAATGTAGTAAGCCTTTTTAAAAGGCTTAACACCATGCTGATAATCAATGCTTAATGAGATCCTTTCCTCCAGACTGAAGACCTTTATGTTACTGTTATCCTGCTAACCATCTCATTTTTCCCAGCTTGAATACCTTTGTCCTCTTACAAAGGCCCATCACTAGGTGAAAGTGACAATATAATCAATTTTTTTTTCAGTAAAAGTCAAGTTGTTTGCTCTCAAGCATCCTGCAGCTCAGGAAATGTTAAAATGTCAGATCATGTGAGCCGGAATCAACTCTCCATTACGCTTCCAGTCACTTCCTGTAGTAGAAAAGAAATAACTAGACTTCACTATCTAGCCATAGAATTACTGATAAACATGGGCTCCATGGATCTTAATGTGACTCTGGTTAAAAAATAACACGCTATTGCTGTATATAAGATCCTGTCAAAACTCCAGATGTGTGTGTGTGTGTGTTTACATAAGACTACACAGTCTGTAATCAATCCTACAGTAGAAAGCCAGAAGCTTCCTTTTACAGCAAATGGAGATCATTATAGACAGCAACAACTGGTCACACCATGGAGACCAGATGAGGGGAAGGTACAGAAATAAATAAATAAATAAAACACCTCCAATGCATCCCATAACCTTAGAGCTCAGAGAACATTGCAGAAGAGGGCATGGAAAGATTTTGGGAGGCAGAAGACAAGGAAATCTACTCAGAGATAGCCTATCAAAAGTTTTAAAAAAGACATGAAGTAGAGGATGGGGTGGATCTGTGAGGAGTTGGAGGGAGGAATGAGTGGGCAGGAGTATGATCAAAACATGTTGCATGAAACTCTCAAAGAATTAGGAGAAGGTGTTGGAGAGATGTAACTATCTGTAACTCCAGTTTCAGAGGATCTGATGGCCTCTTCTAGCCTCTAAGACTACCAGACATGAATGTGGTACACAAACACACATGCAGGCAAAATATCTGTACACATAATAATTGTTTAAAATTTTCATTCTGTCGGTAATAAACTATGAAATAGTGGTACTATCAAATATGGTAACTAACTTCACTAAGCAATAACATCTTCTGGAGCCGCAGATATATATGTGGTCTACTGTTGATCAAAAACACTATCATGCAGCACATATGTCTATACAGAAACATATTCTAAACATGAAAGAACCTACGGTGTCATTACACCTAAGGTCAGATTCTGAAGCGAGACAGAAATGACAGATGGAGTGAGAGGGTGACATCCAATTCCCCCATGAACTTTTAGGTGCCAAATATGTATCAGACACTGGGCTAGCACCACCTCAGGAACTAGAAGTGGGTCCAGAGTCATGTCGCTCTGCTACTTCCCTGTGGGAAAATGGCAAACCCCAATCCTCTCCCTACAGCCCTGGGACTTCCAGACACTTGCCCACAGTCTCCTCATAAAGCTTTAGTACATTAGTCAATTGTGGCAAAGCAGCAAGCCGACTTGGCCTGAAGCCAACAGACCTTTGTTCAAGAAGCCAAGTGTGACGGCGTGAGCCTATAATTCTAGCACTCTGGAAGCTAAGCTAAGGCCCCTGGATTACCTGGGTTATACAGCAATTCCCTGACTCAATAAAAAAAAATACCTTAATTCAAACCCAAAGTCTTCCCTTTAGGAAGATGGGAGGGGGGAATGAGATCATATGATCTGATGTGCCTTACATATAGAAACCAGATATTCTTGGATGAATAAATAAATACACATAGATTATTTGGAAGTGTCTCTGTGAACAAAGCCCTTCTCTGTGAGCTGCATGAGGCTGAGTCCCAGCTGCAGAGGGCCTTATTAAAAGCAAATTACAATACTTTTCAACTTCTCGTCCTGACTCCAAAAGAAGAGTACAGCACCATTTTGCTTCCTGAGCAGAGCCTGCAAATTACAAAACTACCGCCAAAGCCTTTGGTGTATATTCTACTCTCCTGCGGGTAACCTCTTCATTTCAAATATGTAACTCTTCCCCCCCCCTCCTTTTCTAGTTGTCTCTGGTATGCTGCTCCCAAGGGCACCTCCTAAGTGGTTCAAGAAAAAGACCCATCATTGCTCAGCAGTCAGGGCAAATCAGAGCCACAAGTCAAATACCTTCCTGAGACCTTTAACCTTGCTGAATGGGCTGGGAGAGTGATGAAAGCCATTCTGCATACCAGGAAGGTCTAATGTCACAGCTTACAACCTGTCCAAACAGGATGCTTGGATTTCTTTTTTTTTTCTAGTGATCAAGGTGGCTCAAAGATAGTTCTATGGTGACAACCTTGTAGCTACTCCATAACAAAAAATAAATAAAATCAAAAGGAAGGAAGGAAGGATGGAAGGAAGGAAGGAAGGAAGGAAGGAAGGAAGGAAGGAGAGAAGAGAAGAAGAAAAGAAAAGAAAAGAAAGAAAAGAAAAGAAAGAAAAGAAAAGAAAAGAAAAGAAAAGAAAAGAAAAGAAAAGAAAAGAAAAGAAAAGAAAAGAAAAGAAGAAAGAGAAAAGGTTACACTGGCTGGAGGGAGACATACTTAGGCTAAAAGAGCAAGCTAAAGAGGTACCTGTATAAATCCCTGGGGCCAGATGCTCCAGATGTGCTTATGAGGAAGCATGCATACCTCAGAGGGGACTAAGAAGGGTGAAGAGGCAGCTAATCAGGAAAAGCTTTGCTAACAGTGTGCAAGTTAAAAGTAAGTAAAAGGCACGCTTGCATGACACTGGGCAGAAGAAATAAGCAACTTCCATGCGTCTTCATTTACTTTCCTCAGTAATAGCAAGCACATGTCTCAGGTTTGAGGTCTGTCCAAGAGCCATGTGCGTGCTTTTAAACTTACAATAAACTTGTATTTCTTAAGTATCTTTAAACTCTCCTTTCTCAGTGGTGTATAAGGCCAATGTAGCACCTAATTGGGAAGGAAAGATCTCCAAGAGATTGCAATTTCCCACTACATTTACCCCACTTAGGTCCTCAGTATCTTCAATTGATAAGGAAGACCTCAGTCAAAGGACTCATTCTAAAAAATAAAATCACAAAAATCAAAAACAAACTGTTCTAAAATTAACCAATATAGTGATATAGAGGAAGGTTTCCAACTCCTACATAGTGGCATCCTTGTACGGAAGAAGTTTCACTGGACAAATGAGTTAATCCCCAAGGTTTGAGAATCTAATCAATACTCACAATCCTGCCATGCCAGTGTGTGTGTGTGTGTGTACACATATATCAGGAAGTAAGCAGCCACCTCCCCCTTCTATTTTAAAAAAAAAACTTGAAGTTCTTTATATTTTTCTTTTTTAATTTAAATGTTTAGTTAATAGACAAAATAATGTCCATAATAACTTTTGCATACAAATATAGTGTGCCTTGCTTATATACTGCCTTCCCCCGTACTTCCCCTATATCTCAGCCCATTGATCTTACCCTGGACATAGCCCTCATTTTTCTGTCAGGTCACATATGTGTATGTATTTAAACTTAGATTCTACATATAAATGTAGCATGGTATTTTATATTTTCTTACCCCATTATCCTCTCTAATTCTCCCTCCCTTTAGACAGCTTCCTCTTATCTCATAATTTCATGTCAGATGGATAAACAGGTTGATTAATCTATAGATAGATAGATAGATAGATAGATAGATAGATAGATAGATAGATAGATAGATAGATGTAGACAGTGATAAACACAAGTTTTCTCATATTAGAAAAAACATAAACTTGTTTCATGTTTAAAATGAACGTGTTTCATGTTTAATCTCATTTATATTATGAATAAAATGATCTCCAGCTCCACTAGTTTCCCTGCAAACTTTTTTTTGTGACTGAATGAAGTTGCAGTTTAACATATTTTCTTTATCCATTCATCTGCTGATGAGCATGTAGGCTGCTTCTTTGGCTTGGCTCTCATGAATACTGCAGCAATAAACATGGGTCTGTAGATATCTCTGTGTGTGCTGACTAATTTCCTTCAGGTATACACCACAAGTGTTACAGCTAGATTTTGCCTTTAGATGTCATAAGAATGTAACAGCCCTATCAAATGCCTTGACCTTTTGATCCTCCCATTCAAGCTCTTGGGCCTCTGACCCTTGGAACCAGAGATACTTTTTACCTCTGGAATTCTTCTTGTCTCTTAGGAGCACCGAAGAGGCTGTAAATTGTTCTTTCTCCTATTTTTTTTTTCTAAAACTGTATGTAAAATTATTTCCAGACTTGATAGTCAATTTTATGCTACCTTGTGTGCATGTAAGTCTTAGAATGCTAACCCCATATTGAAACCATATTGTTTGTCTCACTCTTCTATACTGGTGAAGAAGGTCTTTTCTGACACAAATCTTTTGAGTGCTCTAACAACGAGAGACTGTTAATAGGTAGGCTGTTGTGATGGAAAATGCATTCAAAGCTGCAAAGAAATCAAGAGACACCAGTTACACTGAACCTTACTTGTTTGGTTGGGTTTCTTATGTGTTTGTTTTATTTCTATAGTACTGGACATTGAACTCAGGGCCCTAAAAGAAAACAGGATATCTGAGTAGACAAGTGGCCGTCTCTCACACATTCTCTCCCCTTCTCTCTGTTCTCTTCCCTCACCCCAAATATGGACCCTGGGGCCTTGTGCAAGTTAGGCAAGTTCTCTACTGCCTAGTTTTTCCTCACTAAGGTTTTTTGTTTGATCGTTTTGTGTACGGTTTTAGTTTTTGTTAATTTGGCAGGTCAGGTACTATGTGGGGCTCACACCTCTAACCTCAGCAACTTGGAAGCTGAAGTAGGAGGATTGGCACACATTTAAGGCAAGATTGTGCTAGATAGTGAATTCCAGACAGCCTGGCCTCACATACCATAAAAGGGGGGCAGGGGCAAATCAAAGGGATGTGAAAAAGGCCAAGTGGCACCATAAAAATGCTTGTAGTTCCCAACCATCCATACTTTCACTTCCAGGAGATCTGATACCCTTTTTTGGGGCTCCATGGGCAACTGGTGCAGGCATACACACATGCAAACAAAACAGTCGTTAACATTAAAGAAAATAAATCTGAAAAGGGCTATCAACCTGGAATTCCTAAGTTTACATAAATAAATACTAAAAGATCCAAATTCAGCATATCAGGCTCCCATAGTACCCTAGTACCAGTAGTTAGAGAAAGAATGTTTTTTGTATCAAATTTTGACAGACTGAAGGAAACTCCTATCATGGAAGATGAGGTGGTTTCTCTAAACCTGCTTTCTGGTGGTGCCAGGAAGCCCGAACACATGTGGGGAAAGTACACGTTTCTTTGGAAGCCACAGATCATTTTACCCTCAAATAAACCCTGAGACCGGAGGACTGGGATCAGGCACCCACACATGCCTGTTAAACCTCCTGAGTGCTGTGAAAGTGAAGAAGGGTGTTTCCTAACCCAGAAACTGAAACAGTCAGTGGTAGCCTCCCATTTGTAAGCACGGAGTGTTCACAAGGACAGGTGGGTCACAGAGGATGCACATTCTCTCCAAGCATTTTTAATTAACTGGCGGGTGGATTTATATTGGTCAGCTCCGTGGGAAATCAGAACCTACTACTTGGGGGCTATTTTTATAGCCTTCTGGAGTTGGGTTGCCTTAGTATAGACACCTGGCCCCATTCCTAGACGTGGTCAGATCTGTGCCCCCCCCTCCCCTTTAAACAGTAACCAGTGAGAGCGGTCCAGGCATCTGGCAGTAATCTGATCTAATAAAGGTGCCCCTCTCCCTTCTCACTTTGGTAGCATAGCGTATGTACCAGCAGTTTGTGCCATCAGATCCAGCAGCAGGTCAGAGGTGAGGGAAGTGTAGTTAAAATGCAAACTAAAGCCCTGTAAAACCATAGAAGCAAGGGGCTGTATCTCTCATCAATACGTTTATAAGCTATAAACTCTGAATAACTAATCTCTGAATGAATGAGCAAAATTAGATCTTATCAGTTTTAAATTCCACGAGTCCGAGTTTCAGCTCATTTCCCTTTCTTTCTTCCCTCAGATAAAGTAGTGTTCAGGAGAAATGAGAGCCCTTTGACATCAGAGATTTTTAACAACATACACGAACAATTTCTGTACAGATACTTGGGTGGCAAATTGTAACCCAACACCCCTTTCTTTGCAATAAAATTACCGCAGCATTAAATTGACATACTAGAGACAAGGATATTCTGTTCAGCTGAGTTTGGGTCATGTAGGTACTCACTTTAATGTGGGAGATGGATTAAGCTCATCGTTGGGAAATCCAAGGGTAATGACTGAAACAAGGTGTGATTGAGCTAATTACTGACCAGGTGTGCTTTAAGGATATTAAATGGACAAGCAAGTTTGGTGGAGGAGTTTTGGAGGGAGGTCAGACACTGACACTTCTTAGAGGGCAAAGGACATTTCTGCTGATCTGGCCACATGCTGGGCCCATGTGAATCCTCCTCAACCCTCTGAGCCTACTTAAGAATCTGGAAACTTTTCTGACTGACTCAAGACCCTGGGGAGCCCGTCATCCTCTGAAGCCCATACCAGTCAATAAACAACTGGCTGGTACTGCCTGGTACTGCCTGACATTGTTTGTATGTCTACTCTTCTCAGCATAATAAACTTTCTAAAGACACACGCATGACATTTTGTATCCATCTCATTGTTTGACCTTGTTAAGTGTTTGCAGATTAAGGTCTTTTACCCAAAAATAAAATAAAATAAAATAAAATAATTGTAACTGTTGAAATCCCTACTCATTGCTGTAGGGATATTTCTTCCATGTGTTAGTCTCTAGAGATGAAACATAAACTGTTTAATATGTCTGGTTCATTATAATCATCTCCAGTCTCACATGGTATGGGGCACAGAGCTGATTGTGTATTGGCCTCATGATATCCCTAACCAATCTAGGCACAAATGGTTGAGCAGAGCCTTGGTCCTCTGTGACCACATCTACCCATGCTACAAAAACACATGGTTACTGATGGCTACTTCCTCCAGGTAGTCCCCATCTCCTTTCTGTGCCCAGCTTCAAGCACCCCAGGAGCCTTGCATTAACAGCCACTCCCAAGCAACTCCAGCACTCATTTCTTCCATTAAAGCCGCCCCCCTAAAGCGTCATTAACAGTATTCTTCAGGAAATCCCAGACAGCAGGACAATTAAAATAGGCCAACCAAATCTGAGCTATTAGTATAAGTAAACACAACCAGTACCTCTCTGACATCTATTTCAAGGAATAATCAATGATTAGCTGAACATCTTTCCAGACGTATGGGTTGTCTGCCTGTTATCGGAAGATCCTGATAGTCTAGGTGACTTCTGAGTAATTTGACTAATAGCCTAGAGGTTATTAAGGTTCACATAAACTTAAACACAGAAGCAGAAAACACACATGCCAATTTTCTCACGGGAATGGGTACCAACTATTCAAGCACACATTCTCCTAACACACATTTAGTGTTAGACGAGGAGGGCACTGGGAAACTTCCTTATTTGAATGTTAAATTTGCATTTAGAAGACATTAATCAAGCATTTATTGATTAGCTGGCACGTAGAGAGTCCTTTGCAAGAACTGTGAGAAACTGAATGTGTGTTCAATAAAGAAGCACTTAGTAATACCAAGAACACAGTGTCAGCTGTAGGTACTTTTTTCTTAAGAGACAGAATATTTGTGGTGCCTCCAGAAGGGCTATATAAATAAATTATAAAGATGAAACAAGCCGGGCGTGGTGGCACACACCTTTAATCCCAGCATTTGGGAGGCAGAGGCAGGCGGATTTCTGAGTTTGAGGCCAGCCTGGTCTAGAGTGAGTTCCAGGACAGCCAGGGCTATACAGAGAAACCCTGTCTTGAACCCCCCCTCCCCAAAAAAAGATGAAACAAAAGGTACAAGGCTTCATCTTCTTTAAACACCTTTTTGGCTTACATCCTCCTGTCAACTAGAAATCAATATCCTTTTCTGATGCTTTTCCAACACAATGACAAGCGAGAAAGCAATCCCAGAAAAGGAACTCTTGCTTAGGACCCTAACAAACATTCTCCAAGGGCTCCTACTTACTCTGCCAAAGCCTCAAAGGTCTCAGGGTGATCCCTCCGCTTTATTAACAAGCCGTGGCTTCTTGTAAGTAACAGTTACTACACGGAGGAAAAACGTGCTTCTAAAAACTCTAGGTTCAGGAGAGATGACAAATAATAAGCAATTAATACCAAAAGGCATACCAATTGCCTCCCAGAGGGAACTTCTACCCAAAGAAGTATTCACTTTTGAAAGGGCTGAGGATGTTACTAGAGTGATTGTCTAACATGTAGAAACCTTTGCGTCCCAGCCCCAAACTACATAAAACAGGTACAGTGGTACATGCCTACTCCTAGAGGTAGAGACAGGAGGATCAGGAGTTCAAGACCATCCGTGACTACATAGTGAATTTGAGGACAGCAAGGGAAAAATGCGACCCTTTCTAAAAGGGGGAGGAGGGAGAGGAGGAGGAGCAATATAAATTATGACTTGGGTGGTCTCTGTCTTTCCTGGTAAAAATGTGACTTTGAATTGCTCTAAAAGCTAATGACATGGGTTATCCAGAAATTGATTTGAATCAAGCCTGTTTCTGCTTCTGAAATAAATCAAACAAAAAGAATGATTGTGTTTTTGAATAATTCAATAACATACTATCAAAAAACCACTTAAAGCACGATTTCTGTAATAGATATATACACAATGGGATATAAGATTCTACCATTTGATTTAGAAATTTGCTTTAGGTCAAATAATTATAACTTTTTACCAAACATGTACTAAAAAACATTAACAGCCACTACAAAAATTTAAAAAGATTAACAGGCACTAACTTAAATGAAAATTTACTGAACATATTAAACTTATTCTTTATGTTGAAAATATTCTCCAATAGAAAAATGTCTTTCCTCATTAGAAGTAGAATTTACAGAGCAAAGAACTGGATACCTCCAGATTTCTAAGGGCAGCTATGGGACTTAAGTCAAGCACCTAACTTTTCTGACTACCAGAAATATAGAAATTCTTGTCTAGTACAGAGCATTGTCCACCCCTACTGCTGAACCTTGCCCTTTCTTCCCATTCCAATGGCCTGCTTGCTACAGAGGAGATCCAAGTCTCTGTCTAATAAAACTAGACTAGATAGCTAGAGAAGACCTGCATTTATAAGGAGGGGTTCATTGGTGGTATTCTTTATAGCAGCAAACAACTAGAATACAAATGTCAAAATATAGGGTAATGGTTGGGTGGCACACACTGTGGTAAGAACATGGAAATTGTTTAGGCTAGTGATGTACTTCAATAGTAGAATGGGTGCTAAATTTACAAAAGACCCTGAATTCCATCTCTGGCACCAGAAAAATTAATAACAAGCACTGTGGCTATGTGAGCAAGAAAGACCAACAAGCTGAGCCACCAGACTGCCTGATCCTATCCTGCCTTTGAGGACAAGCTCTCTAGCTGGGTAGTTCCTAAGGCCTGGACAACTGTATGAACACTGCACTGCTGACTCCCAGTGCAAGCTACAGGCCAGAAGAAAAGTATAGCTGAACTGTTTCAAATAACTCAATGGGCATTTACATTCTTCTCAATATGCTCTTTGTGGATTGAGATACATCGGACTGGATTTCAATTGGTATGTAATGTGAACTTAGTATCAACCCCTTCTCTCACACATTACTTTTTCTTCGTTGAGATGCTGGAGTTTTGTATTTCTTCTGTCATTTCTTCCTCTGGCCACAAACTATATGACAACCAAGTTGTCACTGTAGCATTTACATCGTCTTCATGAAAGGATCCTTCTGTGAAATGTGCCCTCCTCCTTGAGAGCACTGTATACTGTCTGCTAAGGGAAAAGGAGAACACAAAGACTGGGAAGTGATAACAGAGCACTAAAACTATTCTCGGGGAAATAGTATGCCGAGGCACCAGAGTGGGGAAAGATGCCAGTGCTGGGTGGAAAACAGGGAGCAGGGACAAGGATGAAAGGTGTGAAGTCTTTGGTGACCCCAAAAAGAGAGAGCAAAGGCATTATCAACATGGATAAGATCGTTGTGGAAGAAATGCATCTCCATCCATAGGCATTTGATGAGGAAGTAGGAGAAAGCTATGCTAGATGACTTGATCAAATCTAATTTATCACTACAGGCAAATTTCATCATCCTGTACTTAAAAGAACAATGACAAGATTAAAAAAAAAAAGTGCACAATACTCTGTGGTGCACTTGAAAGGGAAGGGAAGTGTAGAGGTGGCATTCAAACACATCAAAGTCTAAAGATTTCCAGAAACAGCAATAAAACAAACCAACAGCAACATCAGGGCCAGGAACTATAAGAAAACAACAATAGAGAAAAATACTCTGCCTTTACTCCAACAACAAGATGGGAGATGGTCGCACCTTAGGGGGGGGAATTAAAAGCAGAGCCACTAGATATGAATAAGCATAAAAACTTCAGTTATTGAACATCCAGCCTTTCTTCATGCCATCAGAATAAAACCAAATTTGTTCTGGCTTTTTCTCTTTGTTGGGATACTGGTAATCACTGATGTTACTGGCAAACAGAACTATTTCAGAGACCTGTGGTGTTCTTGGTATTTTTGTTTTGGGGAGATTTTTTTTTGTTGTTTTTTGGTGTGAAAGAATTGAGTCACTTAAGAACCACCAGCATTAGATAAAGATGAGATAAGCTTCACTAACATGCATTTCAAAAATTGACATAAAATCATCACAGATGAAGTTTGCATCAAACATGCTTGTGGAATGTCTTCCTTTAGGAAAGATAGCACATGAATGAAACTAAAAGAATACTGGGGAAACTATTAGAAATTTTGATGGCAGTTGAGAATTGGATTGCAATGAATGCCCAGAGTGATGGGTTCATGCAAATTACTTGTAATGGATGCATTTTACAATATCCAGGGTCTGACAGCTAGAACTTTGATGCATCTGGGCACTACACAAATAGCCAAACAGACTTGATTTAACAAGGTGATACCATATTTTCAGATCCTTCCACTACATATCAAGCAATTTGATGTTAATTCATCACAATCAATCTTTTGTTCTTCCCTCCTTCCCTCCAGTAGCTAGCCACTGAACACTTCATTAAATGCCTACTAACTACAGGGGACATTTCCATCCTCCAAAGCTGCCTGACAAGTTCATTACTGCTCTTTTCATATTTTCTTTGTGAGGATTTTTAACATACCCTTGATCAAAAATTGTTCATGAAATATATTTACAAAGGCTTTGAGTTACAGTAAATTAAAATTAATTTTATTTAGATTTTGAATTAAAAGCAAATTTTCTCTGAATGTGTTTGGGTAGTCCTCCTTCACATTATATAATGGCATTAGCTTCAATGGAGATACACAAGGCTGTGTTTAAAAAAAAAAAAAAACCTGAGTTACAAAGCTAATGCCACAGGAGGTGTGGCAATCCCAGTATTCAGGAGGCTGAGGCAGGAGGACCTCAAATTAGAGCTCAGCCTAAGCTACAGAGTTAAGTTCAACATCAATCTGAGGTATGGTGCTGTGTGTGAAAAGGAAGAGAAGGAAAGGAGGGAGAAAAAAAGAAGGAAGGATAGGAGAGAAGAAAACAAATCCAAACCTCAACAACTCTACTTACATATGCAAGGACGCGTACTTGGAGACTGGTCATTTTCAGGGGGAAATTTTAGAAGATACAAAACAATTGATGAGCTCACTACTGAAAAGCAGCCACTGGTGACTTTGTGGTAGAAGAATTTGCAGAACTTTTCCTACATATGTCTAGATGTTTGCATTCATGCTGATGTATTGCGCCACATACAGAGCTTTATATTCTGTGGAAACTACAAGATTTACAGCACACTATCAGATGCATACCTGACAGTTTATGTAACTACAAACTCCTCTATTATTAATTTTTTTATTGTTTCCAATTTTTTATTATAAAACACCTCTGTTCGTAAGACTTTTGTTTCTTTCTTCAAAATGATGCTTCTTAGGAGAAAGTCCCTAAAGAAGAATTATTGGATCAAAAAAATGAATAGTTTCCAAACCCTTGATAATACACATTGCCAGATGACTATTCCAAAAAGAGTTGTGAGTGTGTCCATTATTGGCAAGGAAGATCATACACACACACACACATACACATGTATGTATGTATGTGGGTGTGTGTATATACATACATACTGTTTCTAATTTGGGAATTAAAAATGATGTCTCGTTTTCTTTGCATCTCTTCATTCTGGTGCCAAAATTTCCTTATTTTGAAAAAATGCTCCTTTTGGAGACAAGGCTTTCTGAAGAGAGCAGCTAGCAGAAATGAGTGTCTGCTATCAAATCTCATTAGACACCAAAATAAAATCCAATGAAGAGATCAACAAAACTTGTACATCTTTTTATGAATTCTTTTTAAAGGGGTTTGTTGTGTTTGTTTCTTTATTTAGTGACACTAGAAGCAGGTACAATAGTTATTCATCACTTTCTCCAGCTATATTCAAGACTACTGCCATGGGAAACTCCACTAAGTCATTTGACTCGCACTGCTGAGGACCCACTCTAGTTTGTGTGGTGAACTGTGCCCCATGGATGTAACATAAGTACAGAGGCTCTATTCTGTTTAAAGCAATCCTAATCTACTGGGGAAGGTGTAGTTGTCATGCAGAAAATGAGATACATAGCAAGAGGACCTAACTGGGACTTGAAACATCTAAACTAAAAAAAGAAAAGAGGATAAAAAAGAAAGGCTTAAAAAAATTGAATATCACAAGTTCTTTCTTTCAACCATTTCTCACTTGGCATGATTGACATGGTTTTCAGACACATCCTGGTCACTGTTTTCTGGATACACTCAACTTTGTCAAAGTTCGTAAACTGTGGTGACTATACTTGAACATAATACTCCAGATGTGGTCTGAGTAGCACACATGCTTCTAATACAGCCTAAAATTGTTTTTGCTTGAAAAAATAAGCTCCACCACATTGTTGGCTCGTATTAAACTTGTGATCAACTAAATCCCCAAGAACTTTTGACATAAACTGCTGCCAAGTCACATCTCTCATATCCTGTGCATATGCAATATTTTTTTCAGTCCAAATTTCAAGACTCTACATCTATCACTGTTAAATTTCATCTTGTAGGTTTTGAACTAAAGTTCCTACAGGTTGAGATCATTTGCAATCTGGATTCTGTCATCCTGGATAAGAAAATACACCACCCGGCTTTTTGTTATCTGCATTGGGAAAAGCCTGTCTTTGTGATCGATTATGACCAACAGGCTGCTCCGTGGCAGCAAGAGTCAAATCTGGACGCCCCTTTTTGTTCCTCACAGTTGTTGCTAACAGGGTGCCTTGTTCATTGTAGGTGCACAGTGCTAGCTAAATGAGTGAATGTCTGGCCAGTGCTAAACTAACAGTACTGTGACCCTTCCTGAAAGATATCTTCCTCCAGGTTGACATTGAATCAGTCATTCGACCAGCTGTGATTTTGCCTCATTGCTAGTTATGCTGTCACATTTCCCAATCTTATGCACAAGGATATTAAAGAAACTTCCCAAATGTTTTTGCTAAAATCAAGACATCCTATATTTATATTTGACATTCCAGCATGGGAGATCGAATGTAGCCATCTTGATGCACTCATGGCAAAAACAGATTACCAGGGCTGTTCATTTGTCTCCCTGACCCTTTGCCTTGTACTCGTACCTAAATGATGGGGGCAACTTTCATGTTCTGCTTTTTTCAATATTAGCATTCTAACTGACATTCCTGCTTGCCTTTAGAGTCGTTACATTTCAGGAGTAATTTTTTTTTGTTGTTGCTTTGATTGATTTTGTTTCCTGAGACAGGGTCTTACTATGTAATCTAGGCTGACCTTGAACTCGATAATCCATCTACCTAGCCTTCTGACTTCAGGAGTAAATTTAAAGAATTATTCTGCATTTAAAACTACAAGGTAATTGAAAAGACCGTGTCTATAATACCAAAAAAATTAGTGTTTTGAATTTGTTTGTGTTAGAAACATTGTAAAGAGCCTACCAATACATGTCTCTCAAACAGCATTGCCTTTACAATCTTGAAAAGAGTAGATGTATATACCACTTCTTCATAGTATTTTATAAGAGATACTAATGGGAACCAACACACATTGGCTCAAGGATTCCCAGTGACATCTGGATATCGCGTTATGGGACCATGTTCTTACCTGAATACTCTCCCCTATGCCATTCCTGTCTCTTAAAGGCTTAGAATCAGAAATTTCAAGAAATAAGAAAATTCTTAGAGAATGAGCAGATGCTATACACAAAATGATGAATAGCTTTTCAAAGATGAGCACATGCAGGGAACATGTGACTCCTGATGATTATGTGCTTCACCTCCCAGATGGTGCTTGACCCAAAACACCATTCCTCATCTCTTCTGCGAGATCCATGCCCGACACAGCACCCATTTCTTCCTTGACCCCTGCTCTCATTTTATCCCTGGTCTATGCTCCAGGCTAAAGCATAAGGTAAAGCTGACAGGTAGGACAGGACAGATAGGAGAAGCACATTATATGCTAGTAAAAAGGGGGAGGGGCTGAATGTTTTGTATGTGTTTGTTGTCTTTCACAGAAGCGCCCCCACTCAAAACTCAAGCCATTAAAAATTGCCCAGCATCATATTAGCTGATCAAAGCATGCATTTTAAAATGGTGTATAACCACCTGTATGTTTGAATGAAAACAGTAACAAGTAAGTGAATGTTGAGCAATAGCACCAATTTCTAGGAACAACTGGCTTACAAACCCTGCAGAGTTCGTCTTAGTCTATACCTATGTTCTTTCTAAGTGGAAATTTTTTCTTAATGATCCTTAGTAACCTATGATTGGAAACTACTTTGTACCATTATTTAACTTTTCTTGTTTGTGACTGATTTGCCTTGAAGCACTTCTGGGGAAAAGAACGGCAGATCACATTTCCATAGCAGAGATCACACAATTTGAACACTAAGTAAGCACTGCAATCATTTTCAATTGAATTGCTTAGCAAAGTATGAGCTAAACTAGCTGTAATTAGCCTTCTATTCAATTGCTTCCCTCTGAGGAGAATAGACCATTACAGGTAACCTTGGCTACTGGTCAGATCGGGCCAAATTTCTTTGTAGGACACAAGGGCTGAGTTCCCAAAAGAGTCAAATGCAGGGGCCTTCAAGACCCACTGTGTATAGAGTGAAGATGAATTAGTCACATCTATACTTGGGAGTGGAAAGAGAATGTCTGCATACATGTTAGCTAGAACCAGGGGCTTGAGCATGGTAGTTGTGGTGACTAGTTTTAGTCATCAACTTGTCAAATCTAGAATACCCGCATGTCATGAGCAAGTTAATGCCTAAAACTTGTAGTCACAACCCAATGCACAAGCCTGTGGTTCTAGCCACAGCACCACAAATGCACACAAAAAGGAAAATTCATGAAAGGCTAATATGAATAAATTTATTTTCTTGACTCAATGGTGCCATTCTGGCAAATGCGATTCAGGAGACTCATAATTAATAGAAAAAAAGTGGCATGCCAAGCAAAACTCCCAAATTTCTCAATGAATCTTTACATTATTTTTGCCCAACTTCACAAGAATAGCATATAATTTAATGTTCTGCGTTGCTCCCATTGACCATGATAGTATCTACAGATTTCTGTTCTGTAAAAACAAAATGGTCACAGAGGTGCTAGCAGCATAAAAATACCCGAAGTAAAGCATTCAGTTTGGAATGTGGAGAATTCGTAATGAACTGATGTGGCCTGGTGGTTCTGTCACGTGCACAGGAAAGACATGGAGTTTGTCAGCTCTCAGATCTTTTATAGCATCAACTTGTAAGTGTTGTAGCATTATGCAAATAAGGCTCACAGATGAAACACTGTCCCCACCAATGGACATTTGAATTTTCCCTAATAATCTGTTAAAGTGGTTTTCAAAGTCATTGTCTTAACATGTGTATGTGTAGATCAGCTGTGAATATGCCTTATGTCAGCTGTTACTAATACTAAGTTATCAACATTCATAAGCAGGAAGAACATAATACAATGTGTGGCTCATAAAAAGCCATCCCAGTTGATTTTGTGCAATGGAAATGCAGCCCTGGAGCATGGGTCAGAAGAAGTAGGAACTGAAGACCTAGTTGCATGGAGGGACCAGCTAGAAGCATGAGATTGAATGAAGCGTAAAAAGCCATGAGCGCACCACTGAATGCATCCTTTAGAGGAGAGTAGTCACATTTCCATGAGTGAGAAAGAGCCCAAAAGATCTGCTGTCCCAAAGGAGAGAAGCAAAGTCAGGGGAAGAGAGAAAGGGAAATTCATGTCGTGTCAAAAAACAGGGGAAAAGTAACAGTAAGGGGTAAGAAAGAAGTGAAGAAAAATAATCCCCCACTGACTACAGCCAAAAAGTCAGTTATTGTAACCCTTCGAGGGTACAATTTTAATACAGAGGCAGTAGGAGTCAGCTTACAAGGTGTTTCAGAATTAGTGGTAAAGAAATGGAGCCAGCAGATGTAAACCACTCACTAGAAAAGAAAAAGTCAATAATATCTGGGTCTGACAGCTGGACCTGGTCCAGACACACAAGAACAGACTTCAGCCGTAAAGACTTAAATGTGGGCTTTTACTATGGAATTTCTGATGGCTGCAGGTATAGAGGGGCCTCCCAAGGGAAAAACACATTCCTCAGAAGACTAAATATGGCTTTCATAAGCTCAACAAAGAGAGGCCAAACTTGCTTGTTTCTTAAATCTCCATGGCTTCAAGATAATGCCACTCTATTCTAGGGACTGAAGAGAAGACAAAACCGGAATGAAAAATTGAAGACCATACAAAGCTTGGTGGAGAGCCTGCTCGCTTCGGTGGCCTTCCTGCAGAGCTTTTGTTCTCTCAGTTCTCAGACTCTCCAAGAGTCTTAAAGAAGTTACCTCAATCAAGTCTTCTTGGGTTTAAAAAAAAAAAAAAACACCAAAAAAAAAAAAAACCTTGCCCATTAGCTCCAAACCAATCATGTCTTCCTTCTCTCCTATCACACAAAGTCCCTATTTTCAGTGAGTAAATAAATACCACCCCCACCACCCACCCACCCACCCCCAAAAAGCAGAGAGGTTTTTCTGAACAAGCTGGTAGGGTTCACAAAGCTGATTAGGGCTTGTTTATTTGAAAGGTTCAAATAAAAGGCATTTGAATGGTCAGGAATGTTTGAGGACTATTAAGATGTGACAGGATTCACTAGGGTAAACATGTCCTGCCTCAGGCTTCTTGAAGCCTCTAATCCCTATAACAAGCAAAGTCCTAAATATAATACTAGCTACCATTTATTGAGCAAGCCTGTACCATGTGCCCGTTACATGAATTGTCTCGTTTAATCCTCACAATAGCACTATGAAGTTAGATATTATTAACCCCAGGGATCTAGGGCCTTTGGGCTAACCCCTGGCGCCAAAGGACCTCCCAGGTTTCACCAGCACAAATGCCCTCAACCCTGTCCCTCCCTTGTCCCAGCACTGCTTTGACTGCTTAGTTTCTAACCTCTTAAGACAAATATAAAAATAAACCTCCCTGTATGTTGAGCCAAGTATATTTTATCTCACACAGGCTTTGGAAATATAACACCCAAGTTCAACCCCCACCCCCATGCACAATCCAATCTGTGTGGTCTTGGGCAAATAAGCTCCTCTAATGAACACTAATACCTTCATCACAGTGTTGTCAAGTATAAGAAGGTGGTGAAGGAGCAAAAGTTTTACTTTTAAAACCTGTGACCATTACATACTGAATTGGTGTCTTCCTCACGTAAGGTTATTTTAACTAGCACATATAAGTGCATATTTGCTATAAATTTTTAGAAAACTCAGAAAAGAAGAAATAAGTAAAATAATTAGCTGTTAGCCTATCAAACTAAAAGCAACAACAACAAAATAGGTTTGGGGGCTTATTTACTATATATATATATATATGTGTGTGTGTGTGTGTGTGTGTGTGTGTGTATACATATATGTCCATATATAATTTTATATCAAATTATTTGTGAAAATAGCATTTATGCTATTTCAACATCATAAAAATCTCTTTTGAAAACCTAATTACTAACATCTCCATAAATTATATTTAGTAGATGTTCAGGAATTAATTGCATAGACCACAACACTGATATACAGGAAAATATTACCTTTCAACTTAAGCCTTCAGTGACTCCACATAGAAGGTATGTATTGCCAATGAAAGTTCAAGGGAAAAGGCACTTGTTGTTCCCCTTAACTTTAAAAGTTAGCTTTTTGGTTATTTTTTAGAAACTACTACTTCATATAAAATAAAGTAATAAAAATACAAAGGACACCACATTATATGCATAGCTATCTAACTAATGGAACACTTATTCTAACTAAGCACATTGACAAGCCATTTTGTGACATCAGAGGGACATTCTCAAATTGCTAGTCTGGTTCTTATTAAGATGGAATGGTAAAATATATTACTTGTACACCCTAACAAAAGAATAGTGAATAGCCATTAAACCCATGTTGACATCTGTATAATAAAATGGGGAAATGTTCACAATGTATTTTTGGGTTGTATAAAAATCCAGGGTATTGGCTGGGAGTGTATCTCAGTGGTACAGCCGATGTTTGGTATGCTCAAGACTTTAGACTCAATCCCTAGTGTTCCAAAAGACAAAGGGTAGTTGTCTCTAGTCTTATCACCATTGGGAAATTATTTTCTTAGCATTTTTCTTCCATTTCCTAAAGTGAATGGAAATGATACCTATTATCCTTAATTTTAAAAACTGCCTAAAATTGTTCATTTGCCCACTTTCTAAATCCCATCCTGAACTCGACTAAAGCAATGACAAAGACTCCTGATGTACAACATTACAGCTCGGGAAAAGGGTTTAAATTGGACACTGAAGACCGACATTTCCTTGCATTACACTTTTGGCAAATTCTTTTTTTTATTAGATATTTTCTTTATTTACATTTCAAATGCTATCCTGAAAGTCCCCTATCCCCTCCCACCACCCTGCTCCCCTACCCGCCCTCTCACCTGTGAACACAGAACATCCTGGCCTGTCTTACAGCATTGTTTTGAGCCTAAATGTAGGTGTAGGTGCAAGGGCCTGTACCTAAACCTTGTGCTGAGAACATGAGTTAAAACCAGGTGGGATGGAATGTATTTACAAGCCAAATGCACTGTGGGCAGAGCCAGGAAGATCATAAGTTCAAGGCAAACCTGGTCTACATAGTGAGACTCTGTGTTGATGCTGTTTGTTTTAATTCTTCAATTCCCACTCTTTGTGTCTCTTTTCCTTTAGTTTGTTTCAGTAGCTCAGACTGAAATCTAAGAAAGGACATGCAAATAGGAAAGATGCCATGGAAAACAGGAATACCTGAAGCAGTAACGATAGCAAAGAGTCTGAGTAGCATATGGTTTTTCCATCATGTGTAAATGGAAATACTAAATTATGAACTGGGTGTAAATTAATAGAGTAGATAAGCCATGATCTCTGCCACCATGACTTAAAAAAAATAGAAGAGAATTTGGAGTTTAAATCTCAAGTTTAAATGGTCTAGTGTTAATGCAGCCACAGTTGCCAGAGGCACACAACTGATTTAAGCTTCGGGGGCAAATGCATTTACAAGTATGATTAATAGCCTTGTGGGAGGGTTAAAGGAAACCCCATTGAGTTCATAACAGAAGAAAAGGCTCCATGGCCAATGTTAATTATTTGCTCTTGTTTGCTGTTTGTGTTTATGAGAACAGACCTACCCTCTACTGCACTAATGAGGGCCTAAAACAAAGGATCTGTCATGTGCATTTTATTACTGCCATTGGTTTTTCCCAAAAGCAGTGTCATGTTTATCCTAGAGAAAGGGGGAAAGGAGTTCCAAAGGAAACTCATAATAAGAACAGTCCAAAGCCCCCAAGCCTTCCTTTACTCCTTTCCCAGCCCTCTTTCAAATACTGCTGATTTAGCCTTCTACAACTCACAGCTTCCCAAAAATCAACCTGAAAACTGCGGTGGTAGTAAATATGAATAACCATGTGCTCTCGTTCCATTTAAGAAGAGCTAAAATGCCAAACCCCAAACACAGGACACTAAAACCGCCTCCCCTTACTGGCCATGGTGGCATATACTTTTAATCCCAGCAGAATTTGAGGTCAGGCTTGTCTACATAGTGAGTTTCAGGTCAGCCAACACTGAATAGTCTGGCCCTGTCTCTAAAGCCCACCCTGAAGTACATTTAGAAAGATGTGGTGTGTGTGCGCGCATGTATGAGTGTGAAAGTAAACTTGTCAGGCAAAATTCTCACGTTTTAATGCCTGCAATTTCATCCAATGCTCAGATTTGCAACTAGGGTTGGAGATTGTTAACATCTTCGTACATCTTTTCTTTAATCATATAAATGAGAACCCATCTAGAAGTCTCAAAATACGAGCTGAGGCAATTGGTTTTATTCCTCTCTGACTATTTGAGCAGAAAGATGAGTGAACGGGCTTCAGAACTTATTTTCCAAGCAACCTTCTTGCAGGATAATATACTTTTATAATGAAATATAAGATTATAAATTGTCAAATTGATTTTGCATTGGTGGTTAAAAAAATTCACAAGTGACTAAGTGTCCTGAGGTGACCTAGTATGTTATAGGAAATATGAAACCATAGTATACTGACAGTTTAATTGGTTTAGCAAGAGTTCATATCACTTGGCTGAAATGCATCATTGGCCTTTTTATCATTACATCTTATTGCAGCTTTAAAAATAAAGTAGATGACAATCTAGTGAAATGTTTCCTTTACAGAATCAGGTTCCTGTCCTTGACTTTATTGCTATGCCTAGCTTTCCAAAGCAATGTTTACAAACTGCCTCTGCCTTTTAGCATGTTTTGAATAGTAGATTTATTTTCCAAGCTGATCCTTTCATGCCAGGAGCTAGAGAAACGGTAGCGGATAGTTTGTGGGAAGAACCCTGAAACAGATGGCATCAAGGAGTTAAATACCAGAGTGGATGGCACCTTGACATTTATTGCTGTCTAGTGCAAAGCAGAATATATAATTTGACTCTTTTACAGCATTAGGAGGGCAATTTAAATGTGTTAGGACTTGAACTATCAAAAGATGCTGTCTCCTGTCTCCAGATGTAATTACAAGACAAGACTATTAAAGCAGACTTACAAATACGAGAGGAACGAAGACTGTGAAGGGCAACAAAAGCGGAAAGAACTACCTCCGGAGCAGCAGTAGCTTGGGTTTGCTTTCTGTTTCTTGGTCATTGGTTTTTTGTTTTGTTTTGTTTTGTTTTGTTTTGTTTTTGTTGTTTTTTTTTTTTTTTGACAGATATGTCCCTGGGGCATAAAAGGAAACCAGCACACTACTGTTATACTATGCACTAGAACCACTGGTGTCCAGTGAGGTCTCTGTGTTCAAGAGACCCAGTAGAGTAAGCCTGAAGCATAAATGTCATTCCTAGCACCAAACACATTCTAAACCCTTTTGTCTCCAATACACTAATACAGGTTCAGTGGGAAACTACTTACTACATGTGTGGAGTGCCCGATACTAGGTGATGGTGAATTTTATTAAATCCAGACTGCATCAAGTTGGTACTCTCCTAACTCCTGTGAGTAGTAATTCCATATCCTCTAATTTTCACAGCTCCTCTCGCTAGTGGTATTAAACACACACACACACACACACACGCACACACACACACGTTAATTTGTCCATATACTTCATACATTCATCTGAAATGAAGTTAAAGACTCTTAAAGTTCAGTGGGATAGCACAGCCGCAATCCCAGCACGTTGGGGGCTGAGGCAAGAGGGTCTCAAGTTGAATGATATCTAGAGCTGGATAGACAAATGGGTGAATGGATAGATGGATGGATAGATAGATGGATGGATGGACGTGTGGATGGACAGAAAATATGAGAAGCAGGGAGAATGCGTGAGAGATCTAGAAAGGTATTTTCTTTTCTTTTTTTAAGGTACCAATAAGGTACTACATTTTTAAAAACTTGTGTGCCATGCACTACCATCTTGAAGATTTACACTGAAAAAATAGTAAAGTGTAGAAGAGAGGGAAGAGGAAAATATGCCCAGCCTTAAAAACCAATAAGGGATAGGAAAGCTATAGGAGTCAGCATGAAGGGTAACGGGGAGGCTGTAAAGGTTGGTGAAAAGAGGAAGACAAGTAAACCGACATATTTGAAAAGGCCGTCATGAAACCTACTACTTGGTGTGCTAAACTGAAAAAATAACAAAAAGTACTAATTGACATAACTGACATAGTTATATTTTGACAAAAATTGATTTTAAACTGCACCCTTTAATCCTAGCACTTAGGAGGCAAAGGCAGGTGTATCTGTGTGAGTTTAAGGCCAGCCTGGTCTATAAAGTGCATTCCAGGAGCACCAGGGCTTTTAAACACTTTTTCTTGAAAAAGAAAAATCAACAACAATAACTACTACTACAAAAAATGTATTTAAATAAAAAACAACAAACTCAAACTTATAAATCCACTGCAGAACTAAAACTGAGATTCATAGAAGGGAAATGAGTGCTCCCCAAACAAGCGCATAAGGATGGGCGAGCACGAGGGAGCATTCTCTTCTATTTGTCAGCCTATGTGGATTAGCTGGGCAGTGAGGCAGGCTCAAGCACACTGCTCATGGCTTCATTCTGGAGCATGATGTGATGTTAGGCATTAGGATCTTTTGAGTTTATCTTCCTTGACACTGGTCTTTCACTTCTAGGTCTCAATTTTAAAAGAAACAAAGCTATGTGTATATAGATGGACTGTGGTATTATTTATATCAGCATAAAATTGGAAACCATCTGAAAGGGGCTGGTTAAACACACTGTACATATTAACAATCACATTTAGGGGAAGTTTTGAGAGCGTGTAAAAATATAAATATATTTCTAAGGGGGAAAGGGCAGAGCTCAAATGTATATGTAGTGCTAAAGTCCTCTATGTATTCTCAAAACTGTCCTTAGACACCCTGCAATGAAATGAATGGCAGTTGAAAGGGACAGAGTTTGACCTCTTAATTAAAAAAAAAAAAAAAAGAGCTTATTTTGAAATAATTTGAAATTCGCAAAGGGCTTAAAAATTTGTTTTGCCAACTTCCCCTAATATGGACATTTTATATAATCATAAAATAATTACCAAATTTTTAAAATTAACATTGGTACAATAATTTAAACTAAATTCCCACTTACACTTGGGTTTCTGCAGATTGACCACTAATGTCCTCATTCTTCTCATGCTTGGGGGTTCTGCATTGCATTTACTTGGTCATTGAACTTGGCCTCACTCAAAATTCATCAAATGCCTCTTTATCTCATCAGCTTTTCTTGTAGCTTAGTGGCTCTTAGTATTAAGAGGCATGCACATAGAAAGACACCAATGTTTTAATAAGTGAAAGCATTCAGTTTTCCTGATTTTTCACAAGATCAATTATCTCAGAGTTCTCTCCCTGCCCCCAGTGTATCTATAATGCTTTTATTCCCTGGTCCCTAGCCTCCTGTCCCTTTCAGCTGAATCTCTGCTCCTACACCTTGGATCAAGATAGCACCAGGTAACCTGCCCAATCCTCTTAGACAAGACAAAACCAAGCACTGAAACAAATGGCTTAGAACTTTCAGGTACAAAGATACTATCAGCAATCCAAATCTTGCTGGACACATCCACCGGACCACAGAAACAATTTGCTCAGCACACATTCTTTGAGCCTATGAACATGTGACTTCAGAGGAACATTGAAAGGCCTAAAAAAAAAAAAACTTAACAAAAGATGCAGAGTTTTTAGCCCAAGTCCTTCATAACACCAAAGTCCATGATTTAAACTACTCTGTCCTTAAGAGTTTCTTCAAAGGTAATGAATGAGTGATTTTAATTATAGCTCTTGAAATTTGAGCATACCAACCTTGACTTAAATTCTGATCCTAGGCCTGACTTCATCTTCCTGTGAAATTACCTTTTATCCCTTCTTACTAAACCTATGTACCCAGATACATTGTATTGTGCTCATCTTTGATGTGCCTCAGCCATGTTGTGTTAGTATTTTTCAGCTAACTTCATCTACTTAGGGACCACCCTGCCTCTCCTCCAGAATCTCTGTTGTCGTTTGCTTTGTCTACCACTCTCAGTCAAACATTATGCAGTTTCAGACCCGTCCCTGCCCTTCTCCAGAACTCTGGGAGTTATCAGCTTCTCGGCCCCACTTGCAACACAAACCTAGCTTTATTTTTGAGCCCTTCTACCCAGCTTAAGGTAGGAAAAGTTAAATCTGGCTGGAAAGAAAAACCTGGGTGCCTTGAGAGACTGACACTCGGAAGCAAGTAGGTCAAAGGAAATGACTTTGTCTTCTTCCTTCTTCAGAGAAGGAAGGAAGAACATCTAGTCCTTCTTCTTTTCCTCCCCCTGAATCTCTCAAGGGATATAGTTCCCAAAATAACCATAGACGATCTAGTGTGTCCCACTTACAAACTGTACTAGCTGTGGCCCAGCTCACAGGCACTCTCATGCTCCTTGGATGGATGATGGAGTCAAAAAGAAGTCCCTGGGCTTCATTGCAATGTATGTTTCAGTGACTTGGACCAGTGGATACTGCTAGAAACTGCTCAAGTCACTATAGGGGTGACCTGAGGAATTACCAGCTGTGCACAGGGAGCAGAAGTCTTTGATGACTGGTTTCCTCTTCCCTAGAGTCATTTAACAGCAGGAGGGGCTGTGCAGTGGAGGGAGCAGCTGTTTATTCTCATGACACTTCACACTGCTGAAGACAGCTCTTTGATTGATGCTTCTCCTACCCCACCTTCAAAAGATGTAGTTTGTTCTCTAGTAACAGAAATGGTTTGTGGCTAGGTAGGTTTGTGACTTCGTCCCGGTCAAATTCTGGTTCCTTACAAGGACAAAACCTTCACTTTCCTAGTTTGGTCTGCTCCTAGGAACTAAATAGACTGGTTACAAAAGTCCTGCTGCCACTACCCTCTCCCTACCTTTTCTGGATTTATGGACTTGATCCTAAACTTGGGATAGACCGTTCTATTATCCCCTATTTTAAAGAAAGGGCCTTGGACTCAGGTGGTAAGGAAGGGTACTAAGTTCAAGACCAGGTTGAACTATGTTAAACTAATTTGTCAAATAAAAATAAGGGGATTATATTCTTGCTCAAGACCACAGATGTAGAGCCAATATTTGAATCCAGTTTTAGGACTGAGAGGACCAATAGAACTTCTGGATGGAACTTCACATGGGCTACCTAAAACACTTAACACACACACACATACACACACCCCATACACAAACACAGATATATGCATACACACAACACACACACACAGATATATGCATACACCACACACACACATCTATGACAGCAATTGTTTTTCTTTCCAACAAAGTGTAATTTAATCTACTTTCAGAAAACACAATCATTGAAAGTAAGTGTTGGAGCGTCAGAGACAAGAATGAGAAAACAAGTGAAAGTAAAACTCAAAACTTGCTGGAAACAGGAAGCTGAGGAAGCAAGTTAGAAGCCCTGGTGGGAAAGACAGGCTAAGCACTTCTGTCCCTTTCATAAGATGCCTTATGTTAGAATTCAAGAGATAATCACCTCAAACGTTTCTTATCTAAAAGCCCGCTCATCCCTACCTGAAAACTAGAGGATCGAACACCTCAACACTGGGAAGAGAGAGAATTATCATATCCCTCTAACCTTCCCTGAATTCTACCATTAGCCAAGCCTACTAACCCAAGATACAAAGAAGCTATGCTAAAAGAAAGATGAAGTCTGTACACTCCAGTCAGCAGGTCAAAGAAGACCACCCTGAATAGCCTGAGAACAACTGGAATCCAACAGCTGGTTGAGCCAAGACTTCCCAGCCCTATGCTCGGCAGTGGTCCAAGCCTACTGTTTATTTGCAATGCAGAAGCGTATCATCCAAATACAAGAACATCAGCTCCCATTTCAGTGTGAAGGGGGAACAGTCAAAATAAGCAGACATTCGGAGAGGCCTTCCTTTCACTGGCACAGGTGGGATCCGACGGACACTAACGCATGCCAGGTTTGTGGGGGGAAATGGAAGAATCCCAAGATGCTCTGCTCAGCCATTCGCTGCCCTGCAAACCCCACATAAATACTATACAGATTTATTTATTTTATACTTTCTTATGTGTATATGTGTGTATCTGTGTGGGGGTATGTTTGTGCTTATGAAGAAGACAGTAGAGCTCCCTGGGGCTGGACTCACAGGAAGTTGTGAGCTGCCTAGTGTGGGTGCGAGGAACTAAACTAAGGTCTTCTGCGACAGCAGTATTTGCTCTAAACTCATGAGCCATTCTCCCTGTAAACATTATTTTTAAATGAAAAAAAAAATCACATTGGTGATCTGATGATTCTACATTTAGGAGTCACTGTTAGAAGTATCAGTGGTGTGAGATTTTTATTGAATGAAAAATGAATTCTGTTCTTTTTAGTCTCACACTTAGCTGCAAAACATCCTACTATGTGTGTTAGTGCTACAATTGAAATTCCAGTCACTTTTTAGGAAATGTCCAACACTTTTGAAGTTATTTCCTACTAGTGACTTTATAACATAATATATACACCCCAACTGCCAATTTTAAATGACTCTAGAAAGCAATTGCTTATCAAACTCCTCCATAATATATTTTTAAAAAATTGTTAAAGAAACTCATCAATCCTCAGTAATCATTTAAAATAAGAGATTTACAGAAGCTCCTGGCTGCCTCTGCCCCCACTCCAAAAGCCATGACCATGAATAACTCCAATTCACATACCCCCCCCCAACTCTGGAAGTGCTAATTACCTCCAGAGATGTTACACAGGCAGCTGAAAAGCCAGATGACCACAAGCAATTAGCCAATCAATTTGGCTTGAAATCGCCCCCAACACAATTGGCAGAGAGCCACGCATGGAGTGTATAAGTGGGCAGCCACCTATTTGAAAGGAAACAAAAGGTTTTAGCCACCCACACTACATTAATAACCTGCCATGGTGCTTGAAATTACCACCATTCTAATCACATGTTGGGATTTCGGCAGTGTTCAAAAGCGTGTCGGCTAAGAGCACCCATTACTACACTAAGTAGCCCTTACGTAGGAAAACTGAAGGGTAGTGTTGTAAGGAAATGAAAAGGAGAGGGTCAGCCTAGCAGGAAGAAAACTGGGGGGGGGGAGGTGAAGAGAAGACATGTGGAAAGAAAGGTGTATAGAGTGTAAAGAGGAGAGTAAAAAAACCAAACTTCATCTGCTGGCCATATTCCTTAGAGGGAAAAAGATGATGACTGCCATGGATAATAATCTCAAGCAAGACTTCCAAACACTTCATCCAGCAGAGGATTGGGCGATTTGTGTGCTTGTGAGAACAAAGAAGGTGATCACAGAAGATAGCATAGTTATATTTTATTAAAAAAAAACATTTGAGGTTAACTGCATTTCCTTTTATGGAAAAAAAAAAGAGTAGACTGAAAAGCAGAGGGATACACAGACAAACTTCTGGCTTTCAAGAAGACCTAACAGAGATATCCAATGTTTTGACACTGCTGTATGACACTGTTATCTCATATCAGGGCAAGCTGAACTAATAGGCATCCTGGAACACGGGAAGCCTATAGACCTCTGGTTGAATGTACCTGGATATACCTGATCCAAGGGCAAAGTGAACCATTATGTTCAAGACAGGCTTCTGTAGGCTATCAAGAATACCATTAGCTGGTTCCTCCACTGATTAATTTGAATGTTTATGTTCAAAGGTACTAGTTACTAAGTTAATGAAACCTTCTAGAAGGAAGCCTTTAAGTCATGATGCTAATAGACCTGCTCTACTCAACATTTTCCCCAACACTACCACAGCAGCTTAAAAGCTATACTGATCCCATTTACAAATTACATGAAGCCAAAAGACACACTTAACCAACTTCTAAACTCAGGTGCTTGGGGTCCAATTTCATAAGCTCTCCTATTAATAAAGTATCAAAACCCAAAGGTGGATGTGGCTTGAATGTAAGTTCTGCACTGATAGACATCACATTACCTGCCTGAATCCATAGTACAGGAGATAGGCCATAGAAGGTGCTGTCCACACAGTGCTCTACACTGTGCTAGTGTAGACACCACCATCCGAGAGAGGATGCCTACCCACATAAGAGTGACCTGTATAGTACAAGAGTCTCAGCTACCTAAGGGAGCAGCAGAGTTTTAACTCTCAAACCAAACAATCTCTTCCTTAGAATATGATACACAGAGGAAACGAACAGAGGTAGGATGCTTCTAAAGGACCTTGCCAAGTCTGAGATGTTGTAACATTATGGAGGCACCTTCCTAACTTGCGGAACTGAAAACCAGCACGAAAGTGAAAGTCAAGCCATGATCAGTGAATCACCCCATGGAAACCAGCATTCTGAACCTAGAGTAAGGAAGTGGCAAACAATCCGGGCCTTTTCTTCCACTGAGCTCCTTAGCCATGGGGGTCTTATTTGCATGGTTGGCTGGGGAGTCTAAATAAACTTTTCTTGGGTGGCTGGGATGTTTGTAGTGAGGGTGGGGGCTGCAGGCAGTCAAATGGTGATGTGTCAACTACTGATTTCCCAGCCTTCTGCAAAAACGGAATTTGGTGTTTTCCTATAGAGAGAGTGATTTATATGAATAGGAACAAATACAACAAACGAACCTATTTTAAGAGGATTGTTCGAGAGATAGAATCAGAACAAAACACAAATCAGAGGGAAGCATTTCTTCTATAATTAAGAGAAATCTTCCCATTAATTAAGGACATAAAAATAACACAAGGAGAAGTCACATCCAGAGAGTGACTACCCTAAGTTCTAAGGAATATAGCTGAATACTACCGTATGCAAAGCTAAATGTACCCAACAGTTGCTTGGAGCACAGGAAGCACTGGTCTGAAAGTAATAAGAGACATTTTTGAGACATCTAACCAATTCACCTTCCAAATCCAAGCATGCACTATGACAAGGTAATTCTGCCAAGGTCTCTTCCTTTTGAAAGGTTAAATTATATCTTTAGCCATTCAGCAATCAACGGGCACTATAGTAGTTAGATGTACTTAGTCCCCCCAAAGATTTGTGTGATGGAAGTTTGATTTTGTTGATCGCAAATGTGAGAGTATTAAGAGGTATTGTACATGTTTTAAGAAAGAGAGAATTTGTGACAAATTATTGTCACACTATTCTCTGAAGGTACTTTTCATAGGAACCTAGGTCATTCTTACAAGACTGTTGTTTAAAAAGAACAAGTTTGGCCACATGTCAATCTCACTGTGGCTTCCAATTGTGCCATCTGATGTTTTGCCTCTTATGTATGCTAGTGACATGGTGCCATCCACATGTCGTGATATGAATAAGAGACCCTTCAGGGATGGCATCGTGTTATATGGGCTTACAAATCTGTAAGCTAAATATGTTTATTTGCTTTATAGAAAGTATCTGGTTTAAAGTATTTTATTATAGTGACAGAAAAGGGCTAATGACGGCACTTAGATTGTTTCTGCATCTCAGCTACTCTGAATAGTACTAAGATAACAGGACAATGCAGATGTCTTTATGAGTTGGTGATTTTTTATCTCCACTATGCCCAGAAGGAAAATTACTGGATCCTATAGTATTCAATGGCTAATTGTGACGATCAAGTAAATAAATTGAGACACCTAGGAAATTGGTGAAGCACACTCTGTAGGTCTGTGAGAATATTTCAAGATGACTGAATTGTGAGGATTCTAACGTAATCACTGGCTACTCCACTGATGGATTCAGGGTTTCTAACTCTTTGTCTCCAGCAGGTGTGTGCATGTGTGTGTCTGTGTCCAGGTATATACTTTTCATCTAGCCTCCTGGGAATCAATAGAGGACCATAGTGGAAAAAACAATCTGAGCAGCTCTACCCAAGGAATCTCCAACATGATGAACTTTTAAGAAACTCTCTTCATAATATTTTTTTGTCCACTTAGGACAATGTATTATCTGAAGGGCTGACGCTTCTCTCAGTTCTGATCCCTCAAATCAAAGAGAAACTAGAGATTTCTTGGGCACAGTTTCAGTAAAAATGTAATTTCAAAAGTATTTTTAAGCCACAGTTGGTAGAATGTGGAGATGTGCGGCCATGGATAAAGAGTTCATTACACTTAACATTGTGGAGGGACTACTTTCAAATCTGGCACTTGAAACAAACAAAGTCAGTTAAGTGAAAGCACTGAGTCACAAGGGCCTACAGGCGGCATAAACATTGACAGTCTTTTCTATCAAATTCACCCATATAATGTATATATACAAAATTGTTTAGAACAGGAAAATCAGAAAGCACTGAATAACTAGATTGAATAAACAAAGTCCCCCAGTAAACCTCTTGTAAGCTGCTCTTTGGTCACCACTGAAAAAACAAAGACTAGGTGAGCTTGTAAAAACATCTCATGGGCCACAGTTTGCCTCAACAGAAGAAGAGCAAAACTAAAACTAGAATCCGAGTTAAAAGACCAGTTTTCAAATGTGAGCTTTCAGGGGAGGGGTTTGCAATAGGTGAAGTTGGCCCCTCCTCCACAGGCCATTTAACAGTGACTGGTGATATTTTTGGTATTCCTGGAATCTTGTGGGTAGAAGTCAGGGATTTTGCTTATCACCTTCTGCTATGCAAATTAGAACTACGAAGAAATATCCAAAGCCATGTGCCAGTAATGCCTGTTTTAAGGCCAGTCACTACACATCATTCTCTCCTTGCTTTTCCTAACGGCGTGCCTCATCAGAGTGCTTAATTTTATGTACATGTAATCACTATGTGACTGTAAACAGATCTCTGAACATGTTTAAAACAGAATACAACAGCTACTTACTTCATAATGTTGCTGAGAGAATATACGTTCCTGGATATCCCCAGATTTCAAACAGCACTTGCTATATATGCATCAAATACTGCCTATTATTATTCTGAATTCAGCAGATCAGGGATACTCAAAATACTATTGGTCAGCAAAGAGTGAAACCTACCTAGGAGTGGGTTGTCAGGGAAGGTGTCCTGGAGAAAGGTTCAAAACTAGAGGTGGGAGCATCAGTTGAGAAGTGATTTAAGTCCCAGTTCAATGTGGGCAGAAAGCTCTAGTTACGAGGAAAGAGCACTATCGTAAGACTTGGTGACCACTGGCTATAGGAGACAAAGAAGCCAAGAAGGAGTTGGTACTGGTAGCACTTAAAAAAGATACTTAACTTTGCTGAACTTCGACTTTCTCTACCCATAAAGTGAAGAACGTATCACAACCCTCCATCCCACCCCCCCAGGGATTAAAGAACATACAGCAGAAAGTGAGGAGAAATTCTCACTACTGTTGTCAGTATTATTAACAGATTATAGTGGCACTGGAAGAGGTCCCTAGACAACAATTAGTAAAAAGCTCAGTAATCAAGAGAAGTCTTGTTATTCCTTCATAGAATATAAACGTTACCGTCTACCTCCTACTCAGTGATACGCTTTTCCCAAACACTATACTCTTCTGGCGGGAAGATGTTCCCCTCCTAAAGACCAAGATGAGCCCACACACAGTGTCAGCAGCCTGTTCCTAATGTCAGCAATGGATAGGATCTTAAACAGACTTGAAAGACAGTTCCCCCTCTTTATTCTACTCACTGTAAACATAGCCCATACGTTCCGTCTAATGGTTGTATTGCACCTCTCTTTATTGAAATAGAAAGCTCAGTGTGCACTGCTGAATGAATGAGCTTGCTGCTAAGGATGTTAGCATTTTAATTGTATCACCTCCCAAGAGAAATAAATGGTGTACAGTACCTTCATTCTGAAAAGAACACACACAGTGAGTTTCCAACCAGTCTAAGTCCCGATTCATCGGTGCTAATCTAGAGCTTCAAGGTTGCTATTTGATTTCCTTAAGGGGTAATTTATTGTGCTGAGCTGACAAACAATTATACAAAGCTAATTCTGCAAGCCCCAAACTAGTCACTCCTAAAAGTCACACAGGTGAGGACAAAATAACTACATCTGACAAAACAGACAGGGGTGGGGGGGGAGGGTCAGGGGGAACACCCCAAATAACAGTTGCTCCCTCAAGCCAAGTAGCAGCCTGAGTTGTAGCAGAACATGCCAGCAATCAGTACTCAAATGAATATTATTAAATCTGAGAATCCTGCATTTAGTGCTGTTAAAATAACTGAGACTACTTATTTGAGCCCATTAAATAATCATAAATTTAAATCCATTTTTTCAGGCTAAGATTTTTTTCATAGAATCAAATTAGAGTTGAAGGGAGTTTTAGAGATCAGCTAGCTAGCCCTGTGATTGTTAACCATTTGGGGGAATCAGCTAGCTCTGTGATTATTAACCATTTGGGGGCTATTTTTTAAGGACATAATTTAACTGTATACATTCATTCTGTCTCTGTCCCCCTCTGTATCTTTCTGCCTTTGTCTCTCTGTCTCTCCCCTGGTGAAAAAAAAAAACATAACATATACAAAACCTTTACACAGAATTTCAGGGGCTTCGAAGACTAACTATAACCCACCCTTGGACTTCAGCTAATCCATTTATCTTTTTAAATAAGAAGAAAAGTGATTTTTCAGAATGCTGTTTTGCCTAAGCTCTGAGCCAGAAGATCCCCTTATCCTTTAAAATGCAGTGTTGGGGATAGGAATGTAGCTCAGTCGGTGGAGCGCTTTCCATGCATTTGTATTGGGCATACAGTTGTTCGATTGTATAGATGCAAAATCTAAGGTTTAGAGAACTAAAGTCCCAAAGTCTTCTACAGAAAGCTGACCATGTTTTCCCCCAAGAAAGACAGATTGAGGTGGCAGCAAGAGACAGAGACTCTCAAGTGGCTCTCAGGATCCCCCCAGCCTCTCTGCATTATTTCTAGTTTGCTAAGTGCTAAAGAAATGGAAGGAAGCATGGAGCTAGAGGCGAGAGGGAGGGGCAAGTACCAAGCAGATCTAGCTTAACCCACAAATTGAGAAAAGGCCTCACACTCCATAAGTTCTCCAGGGACCTTTGTGGTGGTTCCCAGAGCTCGGAAACATTCCCAGGCCTGTAATTTATGAGGTATTGAGGTATAGTTTTAAGGCTTGTCTATAGGCTGAGCTCGTGTTACCTCACAACCATGGGGGGGGGGTGCTGACAATCACACACAGCTTTTGCCTCATCAGGGACAGAAAATGCTCAGCTCTTCAATTTCCAATAAATACCAGTTTCGGTGGGTACATTCTCCGTATATGCAAATTGGCTTTAGCACAAGCAAGGGAATTCTTCATGCTTGACCCAGATTAAACATGAACTGATTCCATAGGTAAACCTGAAGGGCCTCCTTCCCTCTAGCATCCCCACAGTACTCTACTCCAATGCTCTCCTCTCTAGCAGCCATGTTGCTCTGCTCAAATGTGCTCTCCCTCCACACTTCTCCATTTTCTAATCTGCCTTCTTTTGTGTTTTGCTGTGGTGGTAGGTATTTATCTCTTTTCATTCCTGTTGTGCTGGTAATCAGAGCCTCTGAATGGCTCGGTGGGAAAAAAAAGAAAGAAAACAAAAGTGAGGCTTAGAGAGGCCACCCAACTTTCTTGTGAGTACAAAGGCACATTTCTACTACAATTTCACCGTCTGTATTAAAGATGTCTGGGCAAAGAATAACGAGCGTGCGGTGGGGGTGGCATGGAAAGAGCTGTGTAGAATAGCTATATTTAAAATGTCTTTTTCTTATCTTCTCTCCCTGACCACCCACTGCCATCCACCCACTCCCCCTCTCCATCCTACCCCCAAAACTGCCACAGCATCTTTGAAGCAAAATAAATGACTTCCCTTTTTGGAGTTTCAGGAGCTATCTATACATATCTGTTTAGCCTTAGGTAATGACTGGCGGCACTCCTGTTTTATTTGAAAATTGTTTAGCTTTCAGTTGAATATGATTGCTTTGTTCTTGGTATTTTCATACATGAAAACAATGTATTCAGATCATAATCGCCCCCCATAGTCACTGGTAGGTTGCTCATGCTACAGTGGAGGGCCCATGCACATACAGGAAGCGGTAATTGGATTCCGTGGGTTATCCGTGGGAGGAAGAAGACGAGGAGGAGGGGGGGAATGTGATTTCTTTTACATTTCACTGAATCCCTTTACAGTTTTTATGCCCCTGGAGGACAAGTTCTTTTGTGGCAATATATGGAAGAGCATCATGTGAAGCAAAGGTACATTCTGATCGAAAAACTGCACTGTACTTAACCTTTCGAGAACATCTAGTTTTCAGGAAAGTCTAACTTTCCAAGTTACATCTAACTAACCTGAAAAAGACCTAAGAGGACTTAGCTGAAGGACAATTATGAATCCTCATATAAATGACATTAGCATTATCTAACACTAAGATACCTTCACATTATCTTTTTTGTTTGCTTGGTTGGTTGATTTGGTTTTGGTTTTCTAGAAACCGGGTTTCTCTGTATAGCCCTGACTATTCTAGATCTCACTTTGTAGACCAGGCTGGCCCTAAACTCAAAGATGCCCCTTCTTCTGCCTCCTGAGTGCTGGGGTTAAAGGTGTGTACCAGCACTGCCCGGCGCACTAGCATTATCTTAAATGAGCCTCAAAACTTGAGACTTCAGCAAGACTGGGATTCATTCCATTTTATAGATGAAGAAAATGAGGCTCCTGCAAGTGAGGTGGTTTTCTGAAGGTTAGACAGTTCCTCCATGACAAAAACAGGACAAGAAATCAAAGGCAAAAGTTTCCCCACATGTTTAAACCCCTAGGATAAAAAATATCGCAGCTCTCTCACCTTGACTTAAAAGAGCTAACAACTTGGCTTGTGAAAAATGAAAAGCCTTAAAGGAAGGTGGAATAAAAATCTGAAAGACAATCACTGATCTTTTATCTTCTAGACTTCAAGCTGAATCAAGTTCTTCAAAGAAAACCCAATAAAGCCCAGACATTTTCATCATAACAAAATAAATAATTCAGTCAAGCTTTAGAGAACTCCTGGCAGTACGATTGGCTAGTTGATATATTTGTGACTTAGCCGTCACTAAACTGATTACAGCTTACCTGATTGACTCAATGATGTCAACAAAGCCTTTGACACTGGCAGTTATAAATGGAAAGTGTAAGTCCCGATAAATAACCCGCAGCTCTTACATTTACTCCTAATGGAGAATTTAGCCCTTTCAAAAGTCAAACACCTGATAGGCTAAAAATGATAGCCTATGGTCTATCTGGCAACAAAGACACTTGAGATTCATCACCTCTCCGTCTTGCTAGGAAGATAGCAACAGAGCCTCAGGTTCTCCCAGCCAGACAGGCACGTTTGATTTTTTAAATTCCAGACTCTTTGAGCTATGAGGTGCTGCAGAAATTATCCACTCTAACACCACATTTTATATATGGGGAAAATAAAGCCTAGAAAAATGACATTAATTGCTTAAGGCCATCAAGTGAGGCATGATGGAGTCAGAGCATGAGCCCTATCTTCTTAGTCCCAGTTCAATGCTCATCACTAGACCACACAACAGGGAACAATCTCCACCCAGCACGTACAAGGGTGCACACACAGACACAGCCCCACACACAGCCCTTCTGAATTATAATGGCTCTATGAAGATAATTGAAGCCACATTCTCTGTGCTGCATTTCTATTGGCCTCAGTAGAAGGAGCTGAAAAGGACACACAGATAAAAAATTATACACAATTTTCAAGTTCAAGTGCATTTCATGGCTACAAATTAATATTTTATCTTAATTCACCTGAAAATAAGTGAGGGAAACATGCATGCTCTGGTTTATCACCAGGCTTTTAATGTCTGCAAGTATGATATCCTCCCACTCTCTCTCCTTTTCTCATGTTTTATGCACAGAGAAAATGGTTTAACAACATCAACTACAACAAAACCCCTATAACCATGGTCACCTCTGAATATTAGGACTCTGGGTGAGTCTTTTTTTATTCTCAGTGCTGGGATTCGAATGTAGGAATTCTAACACTGAGCCTCATTTACACACTGCATGGTGGTTTTCATGTTGTTTTGTGTTTCTCAGAATTTGATAGCTTCTAAAATGAACTTTGTGATTTATACAATAAAGTATTCTTATTGACAGGTCAAACAGACAGATACCATAAATATTATAATGAAACCATCAAACATATATCCTCTTGGTACTTTTCAGGTTCCCATAATAAACTTCAATCACCTCATGGTCAACTGAAATTATAAAACCTGCTCAATTAGAATTTCCCTCTTGAGAAATTGAAAAGCCTTTAAACTCTAATGATCATCTCTTTTTGTGCCAGGTACAGTAATTATTGTCTACAGATGGCATCTCAGAATTCACAATCATCAAATACAACGTTAAGGCTGGTGTAGTATAACTCAGGGGTACCTTACTTGCCTAGCATGTAGAAAGCCCTAAATTCCATCTGCTGGGGAAGGATGGGTATGGAGGCAGGCATAGGGTATTTTCTGTAGCTCTTTAGTCATCTGATTTGTTAAAGGAAAGGAAGTCTAGTTAGTAGGTTATAATTTACAATTCTTTTCTAAGTCTAAGCCCTTACTATATACTAGGCAATCTTCTAAGCTTTCAATACGTTCTAGCATTACTCCTCACAACAGCCATAAGTCGTATTATTGTCCCCCATTTTATTGATAAGGAAATGGAGGGTTATAGTAAGATTAGATGGATAACATGATTGGAAACTAAGTCAATTCCTTCCAGAATCCATTATCAGCTCTTTATTATTTTTCCATACCTAAAGTAACGCAATCTTGTGGCTGATAAACGTGTTTCCCAGTTGAAGCTCTATCAGGTTTGCTTTGGTAAGCAAGGCTCTTTGCAATTAGCAGCCCCAATTAATGGGTTTGCTCTAGTCCTTCAAGCAAGTTAAACATGCCCTCCTGCAATCTTATATATACTATTAATGTGTTTAGTAGATGTTTTCTTCATAAATGCAATGAAAGTTAACTTCAGTCCAAGTCAAATTACCACAATATTCAAATGAACAGAGTCTGAGTTAATGAGAGTTCACTCTACTGCATTAATTTTTACGAAATATTTACCTCTTGTTTGGAGGTCACTTGTGCTATCTCAGCATTTATTAACTATATATTTAATGTACAAAAGGATGTTTGCACTCCTCCTATTTTCATATAAAAGGCTTCTGAGCAACTTTAAAACTAATAAGAGAAAGTCCAAGTACTGCCAGGCTTAGCTGTGAGGTATTTCAAAAGTCATCTCTGGGACACCGAGCTTTAACAATGAACAATGAACCCAGTAAGACAGCAAGCAAATTCACAATGAAAAAAAAAAAAAAAACAGCTCAGCCTGGCGTAGGGAAGGGATACCGTCAACGAGCTTCTCCAAGCAATCCTCTCTCGGTGAAGCAAAGTGTCCTGCCCATCCAACTTGCTAAAAACGAACAAGGGCAACTGTGCCTATTTTCTTGTAGTTTCACTCTTACATATATATCCCATTAGCTAACTCAGTTCCCAAGTCAGCCACTAGTTATGGATGTGGGCTAGGTCAAGCCACCACCTCAAGCCTCCCATGTCTAAACCCATCCAGTGAAGAAAGCAGCAACAGCATCGCCAACTATCTATCCATTGGCACTGCTTGCAACTGGGATTGCATGCAAAGCATATCGAAATTCCCAGAGGAGAGCTGTGATGTCTATAAATCATAATTGATAGATAATATCTCACACTTACTGAACTTTTCTACTACTGCCTTCTTTCTATGTTTACTTTAATGCATACAGGCAAAAAAAAAGGAGCATTTAAAGAAGCTAGAGGAGTGGTGAGTCAAAGTAGACTTCATGAGCTAGGGAAAGACAAGAGTCTCCTGCTCCTGTCAGTGTAGTGCCTGGGTTTTAACAAAGCCATGAAAGAGAGGCCCTGTGTGATACAGCTAACTACTTACAGGAGTCATTTCTCCATAGGACTCTACAAATCCCTCTCAGTTCCACATATCACTTTCCCCATTAAGGCCCAGGCCCAAAGCAGCGGAACCACTTTCCTTTCATCCCTGTCAAACTCAGCAAGTTTCTCAGGAAGCAAACGCTAGTTAAATCATTTTCATAATTCTAAAATGCCTGTAAGACAAGTCCAGGGTCTAATTATACCACTTAAATTTGTTGAAGATGTTTGGGTTTTCTTTTTTTTTTTTATTTCAATAACTAAAGAGCCCAAGGGTTTAAAGTCCTAATAATCTAATAAACCTTGCTAAGTGAACATTGTAACAGATACGCCTGGATGAGATTTTGTAAATACCAGACAATTTCCCCTGATCTTTATCAGGGGTTTGGGGGGAGAAGTCTAAATCTTTGGCAGGAAGAAATTAAATGTAGTGCAAAATAATAACATCTGGCCAGACTGTATTTGTCAGGGTAGCAGCCCCTTTAGATGTCAGGCTGAATAGTATTAAAATGAGTTCTGAAGGGTGTGTGCACGATGCTTTATTATGCAATAAGAAAGACTTCCATGCAGCCATAGAATACTTGGGGTACAATTAATTCACCATAGTAGGGCCCTACAGGGAACTTCTTCATGTCAATGGAATTTGAAGCCTTCTGCCAAATAAGTTTGGGCCTATTCTTGGGAGTATTTTATTTATTTCGCCATCGTTGTCCAATTTCCTAAAAGCACTTTCTATTTCACAAAAGCCTACAAAATCATTTGAATGGCTTATGGAATCTCGTCTGTATCTTGTAGCGCTCTAAGAGACATACTGTAGCTCAATGAAAAGGTCAATGCCTTCGAAGTTCATCACATGCGGTTACCTTACCACCTACTCATGCTGCGGCCTTGGGTCCCTTAATCGCTCTTAACCCCAGTTTCTACATCTATAGAATGGGGGAAATGCCTAATGGTAATATTACTGTTATGAAAATTACTCGTGGTACATAGTAGATTGTTAGTAAGCTTAGTTCACTTTCTTACTCCTTCCAAAAGACCAAATGAGTTCAAATGTCTAATCTCATCAACTTCCCACAGGCCTGTGACCTTCCTAGAGACTTAATTTCTTCAGAGATCTTCCTCTTGAATCAAAACTAAAACCACCATAGCTACATTTGACATGCCATATGTATCATTTAAGTTCTTCATCTTTCAACCATCTGGCAGATGTGGCTAGAAATGGTTAGAAAGAATATACTTAGGCTTTTCCATTAGTGATTAGTTTAATGTACAAAATACTTTGTTTTCCCTGTCCCTCTGAGGTTTGTTTTTTTGTTTGTTTGTTTGTTTCTGTTTTTGTTTTTGGATAGGGAGAATCATGGTCATCTCACAATTTAAAAAAAGACAAAGTTTTTCACCAACAAAAAACTCTTTCCAGACAGTTTGTGCCATAAGACAATTTCAAGTTACCAGTTTATGTGATAGGCACATCTATCCTTTTCAAATATTAATTGCTAGAAAGAGTACTGTTTATCAAGGACCCAAAAGAGTACTACTTTTCAAGTCCCCAAAGAGTAGGTATGTGGATAGAAGGCTATGGGATTTTCTCCTCACCTAGTGCTCTGTGAGGAACCACTAGGTTTCCTAAGCTGCCTTTGGTGGGTAGAACATGGAGGAGTAAACACATAGAGGACATCAAACAGTGGTTTCAGGGTCTCTACGTACAGTTGAGGATGTGGGAAGGATATTTAGAATTTATACACTAGGCCAAGAGATTGGTGGCAAGGGATATTTCACCAGCCACTAAGCACTGATCTAACTCCTAGGGCACAGGTTCTAGTGTATTTATTTACATCTCAAAATTACTTCCTATTATGATGGCCAGAAATATTTGAGATTCAGGGAGAAAAAAGGTAACAGCTGATGTCAGTAGAGTGGACATGGGCTCATTCAGACTGCCAACATCAGGGAAAAAATAACTACAATAATCTTTTCAATTACCTTTTTATTAAGATGGGTCTTATATAGCCCAGACTTACACTATGTAACCCAAGCTGCCCTACACATTGTGACTCTCCTTCCCAAGTGCTGGATTTCAGGGAGGTAGTACCACACCAGGCTCAATTCAAGTTTTCAATAACGTTTTCATATACATTACCTCTTTTCATCTTCAAAAGCTCCGGGAGGTTGGCGGACCAGACGCTACAATCTTCGTATTTTTTTTTAATCTTAAATTACTTACCCGTAGCTGGTAGGAAAAAGAATATATATTTGATTCATCCTGAAGATAATATTGTTAAGGAAAGAACATATTGGAAAACAGAGGAAGGAAATGGTGCATTGGAAAGAATTTTATACATTCACAAAGAATGAAAAATTGAATTATCAAACCAGTAAAACCAATTTATAACATATAAAATGGTTTGATATCCTACATATATAAATAGTTTTTGAAAATCAATAGGCATGTAATAAGGAACAATGAATACCTAATTTTAAATATTGAAACAATAAAAATTACCCAGTAAAAGGAAAAATGACCCACAAGTTTCCCTAATGACGAGAGTACTATTTTTCATCCAAACTGAAGTTACTATAAAGTGACAAGTCACATATGGTTAGAAAAATGGACATGTATACATTGCTAGTATAAGTGAAAATATAAGTGAACTTTATGAAATAGATACAATAATTTTCAAAAACTATATAACCTCTAACATAAAATTTCCAGTTCCAGGAATTTGCCTTGAATCAATAATTAAGGACATGAATTTATATTTAGTCAGATGATAGATGGACATTATTTATCTTATTCATGTTAACTGAATACAAATTAAATTTCTATTATGTGTTAAAAACTACATTATTGACATGAAAGACACTATTAAAATACTACATAAAAGCAACATAATATATTTAGAAATATATCTTATATATTAATATTAGTTACTTATATGTGATTTATATATTGATATATAAATCAACATGTATGCATATATATTTATATATATACATACAGCCATGTAATACAGACTAAAGGTATATAAGACATGTCAAAATATTACTAGTTATTAACCTCCAACAGATAGAACTGGGATATTTTATTCTCCAGTTTGTTCTTCCTTTGTGGGTTTTTATTTATATAATAAAAAGTAATTTTTAAAAAGTAAGCTGTCTGGTGATGTGTTGACTTGGCATCTTCTAGGTAAATACCCCAAGGTGGTATAAATCATATCAAATTAATTAAGTTAGTCTCAGAAAAACAAGTATCTTGTGTTTTCTCTCATTTGTGAGTCATAGATTTTATACAGATATATAAAGTTGTCTGTCTGTCTGTCTGTCTGTGTGTGTGTGTATGTATGTAGAAGACAACAAAAACATAGGAGGGAAAGTGTATGATTGAGTAAGGGGGACTGGTTAACGGAAAAGCATGAAAGTGGAGGATAGAATGGTTTGGAGGAAATACGCTCAAATACATAAATACGTGATATTTGTGCATGGAACTGGCCATATTTAAGAGAGTGTAATAATCATTTTTAAAAAATCAAATACCTTGAATAAGTTTTACTTTAATGCCTTTCAAGGCATCACTGATATAAGCAACAGTAACTATCCACACTGGCTTCTGCAAATGTGCCCATAAGAAATACATACAAATAAGTTCAACTGAAATTCTTCATTTCTTTATGAACAGTGATGTCTTATTTAAAGAGAATTTGGTGATTAATTAATGGTCACTCTATAATTTTGTTCACCATTTATCTGATATACCTTCTACTTGAGTCAACCATTATACCCTCTATATTTGGTCAAATTGTTATATTTAAATAAAACTCCCTTATATTATAATTGATCAAGGAAGTACTATTATAATGCAAACAGCTATAACATAGAATGAGAAGACTTTTCTTCACCAATGGCTTCCATTTATTGAGGACCAAATACATAGCAAGCAAAACGGTAACTATGCTTGCCATAATTTGGGCTTGATTTTCACAGTTCTATTGGGCTGCAATCATTACCCCTATTTTGTAAAAAGCCCTGTGCAACTAGTAAGCAAAGCAGGAGTGTTTGAATTCATGAGTGCTTTCACTGTAAAGCCTGCATATTCTGCTAGTCTAAGGAGAGGTAAGGTCACATGCATGGTCATGGTCCTCAAATTAGAAGAACTACTAACCTAGTTGAGAGTGAGGAAGCACACTGTAAGGTAGGGCGATAACTGAAAACTTACCATTCAACATAAAGTTACTTGCCTAAGTGACCACACACTGGGTCTCTTTTCTTCCTGGAACTAAGAGCACCTTTGTGAAGGGAGGCTGAGAAGGTGGATCCACAAGAGACATTTAAGAAAGGCGACTTTCTTTTCCCTTATGTGGTAGAACACACAAGAGCATATTTGGATGAGCTGACATGTCACCCACCTCACAGATTATCATCCCTGTAGCATGAAGTTTGTTCAGAGTGATTTGTGACATGAGAGTAGGAAGTCATGCTACTAATGCGACTAATACAACCCAATAGAAATCAGAGTAGTTATTCCTCTTACAGGTTAGATTGAGAGACTATGTGAGACTCGTTCAGACCACTAGGGAACCATTTTGAAAATTGTAGTCTTAAAGAAATACATGAATACATTCACACACTCTCTCTCACACACACACACACACGCATACAGAGAGAGAGAGAGAAACTCACAAAAACACACTAGAGAGGGATAAGGAGAGAGAGAGAGGTACAGTTTCAGAAGAAACCATCTTTAAATGAACATAAAATGCTCTAAAATACCAATCTATAATCTTATATTCATTTTAATTATATCAAAGCTTTAAAAGCACTAAAAAATGTGTATGTGACAGATATATTCCATTCAATATAGTGAAAGTAGGTGTTCCATATAGAACTGCATTTACAAATGTCAATGTACAAGATAGAGTAAGAAAACAATAACTATCATCAGTCTCATTGAAAGCCAGCTAAACTGAGTCTGAGTTGGTTGTAATCACTAGGCTTTGTAGCAAAGGGCAGCATAGACCTTTCCTATACCTTCCCTCATACCTTTCACCTCACAGCCCTTCTTATTTAATGGCTCAAAGGGCAGGAACTTTCCCTTGGACACAAAGAGTTCTAACAGAGCTGCACTTCCACTGCTGCCTGCTTAAGTCAGAGCACATCCTTGGCACACTAGCCCTGTCCCCACTCTAAGAGAAAAGGATGAGTGGCAGATGACAAGGTCAGCCAGCAAGTCTAGGAAGAGTACATCTAAAAGATGACTGATAATTTGGATTTGAGAAAAAGATGAATTACCTAACTCTCTCACGTGCTCTCATCTTCAGTTAAAAGCCACATCTGTGGAGAGAACTCACACTGACAATCTTCCCCTACCCTAATCAAGAATATCCAGCCACTAGTTGAAATCATTTTTTTTTTTACTTTTTTTCCAATCCCTATGGAGGCAGATTTCCTAAGAAGCTAATGAAAAGAGCTACAAGGACCCACCTTGGCACATCTACTTCCAGAAGAGGTACGAGAGCTTAGTGTTCTAAATGGCCTTCCTTAGGAAATGAGTCCCTAAAACTGTAGAAAGCCTCAGCAAATATGGATCCACTCCAACACCTTATAAAAACTGTAAACCTTTTCATGCAGCATTTCTCTAAGAGTGCTGACTGTCCCTGTTAGCCATGTACAAAACGTCTTGCTTTGTGAGATCTGAACTCTCTGATGGTAGCTATGTAGTCATTTAGCTCTTTGAATCCCTCTTGATACTTGCCTTTTGAACATGCTAGGTACTGCTCAGCAAGTTTTCAAATAAAATGGAACAGAGTTCCCTTGAAAGAAAGAAAATTAGAAATGAATGACTGCCCATAACCACAAAGCAAAATACAGGGAGTCTGGCTAAAGCATAGTACTTAAGGGCGTGGTCTCTCCAGCTGTCCTTCCTGGGTCCAATTCCTCTTCACCATCTATTGGCTAGGCTACTTTGGACTTGTAATTTCCCTAAGCCTCCACTTCCTCAGGAGTAAAATGAAACCAACAAGCTACCAATTTCACAGGCTTGAGGGGAGGTTTCAAGGAGATAAATAGAAATGAAACTGGTTAGAGCAGGAGACTTTCCCTTCTTTTCTCACTTAGTCTCTCGGTGCCTATTTATGAAGGAAGTTCCCGATGACCCTGCAACTCACAATCATTTCCACCCCATATCCGCTTGCTTATTTTCTCTCATTCAGAAGGATCTGAGGCCAGTTGACCTGGCCTGGAGGCTGTATCCATAACCATTGCACTGCATTGCAGAAGTGGGGAGCAAAGGCGATGAAGAAGGGGAGACTCAGCTGTGCCTTTGCTGGTATTCTAGCTGAGAACTGATGGAGACTGGAACTGAAATACAACATCAGATGATGAATGAGACAACTGAGCCTGGGTAAGGAGCACAGGGATGCAGGGGGAAAAAAATGGGAGAAGAGCAGGTAGGACCAGGAAGAAAGGCAGCATCGGACCTAAGCCCTGGAAGCATCTCACAGTCCACAGGAAAAGTGTTTTTAATTTCAACATCACCACTTCCAGCTTAGAGGAAAATTGTTTCTACCTCCATTCAACTGTCAGGAGAATTGAAATCTCTCAAACATATGCTTCATTACCCCCATATCAGGTACTGCAACGCAGTGAGACAGAAAAAGGAGGAGGAACATATGTTTTAAGAAAGTAAACAAAGCCCGGTGGGGGGGCAGGGTGGGGAGCAATCAACTCTAGGCAAAGTGAGAGTCTTCCTGGAAGCTGGTAGAAGGCAGAAGGACCCTTCATTTGCTTGGTGGGGCACGCTAGTGATAAAGGTGGGCAGTGGTGGTGAGTGTAAGAGGTGCTGCAGTGAACAGGGCTAAGGGCTCATCTGCATAATCTTCTCACCTCATTGGAGACCTTAGACGTCTCTACTTGCACACTGGCTCATTTTTCTAAGCTCTTTTTATTAAACAGTTTTCAGCCTAATGACTGACTTTCCTAAATCAATAAGAGGGCACAGGAAAGGTTTGCAACTCCCTCAACTCCTGCACAGCTAAAGCCACTGCAATTTAAAAACCAAATGGAATCTCAAAGTTCTTAGACCAAAACTGATTTACTTTAAACACTCGGTTTTCCGTTAATTTTTTCCAATAGCCCTAATAATTAAAACAATTACATAAAAAAACAAAAAACAAAAACTAAACTTCGGAACCAAAATACCTCTTTGAGCCAGTGCAATAAAAAGTCCTCTAATTAGAGCCAGCACCTTCTGTGTTCTGATGAGAAATTTCCCCTTTATAATGGGATTAGCAGAGCTTTGCTGAGCGACGAGTGGGCTGATTAATAATTGACATTTTTGAGGATATATAACCTCACTCATGGTCAGGGTTTGTGTTCCTAAAATTCTTCTTTTCAATTGAATGTTATTCTATTTAGCTCCAACAAATGAATTAAGTTCTGATTAAACGTCAACGTAATTATTCTCTCAGGCACACTGTTTTCAACAAAGACGGGGTGTGACAGGGTGGCCAGCAGTTAACAGTTCAGACTCAGTGGGGCTCAGCCTAAGCAGAGCTAGTTAAGGAGGGGGAATTTCTGAAATGGAGAAAACTTGCTCAGTAGTCACTGAAAACACCCAGCACATCACCAAAACCGAAATTAAGAAATGATAGAATCATAAAACATGTTTACCAGCAGTCAAGCAATTATTTAGCCACATATTAACTGTGAAGTAAGATAAATCTGCTTAAAAAAAAAAGAGTCTAGTTATTTCTAGCAGAAATGACTGAAGAAATTGCTCAGAGTTGATGGGAAAGGGTGTCCTAACCAAGGTCAGTTTCATTTAGGGGACCAGGAGAGACAGGACTGACAAGAATGGGCGCATATAGAACGAGAAAGCCAGCAGAGAGCAAGGAAAGCAGGAAGAAACCGCTGCCCTCCTCCCATCCACAGAAAGCAAATCCTCCAAGCAGCCCTGGGGCTCTGCCTTCCTTTGCCTCCACTGTAATAGACAATGCAGTTCAGGTGTGGCCTGGGCAGTGTCAAGGGGGCTCCCTGGGGGAGGTGCTAACTGTGAAAGCATGAGGACCGGCGGGTCTGGTGCACTGGAGCTATCTGAAACTGGACCATCTAAATGTGGCAGAGGCTGCTTAAGTATGTCATGATGTACATCTTCAAAGAGGTCAAAGGCCCCCATAATTTCTTGGGCACCACCTGGGCTAGAAATGTCGATAGAAAAGAGCTGTCTTTATAAAGTGTGTGTGTGTGTGTGTGTGTGTGTTGTAAGACATTTTCACATAAACTTTCTCCATGACTAAAATTTTAGCCCCATTTTATAGATTTGGCATAATAATCCAATCTAAATAATATCTCCAAAGCTGTAAATGCAGGTCTTGAATTGGACTAGATTTTTCTGACTTAGAATTCAGTATTCTAAAAAAAAAAAAAAAAAAAAAAAAAAAAAAAAAACACTTTTTTCATCACACTTAGGAGGTACACACAAATGCATGTGTGCAGGTCAGAGAACAACTTTCAGGACTAGGTTCTCACCTTCCAACAAGTATGTTCCATGGACTGAACTCAGGCCATCAGGTTTGGTGACAAGCACCCACAGCGTCTGAGCCACCTCACTGGCATAAATTCAGCATTCTTCTGGTACTTTAAGCCTTTTAAGATGTAAGTATTAAGACAAGGATAATGAACTTAATCTGATCTTCCCAGGTTGCTTCCCAGTCACCTATGAACACTAACTGTATTGCCTTCTATATGATTGGGGTTACTATAATACATATAGAACCCTCTATAAATGCCCCTAACTACCATTTAGTGAGTTATTGGGTCAAGTTCTATGCTCTCTACTCTTACTGTTCCATGTTGCTTCATATTGGGCCTATGTACGTCTCCATAGCACTCCGCCACACTTCCATCCAATTGCTTCTCCACTAATAGCTAGAAAGTCAGAAAATGAAGCTTGTAAAGACTGTGAATTAATAACAAGAGTAGGCTCCAAGCAAGGACCCTGGGTGCTCTCAGATGAGCTAACTGCATAAGGAGAAGCTCTGTGGCATTTGACATCATATAGAGATGTTTGCAGCTAAACCACAGGTTTCTTGCTCTGATCAAGAGTTCAGGCTGTGGGACAGTCAACTTCCAGTAAAAGCATAGAGTTAATGCATTCTAAGGAGCCCATTCTCCCTCTGTCACTGGCACCTGGCACCTTGGGAAAGACCAAAATCATTCAATGTTGATAAAAACCCTGGTCATATGGCTAAAGATTTCCTGGTAGTGTAAGCCTCAAAGTCATGATGAAATTCCACGAATGAGAACAGAGCTGTAATCCTGAAGATGAGGAGGTATTAGAGATACAAAATGTCAGACTTGGATCTCATGTTTTCTTCAGGGGGACCATAAATCCCACTGCTTTGTACTTTTGTTTGGCCTGAGAGCAAGAAGAACCAAGTCATAGGATAGATTGCTTGGGAGGCACGGTGGTACCTTAGACTTCCCTTATCTATAAACTAGTGATGATTACAGTACAGGCCCCATAGGGTTGCTAGGAATATTAAATGAGATAATTATGTAAAAGTAAGCACCATACAGTAAGCACTTACTGAATCTTCACCATTATCTTTATCCTCATTAGTATAAAGTAGGGGAGAGGAAAGAAAGCAAAGGGAAATGTACTTTCAGTGGAGTTTCTCAAAAAGAATTAATTAAGCAGAAACAGAAAACGATTGTGCTGCCCCATTTTCCTAAGCACATCTAAGTAAATTAAATTTAGGAAACGAGGCAATGCAAAGATTGAGGATAAAGAACAACTTTTTTAATGCTTCAATCATTATCAAAACAGCATTAGCATTAGAGCACTCCAACCACGGTAGCAAAGGGCCCCAGGCTCATGTATGAGGGCAAAGGCTTCCTGCAATCAAAGACATAAAATCCAAATCGAGGCAGTAAGGACTGCTCATGAAACTGTGCACAGAGCTCCAAAGTGCTCTCCCTGCTAAAATACCCCCACCAATCTGGGCTACTGACAGAATCCTAAAGAGATTGAGAATCTAGGCCAAGATTAAGATAAGCTTACTCCAACTGCACGTGGTGGAGGAAATAGCTCACAAAAGCTACCACATCGAATTTCACATAAACAAAGTAGTAGGGCAATTTTCTCAATAATTTGGTCTACCAGGATCTTGAGGGATGGATGTTTAGATTTGAGCTAAACCAATTGTGTCCCTCAATCCCAATTCATGGGAATAATAAGTAGTTATGAGAAACAGGAAATAGATGCCCAGCTTTCGTAGCAATTGCCTAGTTCTGATGCCTTGTTTGAAGCCTTCCCTCGTCAAAATGTTTGTTACAGAAAGAATTTGTGGTCAATGCTTCTCCAAGCATAACATAAATGCCTTGAGGTCTGTGATTGTGGTTGATTTTCTCTTGTGGGCTTTTTTAAAGTGAGGCACACTAAAAATAAAAAATTTTTAAAAAATCAGAATGAAAAGAGATAAAGGAGTAGGCATGACAGTAAGATTGCAAGCATGAGGAAGTCGGCATCATTTGCTGTCTCCATGCTCCAACCCTAGAGTTGCCCTTCTGCCTGTCCCTGTGATTCTAGAAATAAATGTGTGTGCACACACTTCTACTCCTATGTATGTGTGAGAGACAGAAACAGAGAGAGGACATCAGTAGTAGTAGGTGTTGGCTCTGCATTCTACTCTCAGCTCCGTTGGCTACTATTCAGCTTCTATACTATAGCAGCCGTATCTGGACACCAATCCAAAACACTGTCAGGACTTATTTTTGTCCCTAGTCTCGTACTGTTTCAGTCCCCTGAAACACAATATGCAAAGCGCAAGACTGGACAGCTACAGGAATTCTAATGACAAAAACCCTCAGACAGCAATACCAGCTGCTCTGAAGATTGAAACCAGCATTATCATTCTGACATTGCATCTCAGCAGGCAATGTTAGAAAGGGAACATGAGGGGCTTGGTTATTCTAGGAGCGAAAGAAGTCACTAATGTTCCATTCTCATCAAGTACCTCCATGCCTTGACTGTTTCATCTGTCCACTTCAACCCAATCCTCTTGGGTTTTTTTTCCCAATCCTCTTGTAACATTACTTATCACCCCACTTCCAGCCAGTGTATCAACTCCAAAACCAATCTAAGAAGTACATGAATGGTGCATGTATTTTTTAAACTGGTCTGAATTATTCATTCTATCACTAAATTGTTAGTCTCAACAAATGCTTCACGGGAGCCTCACTGCATAAATAGGTTAACAAAGATTTCACGCTTTTGTATTATACTTCATATAATGAACCTAACATCAATATTCCCTGGGGCTTTTGACACAAGAAACCATTGGCAATGTATGTTTTATTAGCTAATTTGAACAACATTTTAGCTAATGCTAAGAATTTCACTTTAAATACCTAAAATAAGGTATAATTGACCCACCTTATAATTCATAGGTTAATTCTTGTAAAGGTGTCATTAATCTGAAACTTAAGAATGTCAAATAGTCCAAAGTGTTAGCTCTGACCCCAAGCCAACATTAAAGGCAAGTGGCAGTTGATTCAGTATTCTTAGTTTAGAAGGGAGAAACGCAGGTTAGGGGGAGAGTTCAGCTGGTCAAGTAAGGAGTTCGGAGACCCAGCACCCACAGAAAAAGTCAGGTGTAGCAGTGTGGGCCTGTAACCCCATCACTGGAGATGGAGAGCAACCAAGGAGGATTGCTAAAGCTTAGTGGTCAGTTAGCCTAGCTGAATAGGTAAGGTTCACATTAAGTGAGAGAGCCTCTTTCAAAAAAAAAAAAATAAAAGGTAGAGCGGGAGAGAGGAAGATGCACATGCATTGACATCTGACCTCCGCACATGTACATACATGTGCACACACCCACATTACCAAGTATATAGCCGTCCACAGCAACCTCCCAATACAACTATAAGGAAGGGATGGAAGAGAAGCTCCATATCCACAAGTAATCTTCCTAGTGGCAAGAGGTAGCCTAAGTTAGGGGATAAAATCATCACCTCTAAACACCAGGTGAGCTGGATTCAAATCTTGCCTTCACTATTAATTTTAGGTGGGTAGCCTTGACAAATCACCTAACCATTCTGGTCTTGCACCTTCATCTATAAAATGGGGATAACAAAGACCCACCCATAGGTGGATTGTGAGGATTAAATGAAATGATACGTGTAAATTACTTAAAATCACATGGTACTCTGTACAGTCTTATCACTACCATCATCTCCACTTGATCTTTGATCTGAAGGAGTCTTCCCTGTGCTGCTGTAGTTTCCCTGTAAATTGCCAAGGGTGGAATCACTTGCTGCCCATCCTTTCCCAGTTCCTAGAGAAGCACGGTAAAAAGTGACATTCAAAAGAAGAGGGGAGGAACACACTCACGCACACAAACTGGAAACTGGCTGGACACCAGAGCCAGCTGCTTCCTCTTGAATGGAAATGGCCCCAGTGGTCAGAAGGAGTTCGTGTGTGTTCCACAGGTATCTGACTCACTCTGGAAGAAAACTGGCTATGGAATTTATGAGAGTTGTTGTTGTTGTGGTGGTGGTGGTGGTGGTGGTGGTGGTCGTGAGGGTTGAAAAAAAAGTCTTAATAGACAAACAGAAAAAATTATCATGGACTTCTTCAGCAATGCTTTTTGCCTTTTATATACAGGGAAATAAAATCTTCTTGGACAATGAGTTTTAATACTATCCACTTTTTCTTTTTCTTTTTCCTTTTTTTAAGACAGGGTTTCTCTGTGTAGCCCTGGCTGTCCTGGAACTCACTCTGTAGACCAGGCTGGCCTCGAACTCAGAAACCTGCCTGCCTCTGTTTCCCAAGTGCTGTGATTAAAGGTGTGCTACACCAATGCCCGGCCTATTATCCACTTTTTCAAAGATTAAATTGAAGTTCCTTTTAAAAACTGTGTTTCTTATCCAGGGTCTCTCACTGGGAGGTTTTTATATCAAGCATGCATGCTGGAATGGTAATTTATAAATTATATTTAGTATTTGAAAGCCTAGTGCCCAAATAATGATGCCATTGAACAGTACATCGAAAATGATCCCCCAAACTCACCTTGGAAAACCGCAGCATTCTGAATAATTAAGAACTTGAGTTCCATACTCGCAGACTGGAGCAGTTGTTCCATGTTCAGCCGTGCTGTTAGTTGGTATTTTTCTTCCATCTTTCTTGAGCAGCATGTTGGGCCCTTGGGGAGACATACTTGCAAATCTGATCCTGAAACAAATAAGGTATTCATGTTTCAGTAAGCAGAAAATCTCTCTCTCTCTCTCTCTCTCTCTCTCTCTCTCTCTCACACACACACACACACACACAAACACACACACACACACTCACACACACAAAATTAAACAGGACAAAACAACAAGTTTCTTTTTAAATACAGTAGGTCTTGATTATGTTGTTTATCTCAATTCATCCAATTGCCCTCATCGCTGATTCCTTTTGAATAACTGTCAGCTAATTGCTGAGGTCTGACTCATAAATTCTACAGAAACTAATTTATAGCAGCACCAAGTACGGGCTGTTCAACACAAACATTTAATTTGTCTTTTAAAATATCAATCTTCATTCTCCTAATTTATTTTTCCTGATTGTTATTTACGAATATGAGCACAACCTAAGACAATTTTTTAAAATCTCAGTTATGATTTCGAGTGAAATATATGTCTGGCCAGCCTAATATTCCTGTTCCGGAAAAAAAAATCAAAACATCAATACCAATCAAAGCTTTGTTACCGTTTTAACTAAAGGTCTACAAGAGTCAACAAATATTTATTTGGTTGCTATTACTTGCCAATCACAATGAGTGTAAAGTACACAAAACAATATACATGAACCAATGGACTTGCCCTCGTGGCATTTATAGTCTTGAGGAGAACAGTCAAATAAAGATAGAAACAAAATGTCAAGTGAAGATGACTACTATATAAAATATAATACAAATATGGAAGGGACTAATGGCATACAGGAATGAAGTCCTGGTACATCCTAACAAACCAACAAACCCAAGCCCAGTGATTCCATTTCTATAAGGCACTACAAAATGGAAAATATCTATAGACAGAGAGTTTAGTGGTGGCTGTATAAGGATGGATGGCAGAACAAGAGGACAAAGGGGAAGATCACAAAGATCGGAAAGGAAATTTCTTAGAGTGATGGACACCTTCATTACTTTGATTGTGGAGTACATGTCCAAATTGTCAATGTGTACTCGTGACGCATATGCTGTTTACTACATAGCAGTTAGTAAGTGATATACATAATATGGTAGCAGCAAGGACCACTCTGATTTATAACTTGTTTTCCAGAAGACAACACTGAAGCCTGGAGACAGAGGTGGGAAGAATCTCATTGCAATTGTCCTCCAAGACATTGGTAAATATTAATACTTAATGGGTATTGAATTCAACTCCTTTCAATCTGCAAAGGTGGCTTTTGTTTCTCTTTCTGGTTTTGTTTGTTTGTTTGTTTGTTTGTGGCAAAGGGTGACTAGGGATCGAACCCCTCAACTCACACATAAGCCGATACTCCTCGTTTACTCAGACTCTCTTCAGTAAACACTTGTGGAGTACCTGCCATGTGGCTATGAACATATGCATGTGGGCTCTCCTCCTGGAGGGATTAATTGACTAGTAGCCCAGGAGCTGCTTTCTGGTTTCACTACCATGTGTGCAGAGGCCACAATCCTTAGGGGTGGCTCCCAACTCATGAATGATGTACATGGCCAAGATATGAGGTCCTGTATACCATAGAACTTTGCTCACAGGGGACCCTAGGGTAAAGGTTCCCATTTGAAAAGTTTCTTAATTTTACACTATAGGCTAGGGGGTTTCTTACACAACCCTTCCTTTTTTATCCCTCCTTCCTAGGGGGGACAGACCCGTACTCTGCTCTAATGACATTTCATCCTCCTTCAGCAGCCCCCCTCATTTCCTCCACAATTTTTTATCCTAATAATCCTAATGAACATCCAGTCCAATGCTGGCTTAGATTTACCTGTCCAGTTGGCGTCTAGTCTTCCAATAACCCATTCTAAACTGCTATCTATGTGCCAAGCACTGTAGCATATATTGGAGGTACAACATTGACACTGCCCAAGAGGACCTCATCATCTAAATGGATTAAGAGAGATATATCCCTAGTCCTAGAAAATAAACGTAATAAATCAACATCACCAGGATGATAAACTATGTATGTGGACCATAACTTCTGCCCAACACCATAAGATCCTAGAGAAAGTAAGGTTCATTAAATCTTAGTGACATTAGAAAGCATTATTGGATATTTTAGGCACCTTTTTTTAAGTTTTGAAATTTAATAAAGGAGGGGAGACTAGTTAGCCCTAACTTAACAGAAACTGTCATGTTAGTACACCAAGTTTCAGAGTAATTGTAATTGATTGTGGCCTTAATGCATGTGTCTAAGGTTTTCTTAAGTTAAGAATGAAATTCATCACCATGTGTTTCTCACATCATCACTGTTGAGTCCAAGGTATTAAGGACAAGTTCTTCGCTTCCCTTTACAGAAGGGAACAAATGCAGTAAAGGAGAGAGCAGATAATACATATCAGCAAACCTAATCCAGCACCATAATTTATGCTACTGGAAAGAAAGTGATATTTAATGGCAAAATACGAGTTGGGATCTGAAGACATGGAGTTCAGATTTATCTCCTATAAACCTCAATCTCAAATACAAGCCTTAAACCAAGTTTAAATAAAGTCTATGCTTAAAGGTTTTATGATTATAGTCACAAACAGACACAAAAAGAAATCGGGGCTAGTTGTAACTATGTTCTTTCTACATGAAATTACAAAACATTCTGCTATTCTAGGAGTGGAAACTGATTCAGTCTACTGGACCAAGAAGGAAAAGAGCCCCCTTGAGGAAGAGTGGCTGATCTAAATGTAAACAAGGTTGGTTGGAACACACACATAGATGTGGGGGGGGGGGGATAGAACTCTATTTAGTAAACCTTTCCATATACTAGGTCCCTGATCATTTAACAAGGTTTGATTTACTTCCTTGGGAAAGCAATGCCTATATCATGTGTATTTAAACTCTCTGAACTTACATAAGTTCATAAAATTAATTGTCATAGACAAAGAAAGCTCTGTATTTTTCTAATTTGCCTTGGGGATCATTTCCAGTTTTGTAGAATGGCTGAGCTATAGCTACAGGATGGCTGGCTGTTAGTATTGCAACCATTTTCACTAGCACTGGTTATGGGAGGAATAAAATAATAGGGATGAATTTTTTCTTCTAGTAAGTGCTGTGTTGCTAAGATCTTATACAGTAATGAAATGTTGTTCAATGTGCCTGCAGAAGTTTAAGAATGATTCTAAGCTATGGTGACAACAGTTTGATTTGCTATTGATACAATCATCCAAACAGTTATTTAGTATGGCAACACTATCCCTTGGCTAAGTCTTACAAACCTCATCATCCCCAGATGCCCCTCAACAGAGGAATGGATACAGAAAATGTGGTACATTTACACAATGGAGTACTACTCTGCTATTAAAAAGAATGAATTTATGAAATTCCTAGGCAAATGGATGGACCTGGAGGGCATCATCCTGAGTGAGGTAACCCAATCACAAAAGAACTCACATGATATGTACTCACTGATAAGTGGATATTAGCCCAGATACTTAGAATACCCAAGATATAAGATACAATTTGTGAAACTCATGAAACTAAAGAAGAACGAAGACCAAAGTGTGGACACTTTGCCCCTTCTTAGAATTGGGAGCGAGGCACCCATGGAAGGACCTACAGAGACAGAGTTTGGAGCTGAGACGAAAGGATGGACCATCTAGAGGCTGCCATACCCGGGGATCCATCCCATAATCAGCCTCCAAACGCTGATACCATTGCATACACTAGCAAGGTTTTGCTGAAAGGACCCAGATATGGCTGTCTCTTGTGAGACTATGCCGGGGCCTAGCAAACACAGAAGTGCTCACAGTCAGCTATTGGATGGATCACAGGGCCCCCAATGGAGGAGCTAGAGAACGTACCCAAGGAGCTAAAGGGATCTGCAACCCTATAGGTGGAACAACAATATGAACTAACCAGTACCCCGGAGCTCTTGACTCTAGCTGCATATGTATCAAAAGATGGCCTAGTCAGCTATCACTGGAAAGAGAGGCCCATTGGACATGCAAACTTTATCTGCCTCAGTACAGGGGAATGCCAGGGCCAAGAGGTGGGAGTGGGTGGGTGGGGGAGTGGTGGGGGAGCGTGTGGGGGACTTTTGGGATAGCATTGGAAATATAAATGAAATAAATACCCAATAAAAGAAAAAAAAAGAAAAAAAAGAAACCTCATCATCTCATCAGGTTAGCAAAAAACATTTAAAAGGAATAAAAGCTAAAATGAAAACTTTTCAGGGATGATGGTAAATATTATGAAGATGTAAGTATATTTATGTCCAAATGTAAATGTGAAATTATAGCAATATTTACTTTGTTTCAATTATTAGTGCCTGGTAAATCAATAAACCAGAACAATTAGTCTCAGGGACCAAGGGTTGGCTATGGAGTCAAGGAAATAAAGACAATCATAAATGATAAGGATTAAGGATTCCCTATCAAAGGGAATACATACCTAATGGAAAAAATAATTTGTTGTAAATAAATTTACTATAATCTGTAGACAAACTTCAAAAAACCCTCATGACAAATTCAATGTATGACAAACTCATGCCTAAATGAACTAACAGTACTGAAATTTAACCACTTCAATGCTGTGAGCATTTGCAGGAAAGTAACAAAGCAAAAAGGTATTGAGAAGAAAGTTAGATGGAATGCCATCAACTAAATTAAAAATATTACTCTAAGAACTGATTCCAAAATAGGATGAATACCAAGTAAATCCTAAGGCAAATAATGGCTAAGGAGATACACTGAGAGAATACTCTACACACTTGTAATGGCAAAAGCCAAAAGATCAATAGAAGAACTAAGATGCCACCAACAAAAGACATATTATAGATGCTGGTTCAGTGGTTAAGAGTACTAGCTGCCCTTCCTGAAGACCCAGGTTCAATTGCCAGCACCCAAGTGGTGGCTCACAACAGTCTGAGATCTCCAATTTCAAAAGATCCATTGCCCTCTTCTGGCTAACATGGGTACTACAGGCATGTGTTACACAGACATATCAAAACAAAATACCCACACACATAAAATAATTTTCAAAGCAAAGAACAAAAGACTTAATAAATAGGGAAGCATTCTGTAAGCACATGAGGTTCAAAAGGGTAAAAGGGAAACATTCCCATATAGTAGACAGAAAACTAACTTTGGGCTAAACTTTCAAAGAAGGATATTCACATACCTTTTATGTAAAGAATGAAATTCACCTGGAAATGGAAAGTGTGATAAACAATACATCCTAGCATGGCAATAAATAGAAGACTTCACTGTTCAAATAAGTCAAGGGAGGTCAACTTGGGGAGACTTAAAAACTTTCATCCTCAAATGCTAAAAAATAATAACTAAAGTCATTACAGGGTTACTAACTTTCATTTATTTTGGAGGATGAAAAAATACCTTCATAGTATAGCTGTACTCTCTACATTATAATTTCTTTTCTTTCTGTCTTTTTTTTTTTTTTTGAGACAGGGTTTCTCTGTGTAGCCCTGGCTGTCCCCAGGCTGGCCTCGAACTCAGAAACCCACCTGCCTCTGACTCCCGAGTGCTGGGCCACCACGCCCAGCTACATTATAATTTCTTAAAGAGCAGAGAGGGACTCTCATCTCCTTTGGAATGTCTCAGCGATCTCATTCAACTGATGTACATACCATTTGAATTAATGAGAGTCGTAGACTGAGAAGACTAACAAGAACTATGTGTCTGCCTATATTTAAAGATCAGGGTAGTGGAGATGCCTCTGACAGTTTTAGATCTGTATAATTATATAACTTTGATCTTAGGAAAATACCATAAAAGCAATTTCCAAGCATCTTGACTATACACAAATATGTGTTTCACTTGAAGGAAGTATGCAACATATATTTCTAATTATTTTAACCGTAAGTCTTTCTTGCAAGTGGAATCCAGTTTGGGGTCTTACAACTGAAAAGGGCTATCTGTAGCACAGCAGCTTTATCTCTTGGAGGGTTCTACTCATGTAGTCTCAATTTGGGCACCTTTTCCACGTGCCCCTTTACATTTACATCTGATGATGTCTCCAGGCATGGGCATCTGCGGCTCAACCTTCTTGACAGTCATCCCAAGGTCTTCCCATTGGACCCAGGTCACGCTTTCTGTTGCCTCCATAGAAAGACCTGACATTTTTGGCTACCCCCAGTCTTCCTTAGCCAACTCCACCAAGGCTGTGAAGTAGTAAGAAACTCTACCCCTTTCCCATCATTAACAGCATAGAGTGGAGAGTGCACATGACTCTCTGTATATGTGAATATGTCAGTCCTATTGGATTTTATTCCAAGATAGGAGGCCAGCATTATTAAAAGTGGTAATAGCAGGAACAGGTAGAAGTTCTTCTTGTTCCATAGGTTAAGGTACTTAGAGGCTAGTCCTTGCCATTTGCCAGCTGTGAAAGCCTGGGCAGCTTACTTGACCTTTATATGTTTTTTTGCCCTTATCTGTAAAATGGGATTACCAACACTCTTTGCTTCATAGATTAAATAAATATCTTAGCCTTCTTGCTACAGAGTAAACCTCCAATAAGTGTTAATTCAAATTAAACAAATAAAAAAGAAGCCTAAATTCATGTGGAGACCAGACTTTCACACCCCAAAATAACTAGAGAACAGTTAAATTGGTTCATGGTTATGTGACAAAATATGCAGTACATTTTCTGAAGTGATGAAAATAATCTATAGTTTAATTGAAACAGTGGTTACAAGAGTTTATACATGTTTGTCAAAAGTCATGACTTAAAATGGGTGCATCTTATTGTTTACAAATTATCCATCAATAGAGGACATGGGGCTTGAGTTAGAACACAGAGGACAGAAAGGATTTCGAGAGGCACTAGGAGAGTAAACAGGTCAACTTGGCCAGAGACAGGCTGCAATGTAAGCTACAGTTAATCAGTACGAAAGGCCCAAATTTGAAGGGACTTGAATGCAGGCCAAGACCTGTGGACCTAACCACGGGCAAACAATGAACAACTAGATGTTTTCACACAAGGGGAATAATATGACAACGACTGCTGTCTAGGAAGATGAGTCACATAGCCTGAAATTGAGAAATGGACAGAATAAGCCCTCAAGGTCACTTCAAGTCCTCCGATTCTCTAATTACCTTTATTATATTCTATTTGTTGATTATTTTATAAGACTACAATTTTAACTAATGACAATAAATTGTCAAAATCATACTAAATAGCACATAAAGAACAGAAAAAATTGCCATGTAGACCTTGATCCTTATGCTTCTCTAAGAGCAGATACAGCATATTCAAACAGCAACAGAAAAAAATCGTCAGGGCTCAGTAACAATGAAAATTGAAATCTTTTCCATATATATGTGAGTATGTGTGATGATTTGACACATTTCATTGTCAAGGTCTGCTTTATGAGCAGTGGGTTTTTTTTCCCTAACAAAGGAACACTGTGCTGAAAATAAAATAGCAGTATTATCATGAGGTAATACTGGACAAAAGAATTTAATGATATAAAAACCTGGCTACTTCATGACTTGTAAGGAAACTAACACATGTTTATTAAAATTATATATCAAATGTATCAGGCATTTTAAAAGGGTATATTTAACAAAGGACAAGTCAATTTGCCATCCAAAAATATTAACTAATTTCCTTAGCATATAATAGTGACTAGCTATTAGACTGGCACCTTTTCCCCTAATTAATCATTATCTAAATCAAATCTTCCATGCTCATTAATTTCTCACTAATCAAGCTAGGAATACAGATGAAAGAAATGGCTGCATTTGAAACCATTGGGGAAAGTGATCTCTGCTGATAAAGAAATGATCTCAGGGAAGCCAGCAGAAGGTTAGTTAGCCTGAAAGAACATGACCTTGTAGAGGGTGCACCTGGATATCAAGAGCTCAGACTTTAAATCAAAGACTATGCCTGAGGCTGCCATAGACTCAGCTTCTATAAAAGGCAGGCCAAAATGTCGCTACTACACTGGAGCATTGGAAGTTTAAAGCAACCCTAGAGATAAGCTATTCTCTAGGCTTGAGAATTAAAGGATGAACTACCTTTATCTGTACTGCCAACTGCCAACTATCTGCCTATCATTTTATGCCCAGGAAAAGTTAAATCCTCAGATTTCTGTGTGCATGCCCACATGTGCGCGTGCATGCACACAGACACATACAACACACTCCTTACAAAGTGGTTCTTTCTGGACCACATACCCAACCATCAATAGACATGCACTCTGGAAAGACAAAGTCATGGCCTATATTCAATCTGACCACCTGTTGAAAAAGTCATTCTTCCAGCATTCACAGAATGCCAACTTTGTGCCAAGAACCATGCCCAATGCAATACAATGTTGCAAGACACAGTCCCTGCCCTAGAGTTCATAGATTATTCTAAGGATTCCTAACTAGACCTCTGATCACTCTAGATATCTTAGTTCATCTTCATCTGCTATAGCCAAATATTGTGATATTCAACGGATTCTGCTTTAGACTTTCTCCATCTGTATATATAATAGCCGGAGGGGTGTGTGTTTATAGGAGTGCAGTGCCCACAGTGGCCAGAAGAGGGTGTCAGACCCGCTAGACTTGGTGTAAACAGTCAACTGTCAGGCATTAGACATGTTCTGGGAACTGAATTCTCATCCTATGCAACAGCAGTTTGTGCTCTCAACTCTGAGCTCCTGCTCCTGTTCCTGCTTTTTAAATGTCCCTGAGTCTCCTCTTCCCATTGCTACCTCATCACCTCACAACCTCCAAAGTGGACTTCTGGCGCCTATCTCTTTCTTCACTTAATTGGTCAGAGACATTTCTACAATCCATTTCTAGTCAAATCATTCTATTTCTTTCAAATTCTCCAAGAAAATGGAGCAAAGGATTGGGGGATCTCTAAGTAGGTGGAATGTTCGGCACTCTAGGGAACCTGGCAAGACTAGAATGGAAAGGAGAGCTAAGGCGGAGTCATGTAGGACCATTATCCCTAGTTGTCTTTAGACTGGAGTCCCATGGTAGAGAATGTTCTTGTGAGCAGAAAAATACAGACTCCAGGGGCTGGAGAGATGGCTCAGTGGTTAAAAGCACTGTCTACCCTTCTAAGGGTCCTCAGATCAATTCCCAGCAACCACATGGTGGCTCACAACCATGTATAATGGGATCTGATGCCCTCTTCTGGTGTGTCTGAAGACAGCAACAATGTACTCACTCACATATATGAATCATTAAAGAAAAAGACTCCAAAAGTTTTAGACCTTTGAATTTACATGACACAGTCCCACCTTTTATTGATACTTCTCACATTCTAACTGGACTCACAGTTATATTTATCTGCCTTCTGTGGACTTTAGTTCCTTGAGGGAAAGACTTTTCACTGACTCATGTTTGTACCTCAAGGGACTGATTGTGGTTTGAAGCCCTTCCCTTTCACGTGGAGGTAATGCCAGAATGTCAGGAGACTTCTGTTGAAAAGAAATGGGTCAGATTCATTGATAATACTAGGATAAATTTTACAATAATGAAAGGATTCATACACACACACATCCATGGCTATGTAAATGGTAGCAAAGCCCTTAATGTAATGAAAATTGAATTGGAGAATGAAGCTAGAGTTGGACTGAAGAACTGTGGCAGTCACTCTGGAGTTGAATGCAGAATATTCTTTTAGTTTAGATTTCTTCCAGAGGAATTTAGCTAAGGTAATTTCACCGTCTCCCCTAGTGACTCCCTAATTATTATACTACACAGGTAAGTATTTGAGATCCTGTCTTTCAAAAGATGGATAATTTTTCTTTTTAATTTTTGAGATGCAATCTTCAAGCACGTGAGCCAGAGTGATAGCAGAGAATTTCAATATCCTAGTCTAAACCTAAGGGCTCAGCTCTTCCTTCTCTATGAAATCACAATGAGATCACACCGTTGGGGAAGAGAGTCTTTCACATCAGGGATCAAGTGTTATCATCTGCTCTGTTGCAAAATGAGCTGTGAGTTAGGCAAGTTGCCTTTACAAACCTGGGCCTGGTTTTTCTCTAAGGGTCTGGCCTTGAGAGCTGATATTTTGCAAGCACAGAATAGCCAGTGTTCACTAACTGCACAAGATGGGGTACTGAGAGGACACAAAAAGAAGCAGCAGATTATATTCTCCATTCTCTAAACCCCAGATTTTTATCTTTTCTAAAAGGTAGGCAACAGCTCCATGTCAACTTGCTTGCAAGGACTAAGGATCTGTATTTCCAGAAGCCATCTCCTGACAGTCAGCTTCCTTAGAGGATGGCATGCATCTGAGCTTTAGAGACGAAGTGACCTGCTCAAGGTCCCATGCAAGGCTCTTTAGTGGCCAGTGGCTGTTGTGTTATAGCCTTGTCTTTAAGATTTCCAAAATGGATGTCTCCATGCATGCCCTGCTTCCTCATGTTGCTCATTTTGGTTCTTTGGTTGTTACCCCCTCTGTTTCAGCTATTAAAAGTTTATCCACCAAGTCTCCCTCATGTACATCTTTCATAAAATGTTTCCCTTCCCTCCAAATAAACCCTAGGAGGTATGATAGCTCTGATTTGTTTCAATACACTTTGCGTCTATCTGATAGTATATTTTGCAAGCTGAAAAGCTCTGCACACATTGATGTTCTTGTCTTATTCCTGCTATGAGCTGTGCAAGTCCATGGGCCAGAACTTTATCTTGACGATGTCTGCATTTCTTGTCATGGTCTAGAGCAGTTGTTCTCAAACCTCCAAATGCTGTGACCCTTTAATACAGTTCTTCATGTGGTGGTGACCTCCAGCCACAAAATTGTTTTTGTTGCTACTTCATAACTGTAATTTTGCTACTGTTAAGGATTATAATGCAAATATTTTTGGAGACAGAATTTTGCCAACGGGATTGTTGCAAAGCAATGGAAAGGAGCCTGGTCTATGGTTCATACAAATGCTGACTATTGGACTTGGGAACAGTCAACAATGGGACTCCTGTCTCTTGAAGCATCCAAACACAATTTGAATAGTCATATCAGAGATCACTGAAGCAACTCTGCAGTAGGTGACATTCTGGTGATCTCTCTATACTTCCTCGTCATATTACACACCTAAGTTTTCCCCCATCAGAAGAAAAATAGATGTATGTATGTATTCCTAAGCCAGGAATGTTTCAACTTGTCCCTTTGTCATAACAAATATGAAACTGTTTCTACAGTGGAACGCTCATCTGCACAAACTATATTAACCGCTGTGTATGCAGGCCATGTCTGTATTTTGAGCCTGTACCTAAAAAGGCAGTCTTTTGTTTCACAGATGTTTCTGGCTTACAAATCTCCCTGTTGCTAGTATTGCAGCAAATCACAAAGAGGTGGGAAGCTGCAGCACACCAAAAGTGCACCATCACCTTGATCCCGCAGATCCTGTGAAAAGGCTTTTCAGGTTGGTAATAAGCAGTAATTGCTTTCCTGTGGCTAAAGTGTTTAGGAAAGAAAATAGACTTTTTCAAGGAAAAAATCCAAAGTCATAAGACAAAAATCTATGCTGAATAACATGGTAGCCTATTGTGCTTCAAAACTCTTTTCTTTTGATCCAAAATGACTTTTTGACTCCCCATGTCCTCAGTTTAATCATGTGAAAAAAAATGGGTTAACAGCAGGTACTATGCACATCCCACTTGGGAAAACCCTGACATCTGACAACCTACTTTAAACATTCCTTGAACAAATTCCCTTTGAGTATCAGGAGCCCATACGATGATGTGATTCAAGAGGGCCTAGAAAGCCCACATCTACAGATTGTTGAGTGTTATTTCTTAAAAAGATATGTCTATGTCCAGCTCCTGGAACTTGTCATTGTGACCTTATTTGGAGAAAAAAAAAGGGGGGTGGGTCTTCAAAGATATAATTAAGAATCTGGAGATGGGGTTATTCTGGATTATCTTGGTGGAGTCTAAATCCAATAACAGGCATCTTTGTAAAGGCACATGATAAGAGAAGGACATGTGAAGACGGAGGCAGAGGTGGGAGGGATATAGCCACAGAAAAGGAGCCACTGGAAGCTCAAAAGGGCAAAGAAAAAAATCCTCCCCCAGAGTCTTTAGAAAGGCAATGCTGCCTAATAGCCTTCCTTTGGATTTCTGATCTCCAGAACTGTCAGGTTTGGGGGAACAGGGCCCATTGTTTTCGGCCATCAAATTGAAGGCAACATGTTGTGGCAGCCCTAGGACACATATGCCATCTCCCCTTCTACCTCACCTAAAGGAAAATGTCAACCTAATGTTGTCTAAATGTTTCATCCTGAGGGTGTTCTGCCATTCATTTCAAGTGCTGTCCTGATATGCAACACTCCAGAATATGACCTTGCTGCTTAAGAACCTCCTCCAGCATAGACCAGGAGGTAGGGAGACGGAGGATATAAGGGACAGGAAAGGGGATGCATTAATCAACAACAAAGAAAGTAAAGACCAAGTAAAAGATGAAAATGGAACATGGACCAAACCCAAATTTTGTTTGAGGTCACCCCCAAGATAAATAATACTAGTATAACACAAATTGTCCTTTAACTGCAATACTTACATAATATAAGGATTTAGAAGCCCTGCGTAAGTGAAATAATAAAAACAACAACACTGCCTCAGTTGTTGGCCCATATTCCAGAAAGTCCAATAGGAGGCTGTTGGGACCAATCCCAATGCCTCCTTCTCAGTGCTCAAAGGCATTTGTTATCTAGTGCTTAACAAATTAGGCTTGTTTTGGATACATGGAAAAAATCTCTTTCAAGAGATTAGCAATTAAATAATCAGAAGGGAAGCTGGGCAGTAATGAAAGCTGCCCATGAGTCTGGACCTGAGCCCAACACTGAATTTGGATTTTTCTTCACATCCCCCTGCCCTACTCCTTAGCATTTCTGGAGATGCTATTTAACCAGCTCGCTGGCAAATCTTTCCAATGCCCAATTGTCCTTACCGTGAAGATGCTTTTCCCAGCTCTAATGGCTAACCTACATTTCAGTTTCAAGCCATTGCACCTTGTAATTACATTCTCAGCCACTGTAAATAATCTGCGGCCTCTATTATATCTTTCGTCTTTCCCTAGGATAGAGACTGTGGGAAGTGGGGGTGGGGTGGGGGGAGTCGGTTGCCTTGTTAGTGCAGCACACACACTGCATCTAAGAAGACAGCAACCAAAAGAAACCCAAATGGTCTCTCTAACCCTATGCGAGAAGTGCTGCTATCAATCATTCATTTTTCTCATCTTTCAACTTATCTGAATGACTGGGTGTGCGTGCTCCAGTGCTGTGGTGTTTATGCCATCTTGGGGAATAACTGGGTAAATGCTCCAGTAATGTTATCAGTCTCCACCACAGTGTTGTGCTAGAACTTAAGAACCTAAAGGGCGGGGATGGAAATCGTTTCTACCTCCCCACACTCACCCAAGTAATAGGAATCAAAATTCTCACCAGTTGGTCACCCTCAGGCATTTTACTGAAGTGCAAACCTGGTGATATCCCCTTTGTATGGAAGAGATTTGATAGAGGAGAAAGTGTTGGAGAAAGGAGTTGACAAGGAAAACATTGCCGACTGACTACAAGAAGACTAGAGACATGGGTTTTGGTAAGCTGAGATCTGAAGCCAAAGAATATGGTTTCAAGCACACAAACACGCACACACACACACACATAGAGAGAGGGGGGAAGTGGGGGAGAGGAAAAGTGAGAGAGAGAGAGAGAGAGAGAGAGAGAGAGAGAGAGAGAGAGAGAGAGAACTGAATTCATTTTCGCCTGAACCAAATATTTTCTAAAACTGAGGAAAGTGTAAGAGTCTTTTCTTTTTTCTTTATTGCTTTCTTTAGAAACTATGAAAACAAAATAAATTATCCATACAGGGAACTTGGGGCTTTTCCTTTCCATTGCCATAATTTTACTGAAAATCTCAAAAATTATCCCAGTGGGAAGTTGACTCTCTTATCAAACTGTGGGTGAGTCAGAAATAGAGCTCTTGGGAGTCCAGATCTAGTTGAATACACTTGTCTGGACCCACAGTCTCCCTCGGATTGCCACTCTTAGGACTTGCCTCCAGCTCTTGAGATACAGTGATCTGGTTCAGGAATAATCTGTCTTATTTAATTTTAGCCTTGCTTGCAATGAAATTGGAAATAAAGGAGAGAGAGTGACATGGAAAAGATAGGGGCAACGCCCCCAACCATGCATATCTAAGGAGTGATGGTTTCAAGATAGCTAAGGCTTGAGTGGGCTGAGGCACAGATGGAAAGAGGTTGGCACCTGGGGAAGAACCACTTTCACTAAGCAGGAAAGAGATGCCTATGGCCCTAGGCTACAAGAGTGTATTCAGAAGGCAACATTCCAAGAGTTCCAGCCACTGGTCTTTCTATGCACTCCTTTCCTTCAACAGGAAGAGAGCTGCATCTATCTATACATCTCCTTTCCCTGTCAAAAGCAGGGATAATAGAGTATTTGACATCGAATCCTTAGCATCTCAGACATATTCAGTTTTCAAAATGAGTTTTCTAAAAATGCTCAACCTATCATGACAATGACAATAAAGGCAGGGATGGGATTCTGGAGTAAAAGAGCACTGGATTTACTTCATTGTGCTCCTACTTGATCAAAGACAAGGAGCTAACCCTCTCTAACCCTTGGTTTCCTCATCTGTGAAATGGAGGGAAAAGATGTACCACCTGGTAGTGCTGTTGGGAGGATTAAGTGAGATGCTGCCCATAAAAGGCTTAGCACAGTGCCTGGCTCAATAAATGTTAATGATTATTAGCACCACCCCCACCACAGGTGTCCAATAAAAACTTGCTGAATTGAAGTCACACCAGTTGAATGACTAGCAGATGTGAAAGAGACCTGGGTCTTTTCTTTTCTTCTTTCTTTCTTTCTTTCTTTCTTTCTTTCTTTCTTTCTTTCTCTCTTTCTCTCTTTCTCTCTTTCTCTCTTTCTCTCTTTCTTTCTTTCTCTGTTTTTTTCAAACTTTTCCCCACCTAGCTATGCACCAGATGACTTCTGAGGGATTTAGGCTGGGTGACTGGATTGGGAGCTTTGGTATTTTATTTTATTTTATTTTATTTTATTTTATTTTATTTTATTTTATTTTATTTATGTGTGTGTGTGTGTGTGTGTGTGTGTGTGTGTGTGTGTGTGTGAAATGGACAAATTAAGGATACTTAGGCTTCACTTTAGTTCTCAATCTTTTTTTCCTCATTCAAAGCAGAAACCCAAATCTGGCAAAGTCGGCCATATGATTTTTCAAGAAATATGACAAGGCTATTAAAAACTCTAAATGAAAGTTGTGTAATGAGCATGAATATGAATCCATTTAAATTTCCTCTAGACTTAGTGTTTCCAGTAGGACTCTTAGATGTTTTTTTTTAAGTGTGATTTTGCAGTGTGAGGAAACTGGACTCTAAAAGATAGCAGAATTTGTTCCAGCATGGGGGTAGGGAAACAACATGCAATTGTAATGAAAATTAACCCCTGAAAACGCACTAGATTTTATTACCAAATGGATGCCTGAGGAGATTACTAGATTTTTAGGGTCTTTACTATAAAGAGAGCAACCTGCATGCCTGAAATAATTAAGAAGAGACTCAATTATCTAGTAAACTGAGATTTCAAACCACCCTGCTTACCTAAATGAGAAAAGCTGCTTAGACTAAAACATCATTACTTCTATTTAGACAAGCCTTAGCAAAGATATACAAGGAGCTAAAGAATGGGACCCCACATTCTTCTCTAAGCCACAACAATGCCTGTTTATGTAAATAGGATTTTCAATAACAAAACGGAATCTAAAAAAAATGTTTTCATTATTGTATCTGAAAAAAATGCAAACACAGAAGATGAAAGTCACTATGATGTGTAGTGAATATCCTAAAATAGTTATTCTGTGTGAGTCTGAGCCTGGATTCCAAGCAGATTTCAGAACCAGGAACTTTCTCTCCTTTTTCAAATGTGAGTACAATATGAGGAGGCACAAAGACTTCTCTGATTTCATAGCAAGTTGACTTCACAGCCATTCAAAAATCCATTTCAGAAAGAAACAAAGGCAGTAAGTAGTAGGTGTCTACTTGCCTTCCTCTGGCAGGCCCTTCTAAAAATCTGAGCCAAAATTATAAATATTCTTACCTTCATCATCTTCACCATCTGACAATCAAAAACTCCCACATGACCATAACAACCTCCAGGCACACACTGAAAGCTCATTAAAGAATATAGGAAGGCTATTTATAGAAGAACTAAACAAAGAAGGAAGGAACTATTAGGAAACTTAATTAGACTGTTCATGGCTTTGGCAACTATTACTATTTGTTTGAACTCAAGTGTCTGCCTGCTTTACTTGACAGGTATTGATGACTAAAGAGATACCGCAATTCTGGGGGCTTTTAACTGACCTTGTAGTTTTTCAGTTCAAGAATTCAAGTTTTGACCTAAACTCTGTACATCAGTCTTAATGTTGCTCTTTAGGCAGCTGATAAGAGACAGAAATCCTTCTTGCTCATTAGGCCTAGAGCTGCTGTTAAGCAAAGGGCTGGGGAGGGGCGGGCTCAGTGGCCCAGAGGAATGTGCTAGAGTCCACATATAAAGCCAGCCCTGATTTGGGGTTAAGAATTTAACCTTAAAAGGCTGACAAGTCATAAATTTGCCTGAGGTTCATATATATGTGTGACTTTCACAGTTTATATTTCCTAGCCAGGACCCAGAGTCAAAACATGGTCCCTGATTAATGAATGGTACTAATTGTTCTTCCTGCCTTGAGAACATTAGTCTTTATCCATAATATTTTCTTTAAAAACACACAATCTCATACCTCAAACCTTCTGGCTTAGGGGAATTTAGGGAACCAGTTAGAAAAAAAATAGGACAAGAGACTAATGTTATCTGTGACATGGCGCTAGCATTTTGATGGTCCTGGTTGACTCGAAAGCTTGCATTCCACTGTGTCCATCAAGCAAAGTGCAAAGGAATGTTCTCCAAATCTAAACATCTGAGATAAAGCAACTGTTGTTGACTCTACACACACACATACAGAAAGAGAGAGAGAGAGAGAGAGAGAGAGAGAGAGAGAGAGAGAGAGAGAGAGAGAGAGAGACCAAGCTAGCTGCAAGCTGTGGGGAGGGGGACAGGAGAAAGACGGAAATTTCTTCAAGCACATTTTGTCTAACTTATCTTATTAAATATTTATACATATAGTGCATCACCTCATAACCTTGGCCAAGCTTGGAAGAGATAATAGACACAAGACATACAAAAGATGCCCATAAGTATAAAGACAAAGAAACAGAATCACTGAGCAGTCGGGTTGGAACAAAATCTCAAACCTGAAGTGAGGGTTGAGACTGGAACAATGGAACCCCACAAGTAAAACAGGGTCCCTGAAATGTGGTGAGGTCATCAGAGAGAAGCAGACTGTAATTTGGTTAACCTACAAGATAGGTGTTAGTTCCAACAGATGTTAGCAGGATTTCAAGGGGGCTCCCTTATCTTTAGAGAAAAAGAAAAGGCATTGTGTATGTGTGTGTGGGGGGGGGGGTTCTTAACCAGTGAGCCATCTCTCCAGCCCTGAAAGAGGGAGTCCCAGGAACAAAGATGCAAACCACCTTCACTGAGGATTATGATAAAGTTAGAGATAATGTCAAGTATACACTAAGTCATGAGCTACTTGTCAAATATCCATAACCTTGTTCTGTCTATACAAAAAGCATTTTAAATACTCACAATTCTTAGAAAGAGGGACATTTTAGAGTGCTTCACTTCCAAACTAAATAAGGAACAGAATTTCACAATATCCCAAGAGAAGTAAGTAACCAGGTACCCAGTGCCCAGTGATGGGGCAGAATCTCTGGGCAAAGGCAGATGAGAAGGAGGCAGAGGACACAAAGAGAGGGAGAGAGGAGGGAGAAAAATCACTATAGGAAAAGGAAATACAATTTAAAACAAAAACGCAGAGGAAAATACAAAACATTATACTCAGCTCTTTTTTAGGAGAACAAGAAACACAAAACCATTCAATAAATATAGCAAACCATAAAACACCTTCTGTTTTAAATTATAAGCCGTTGAGGGAGGATGTGAGGATGGAAGGGAAGCAGAGGAATGGAGACAGATGAAGGAGGGCCCTTATGATCTGGAGGTGTGTAAAGTCCCTTGTCTCCCTTAGCCATGGGGTGTTAGCTAAGTAACTTGGGCTGCTCATTAGCACAGATCTATGAAGTGTTGGTGAGATTTTCAGGAATTTTACCCCTGAGTGACAGTTGGTAGTCAGTGCTATTAGGACCAAACTTGAAAATAAAACTGGATGCTGTTGAAGGAAGACTCTAAATGACTGGATTCCAGAGTCTGTCACCTTCAGGTTTTGTGAATGAGGCAAACTTACTTCCTCAAAGAACAAAGAAACACCAATCTGGCGGCTTTTGAAGTGTCCCACCACCCCCCCCCAAAAAAAAACCCACTTTAGTTAACGTTATTAAATTGACCCACAGCACTGAAATTTCAAAGGCAAGAAGTGACTTAAACTTGAGAAATTAACATTTGTAGAAACCCTTCAGAATACAGTGGGGAAAATAAACCTTTATTTCAGAAATAAACTGATGCTTGAAAACAAAGCAGAACTGTTTCTGAAAATAGAAGGGTCTGTTGGAAACACTGAATGCAGTCCTCCATGACTCTTTGAGACCTTTCAAGTTGTACAGTGACTTATGGAAATGACCAGAAAAGATAGACCTCAGAAAGCCAGCAAAAGAAAAAGCAAGAAACCATTCACCCATTCCATCCCCCTAAGAAACCATTCACCCATTCCATCCCCCTAGAGAAGCAATATCATGAGTGGAGATATTTGTCCCTGGCTACAGCACTTTTACCATGAAGGAGGTGTTTCCCAAAGTAGTCACAAAGTTACCAGCTACTCAGAGATGCTCCTGCAAGTTTGGCTCTCCCCACTTCTCTCTATGGCTAGTTCATTACCCCATCATCATTTATCCTTTAGCCTTTCTCCCTCCTCTCCTTCCTTCATTCCCTCTCCTCTTATCGGTCATCCCCATTCCTCTCTCCTTCCTCCACTCTTCTTTCCCCGCTCCGTCATGTATACCTTATTTATAGGTCCCCAAGGCCACTTCAGTGAATGAATGGGCAAAGCACAGATGTGAAAAATGACAAGGATGTTAATTTATGTTTAAGATGTTAATGTATGTTTCTAACAAGTACTGCACAGTTCTGACCCTCATCTAACTTGCACTTGGAAGCTTTTCTCAAACTTTTAACACACATACAAATCACTGGGAGACCTTGCTGAGAGTGCAGATTTTAATCCAGTTAGAAGATAGCGTGGTACTAACAAGGAACAATTACATCTCGGGCGGGGGGGGGGTTGTTCATAAAAAAACAAGGTTAGATAAGACCACATTGTGCAGCGATGATGGGTAGACAGGGGAGGGGTCTATAAGATTTAGCCAACAGACAACTGCAGCAGTGTTTCAGTAATGGTTCAGAATCCAGTTTCTACAAATAGAGGGCATACATGGTATGACAAAGGGTGTGAGAAATTAAAGATGATGTCAAGGTTTCAAGTCTTTGCATCAAAAAGGAAAGCCATCACCAGAAATGTAGAAGTTTATGAAGAGGTTAGTGGAAATAGGAAATGAAAGTGATGGGGCGAGTAAGTTTTGGCTCTGTCATAGGTGAAGCACTAAGGACTTCCTGATGGAGATATTTAGCAGGCAATTGTGAGATTCTGAATTGGACAGTTAAGGAGATGGCAGATTAAAAGATGTAGAAACCATTGAAACATGATAGCCAAGCCATGGGACTAGGTACATGAGTAAGCAAAGACAATGGAGAAGCACAGAGGACACATGGCACTGAGCACCCACATCTGACAAAGGTTACCATGAACAGACTGGACAAGCAAAGGCAGAATCAAGTAGAAGACCTAGAATGTACAGTATCTCAAAAGACAAAGGAACATGACAATTCAGACCAAAGATTTCCATGGACATTATATTATTTTCCTCACGGTCCAAAGGATAGGGATACAGTGGAAAGAACATTAGACATGGAGTAAAACAAATCTAGATTTCAGTCCTGCTGCCACCATTTACACAAACGGTGGGAAAGTAAACCTTTCTGGGTCTCAGTTTTTCCAACTATAAAATGGGCATGCACCACCTCCTTTTCAGGTTGGCTTTATATATTGTGATTAATTACCCAGATTGCAAGTGGCATACAGTAAGTACTGGGTAGGTAGTTTCTACAATAGTCCCATATGGGGGAACTATCCAACCAACCTAAAAATGATACACCCCCCCCCAATCTACTAGAAACAAAGGAGTTTTCAAGTATGTGTTAAAAGAAAGTAGAACTAGGCATAGTTAAGAGAACCTGGTGTTTTTGTCTGGTACTAGAGTTCAATTCCCAGCACCCCCATCAGGTGGCTCATGGTGCCTGTAATTTCAGCTCCAGACAGTCTGGACGCCCTCTTGTGGCATGTGAGGGCAAGCGCATACATAACACGTGCAGACATATAATTGGACGAATTAATAAAATAGCAATCTTTAAAAATGAAAATAGAAACCCTGGTGAAGGCAACCTGTTAAACAATAGAGACATTAAAGACACCTCACTTTTTCCTCACCCAGAAACAAAACTCTGAAGACACTTAAGAACACTAACTGCTCTTCCAGAGGTCCTAATTCCCAGCAACCACATGGTGGCTCACAAGCATCTGTAATGGGATCTGATGCCCTCTTCTGGTGTGCATGAAGACAGCAACAGTGTACTCATAGACATAAACAAATCTTAAAGAAAGAAAGAAAGAAAGAAAGAAAGAAAGAAAGAAAGAAAGAAAGAAAGATCACCCTAGTTTTACAAGTATTACTAGACTTTGCTTAGAACCACATGTCTCAGAGGCTAGCCTGCATGCAATCTCAGCCAGATCTCCCAAAAACAGTGTAACAACTTTCATCTTATAGAGTAGTGGCGTCCCCACTTGGGGAGGAGCAAAATGCCACGATATTGGAATGAAAGAAGGTGTTTGATGAGATAAATGGAAACAAGGCTTTCAAATGGCAAAGTGGGGTTGTGAAAGATTAGATAGATAGATAGATAGATAGATAGATAGATAGATAGATAGATAGATAAATGATAGAGAGAGATAAAGATATATATTCCTCCCTCTCTCTCGATCAGTCTAACCCTCTTCCCCTCTCCATGTGTATGTACATTTGGGTGTTTGGTACCTTCTAGCTTAGACTATGACAACATAGACTCATACTTCCTCTTAATCCAGAAAGCTCTTGAAAGATTTGCTGGGTTTTTAAAATATCACCAGATGTTGGCAAAATATATTTTAAGACATGTCCAATGAAGAGGCCTGGAAAATACCATCCACACCCATAGAACCACTTGAGCCTATATACTGATGAGTCTCAACTATGCTTCATCCACACTCCACACTTTCCTGGTAAGCTCCCAGGACTTCAATTACCATCCATATACTGATACATCCTACATATGTAGCCTCTCCCACTTCACTATGATGTGTGGGTCCATGATAAATGGGTGTGAACATGTGACATAGGCCACGGCTGGAAGACATGCTTTGTGCATTTGGTTCTGGCCTATCTTTCTTTGGGTTCCAGGGATTGAACCCAAGCCATCAAGCACACCTAGCAAGTGTGAGTAAAGGCTTGTGTGTAGTAGAGGACAGCCTCAGGTGCCATTTCTTTTCTTCCACCTTGGTTTGAGACAGTACCTTTGTTGTCAACAGCTCCAAGCTAGTTGGCCCTTGGGCTACCAGGGTTATCTCCTATGTTGCCATAGGAGTGCTGGAATTGAGTCTGCATGTTATTATGCTGGCTTTACATGGGTCCTGAGGATTTGAACTTAGGCCCTCACACTTGCAGGGCAAGCACTTGGCCCAATGAGCTAACTCTCCAGCCCTTCATTTTGTCATAAGCCTTTACTTCTCTCATGCCTCACACAACAGCACTTTTTTATATATTAATTGTTTCAGAAATCGAGATTGGAAAGTGCCTTTGGCGCCCCATTCACTTAAAATACTACCCGCTTAATACTTAAAATACTAGAAGCGGTCCTCCAGAATGGTCCAGGGTCATAGTATGGGCTGACTGTAGTTACTTAATGAGAATTACATCTCCACACTTGGGGAAATGATGAAACCTGATAACTAAGCAGTAGGTCTCTTATATCAGTGGCAACCAGTACAGCAGCAATTTGGAGCCAACGTATGTAAAACATATTTCCCTAGTTCAGTGGAATGCTGTATCCTTTAGTTCTTTCCACTGAGAGTTAGGCTCACCCTCCATCAGACATCTCCAACCTTTGGATGTTTTGACAAAATGTCATCATTTACAGAATTCATGCTCAAGATTCAAACAATCAAGTTATGAAAAAGAAATCTCATAATGATTTTGAATAATTTTACAATTTTGTGTTGAGCTGTATTCATAGCTAAACTAGGCCATAGGTGTGTGTGACCCACAAGCAACAGATTGGACACACCCTGCTTGTGTTGTAGCTGTATTATCTGTGTGTATGCAGAATACACTCGACACACATGCACGTACATGCATGTTGGAACCAGGCCCATCCCTGGAACTGAGAAGCGGCAGACACTTTATGAGTAACTGTGCTGCAGAGACAAATATTAAAGCACAGCTTTCAAATCACAAATATAAACTGTGACTGTGAAAGTCTACCCACTGTTAAGAGTAACAACAAATTTGAGCTGAAACAATATGTGTAATTAACTGTGACTATCAAAATAATACTGTATGGATATAAGTGTGTAATGTATGAATATATATGCATATACATATTCAAATACCACCATTTAAATAACACCATAAGAAAATCTCTGTGTCACCTCCTCTTCAATCTTCTTAGGCCAACAGGACTCCCAGGGCCAGTGTTTCAACTCCACCATCCTTTCTTCATTCTCTGCTGCAAACCAGTTTAGAGAACCAAGCACTCAGGGAAGCATCTCCTAGTTACATGTCATCCCAAGCTTTCACTGGACAATAGTCAAGTCCTTAAGAATCCCTCTTCAAATGTTGGTTAACTATGTAATAAATTATAATCATCATTCTGTACAAGTCACTGTACTCACCAGTCTAGAGGAGATCAGGATTCAAATATGGCTCTTGCATTCAGTGAACAATAGGTTTGGATGAGGTTGTGACTTCCCTATATATTTTAAAATCATGGATGCAAAGCAAGACGTACGGGTAAAATATTCTGGGCAACAAATGCACTTGTGGTGCAGTTGTCTCTCTGTATTATCCCTGAATGCATGGACTTGCAAAAGTCCATGTTGAGATGTTTGCCAGTCCTCTCTGTCTGTTCTATGCTAGTTAATATTCTGTTATGTACCAGAATGTGAGCTCTTAATGTCCTCCCCACGTCTGTCATTCTAACTCTACCCCTTCACCACTTTCCCTTCAGCTTCACTTAGGCAAAGCCAGGTTTGTAAAGAGCAATGGAGAGTCTCAGGATTTCCTAAAACATAGTTATCAATACTAAATAAGCAGTGGTTGGAGAGGGGACAGAACTGGAATTAAAAAAAGGAACTATGCAAATTATTTTATCCTACCATATAAAATTTCTTGTCCTGCAAACATATTTCGGAATATGTCCTTTTAAACACAACATCAATCTTAGTGGCATAAGTAAGAAATTGTAAACACTGAGGAGGAGCTTGGTTCCAATCAGTTTGCTTTAGGAAGGACAGCTTAATGAGTATGCTATAAGAAAGTGGTATGTTGAGCAGCAGCTAGGGAACTGCACATCTTTACTGAAACTTGGGAGCAATATTGTCATAAACCAAAATTCAAAAGATCTATATAGTAAAGAAAATGCATGAATGTTTCGATGTGTATAACCTTACCTTTAAATTACTTAGAATTGCCTTGGAAACAAGAACAAAATACTTACCCCTCTTGTAAGACTTGGATAGTCTACTTCTTCCAGGGAATGAAGGCACAAGCAACTGAATTAAAGCAATACTCTTTTTACTTACCTATAGGTAACAGATGGATTTTTTTTAACCTGAAAAGGTGACTCCTTTTTTAAAATCCCAGTAAAATTAAATCAACTCCTAAATATTAACTTTATTGAAATTGTATGTTTCTAGTACATTCTATCTGCATTCATTTGGTCAGTAAATACATACTAGTACCTATTGTTCACACTAAATGTAGACATAAAAAATGAATACCATATTATCCCTAACCTAAGGGAGATACCAGGCTTGTGATAGGAATAACTGTGAAACTGTACCTTGTGGTTACTGTAACCAGGATTTCAAGTTATTTTCAAAAGGAAGACTTCAAAGGATCAATGAAAGTTTTGCCCTAAAACTGTGCCACCTTCTCAGTTTATAACAAAACGTGCTTCATTGTGGAAACTTAAAAAAAAATAGATTTAAGTACTCTAGCCTTTGTTGAAAAATGAACAGTTTTCATCTTACAGTGCATGAATGCATGCAATGGATAGAAGTTTCTTTTATAATGGCTTTGACTTCCCTGTCCCCTCTTATCGCCATTTTCACCTATATTTTATCTCCTTTCTTATCAATTATTTATCAATATAAGCCTATTAAGCACACTTCAAAGAGCTGAGTAGATTTCCTAATCTGGCATATAAATACAATTTCAGCTCCTAGAAGTAATTAACTGTTCAGAACACTAGAGATGCAAATTCTCAAATGTGGCTTCGACAATCTTCACACAAAGAGAAGCCAAAGTGAAAAATGTCTTTCTTTGTAACCACTTTGGGTTTATGTTTGTTCGTGGGGGTAGTGGTGGTTTTTAAATGACAAGAATTTTGATAATTAGCATGTGTGTATATAATATTTAATTGTCCTAATTTAAAGTAGAGGAGTAAAGCTTCTTTCCTTGTTTATTCAAAAAGGTCTCTGCATGGGCCTGAGATGTTCCAGTGGGTGCCTCGCCACTCACACACAGAATTTCAAAATGCATTTTCTCTGCTGATATGGCCATTGTTGCACTGCTTTCTGAATCATGTTCTCTCTGCCATCATAGCTCAAGAGGTAAATTCCCACTCACTTAACGCTGTCTAAAGCCAATCTGGGGAACCATGGCTTGGATTCGATTTTCTGATATTCATTTCTCTTTTTAAAAGATGTGTTTGTTTGTTTGTTGTATGAGTGCTTACACACACCAGAAGAGGGCATCAGATCACATTATAGATGGTCGGGAGCCACCATGTGGTTGCTGGAAATTGAACTCAGGACCTCTGGAAGAGCAGCCAGTACTCTAATCTACTGAGCCATTTCTCCAACTCTGATGTTCATTTCTTAATGGAGTGCTAGAGATCCTGTTTCAGGTCAGACATGCTGCTAAATATGGGCAAATAATTACGGGATTTTTTTGCCCATACTTCCGGTTATAGCCTAGCTTACCAAATACATCAAACCCATTTACAAGATTGGCTAGGGTTCAACAGATGTTGGCTGTTGGAACAGTCTCTTGAGTTGAGCCTGTACAGGAATTCTGATCCCAGGTTACAAAAACCCATGAGGTACTACAACAGATCTGTGCATGTCTCCTAGCTTGACTTCCAAATATGGCAACACCAACATTAGAAAAACGTCTACTTGACATTAAATCAAACAGGACTTGATTTAGGAGAGGTCCTTTGATTTATGTGCTATAATAATTGTTGATCTTTAACTATACTAATCCAGGCATAACAATGCTGCTGACTTCAATTTGTTCTTTGGGTATTCAATATTAATAAGCCCTACCAGTTATTAAGAGTCAGCAGATAACTGAAATAAGCCTGGATCTGTCTACAGCCAAAATACATAAAGACTACAAAGTTTATCTACACACCCTAAGAGTGTGCCATAGCATTGGGCTTAAGCTTTTAAAATAAGCTTGAGAAAGTATTCGAAAGTTCATATAAAATACTTACTGATCTAGAAATTCTTTCTTGTTAATTATCAGCCAAATGCCGCATGGCACTATTAGCACTGTGCTCAACACTGCTCAAAGAGCTTTCCCTTTAAGAAGCTTATAATCTAAAACATACAAATAACCATATGCAGAAAAAAAGCTAGAGATCAGAGTAAAAGGAAGCATTCACAAAAAATGTACAAATTCAGCACGCCAAAACTTTTCAGTTGAGCAACATGATCCCCAGTGAAATTCTTTCCAAATGATGTATCGTGTGCACAAGTTATAAGTGATTATCTTCAATTTTCTTAGAAATGAGTAATAAAATCCTTCTTAAGACCCATGCTTTTGTATAGGCATCAAACACTAAAGTTGGCATGGTCATTGATAGCTGCCATGTAAAGAGAAAACATATTTTCTGTCTTGTCTCATAGGAGAAAAATCCAGGACTCTTCTCCCAGGTTGGTAATAAGCAGTCTTTTCCTAGGCTACAGTGAACAGCAAACATTGCAACTCTAAAGATGGAAGCAACAGAATGCTCAAAAATATTGCATCAAAATATTGGATACAATCTACCAGCCCATAAGGAAAAAAAAAAACACATTGCAAAACTGACACCATCTGTGTCATCTAGCATCCATCAAAACCTTCTTCTGTGTCTTTTTAAGATGGAGGCTCTATTAAGAGACTTCTCCCTATCTCCCACTTCATCTCTTCTGTTCTTTTCCCTTGCCCAGGCTGCCTATTGTGACCATTCCAGCCAATTTCCTGGAGGTCTTTTCTAGCCTCTTTCACCCTCTTTAATCCTACAAGTTTCCTGGGAAGCTTGTTTACTCGTGTGCTCCCCCACTCTACTGCAAGCTCCTTGACAAAGGGGACTGCATCTTACTCCTCTCGGCACCCCCAGCACCTAAAGCAAGCCTGCCAAGGAGCCCCACCAATCATCCGCCATCTCCATCAGAATGATGGCTCCTTCTAAATAACTTCTCAGTAAGGATTTATGCACTAAATACATTCAGAGCACATCTAAAAGAATTTTCCAAACTCCTCAAAGTTAGCACAGGACAGTACAACTTTTGAAAAGTTTTGACAAATCACCTGCTCTTCTAAATGTCTAGTGAAATCTCAGAGGAGAGAAAAAAAATTCTCCCATACCTCGGTTCTCATTGTCTCTCCCAACATTTGGACTTAGTTGTTTCAAAATAATTGGGGACCCACAGCTGGCAACACAGATAGGTTTGCTAGTTTTCAGAGTGCATGCACACTCACACACACACAAACACACTCACATTTAAAAACAAACTCTTTGTTTCAAGAATTTTCCTTTGGAATTTTTTTTTCTTTCATCAATTTCCAGCAACTGCGAGTGATTTTGGTCCTTGGAGGCTGCCTTTTACACATAGGTGCATTCAGCCTTCTGCATCCATTCTAGTGCTTTCCAAGGCCCTCTCCAAGACAAGATCTCTCCATCTTAGGGGAGTTGTAACACTACCATGGTTTGTTTGATTTTTCTCATTCCCATCCGACCCCTGCAACTTCCACCCCCCACAAAAGTGGTGTATGGCATTCATAAAGTGAATTACACTTGATTTTTGTTTAGAGGAATTTTTTTTCAGACTTCTGTAACATTCCCTTGAGACAATTGGAAACATCATTGTCTGATTACTAGCTCACTTCCCTTGCCTAAAATTGTATCCATTCTTGATTGCGCCTGTGGGTAGGTTAAGCAAAACAAAATAAACATCTAGACTTATGAGCTCATTGGCTTTTTTCTGAATTTTTCTAAATTAAATAAGGGCAAAAGAGCTGTACTGAAAGTCAGTTATATGGATTTCCCTGCCAAATGCTAACTCTGTGTGCCTGGTTTCCATCTGTAGTGCTTTCCAAGTTACAAATCCTTTTAAAAAAAAAAGTGGGGTCTGAAGAGATTCATGGATTTGGGGAACATGCTATTTGGAATGGCTGTCCAGTGCCTTTGAACACTCTAAAAGAAATGAAACATGCGATTGGAAGGGTTTAGATCAGCTTTGTAGAAGTCTGGGGTAGTCCTTCAGCAAACCAGTGATTTATTTTTTAGGCTGGCTGATTTCAAATGCCATTAGTCTCATCCATATTAGCATAAGAAATGTACCTTATTCACGCTAACCCAATTCTGCTAATGGCCAAAGTTAGCAGTCAATCCCAAATGCGCCCCTTACGTGAAACAGGACATTCTTGAGGATATTTCCTGAGTGGGGACCGAATCTCATTTTATCTGGGACAAAGAAAGCATTAATGCAGTTAACACAGTGTAGCAGACAAACTGAACATGGCTTAAGCTGTAGATGGCGATGCGGGAGGGGGAGTCAAGCGGTCATCGCGATGGTTCATAACTATCAAATAATTTGCAGCTCTCTTTCAATTTCTAACCAGTGAGAAACAGCAGCAAATTACACATTTATTCGCTTTGAAATTATGCACTTGCCATTGTATTCGGTCTGCCATTACCATCTCTTCTCTGAAACTCTGATGAGCTCCTTGTGCACATGAACATTAGGATCTTTACCATATTTTCTATACCTACATCGTCCATCGTTAGCCGACTAAAATTCAGGACAAATGGGTTTGGTCCAGGCCTGTGCTGCCACAGTACATGGTAGCTGGATGGTTATCACGATATTTGAATTTGGGACTTGTTTTCCATGTTTGCCATCTAAAGGTGCGGGGCACAACTTAATTTTTTTTTAATGAATTGTGCTGGGTTTATATGGAAACAAATAGAAAAGTGCTTCCTCCTAGAGTTTGAGAAATAATACAGGAAAAATTCTCTAAGACAAATAAGTCTCTCTATAAGTATGATCATTCTTAGGCTGGAAGCACGCGAGGCAGGAAACAAGCCCTAGCCAACTCTCATAGACACAGTGTGTGGGCCTTCCCAATACTTTTATACAGATGTAGCAAAGAGGCAGGCAGCCAGAGAGCTGGGGGAAGGAGAGAGACTAGCAAGCTAACGCGCGCCTCTCTCTCTCTCTCTCTCCCTCTCTCTCTCTCTCTCTGTGTGTGTGTGTGTGTGTGTGTGTGTGTGTGTGTGTGTGTGTGTAAGAGGATTGCTAATAACTATCTAGATGAACTTTTCTCGGTACCCCCTTCTTTAAGCACCATTTTACTTCCCTTTGCATCAGCCAAATACTGCCCAACCCCAACCCTGGACCAATTCATCTTGTGGGGGCTCAGCCTGTAAGGACCAATTTTTATATTATCAACAAAAGCGTGTTCTCTAGCCTTAGCAATCTAATTACCATGGCACTTCCAGGGGAGAGAGATTCGCCCGTTGTTTCAGCTCTGCAGAACTGATTCATAGGTTGCCCCTTACAGCTCTTGCACACGCCCACGTGGTACGTTATTAAGACTTAACAGTGGAAGAGGTAGTTCTACCCTCCCTTAGAGCGATATCCTGCAAGGCAATATTTAACATATGCGCAAGTGCATTTCAGTCACCAAAAAAGGGTGACCAATTACCTTTGCAACTAAACAGCAGGCTCACTAGCCTCTTTTCATCAACCTAAAGAAAAGGCTGAGGGCGCGCTGGCTGCCTAGGTAACCTCCTGCCAGTGAACGCTCCCTGGCAGCGCCCACAAGGCGCGCATACGCATTCACAACTTGGTCCAACGATCCGGCCCGCCTCCCTGACTTGTTGAGAGCCACCAGCCAAGTTGTGGCGAGGCTTGTTCCCAATGTCTCCCAAGCGCGGGATGAGCGCCTAGCTGGATGCACGAGTCTTCGGAAGGAGAGCCTGGAAGCCACAAACGTCTGTGTGCAAATACGGCTGGCTGCTTTCTTCCAAGCGCACCTCTGAAAAATTAATCTTTTCGAAACCCATTCTTCCTGCACGTATTGTTAGTATAGCAACTTGCCCTGATTGGATTCTAAGGCAGGCGTTAAGCGCCCAACCGCTGGACAGTCAATCACACAAGGCAATTAATATTCATCTGTTGACAGCGGCAGCCCTGAGCTAAGGTTAAAATATGCCCCTACAAAATGATCTGATTGTGCAGAACAAAAGGCAGGCGCTCTGAAACTTTCCTCTGCCTAAAATCTTCTCCTCTTCGGGGTCCAGCCTGTCAAGGCAGATGAATTTGGGCGGGGGAGGAGTCAAATCCTTTTTGGATTCGTGCTCCGTAGGCCAAGCACCGCCGATTTTTAAAGAGATTTGCCAACCTAGATAAGGGAAGCTGTTTTGAAGGGAAAGGCTCAGTCTTGCACGTTTTGGAGGACCCTCCTACTCAAAAGTTTCCTTCACTGTGTCTTCTCTAGCCTCTGAGGATTCAAAGATTTGTGCTCAACTTTGCCTGCACTTGGGCCCGGCCAGCCTCGGGAACCCAGACTGGGGAACGGAAAGCATGGGGGGACACACGGTGGATAAAGTGTGGCCAGAACTACGGGTCCAGCTAAGGCAGACGTGCTAGTAAGGGAGATAAATTCCCGAGTCACAGTCTTCACGTTGTGAAGCCGGTTTGCTAAGAGCAGAGGGGAGCCAGCTCCCACCTTCCCGCCCTCCCCCCCCCAAAAAAAATGGGCGCTAGAAAGGCGATCTCTGCTGTTCCTCGCTCTGGCTTGCACAGTTCCTGACAGCAGCGTGAGCCCGGGGCATGTGGACAGAGTCCCATACTGTGCTTCCCTCCCTTGGTAGATGGTCCAGGCCCCAGGCACAGCAACCATTCCCAGGTATCCTGCAGCAGAGAGCACGGCCGCTGCGGCCCCACCAGGCTAGCGCGCTCTGGGAAGAGCCACCACGCGCGCCTTGGCTTTCCACTGTGCGCGGGGAATGCTCAAGGGACCCCTACTCACCTGGTACAGGGGTTTCTGGAACCCATTTGAGTCCGGGCTGCAGTCTCTGGAAGAAAGAACGGACCTGGTGACAGGTGGCGTCTGGAGGCGGCGGGGGCTGCGCCTGTCCCAGGCAGCCCAAGCCTAGCAGCATCGCCACCAGCAAGCACGCGGTGCGCACGGTCCCGGCCATCCTGCTTCTTGGGGGAGCGAGGAGAGCACGAGAGAGTGGCAATAAGAGCCGGAGCGGTCCCGAGACTCAGCAAGTCTGGCAGTAGCCCGACAGAGCAAGAGAGGAGCCGCTACCCAGCCGCCGCAAAAGTTTCCTCGCAGCTACCTGGGCGCTGGGCGAGGGCGGGAACAGCTTGGCGGTGCGGGGCGGCCCGGGGCGGAGCCTTGTGGGCGTGGCGAGGAGGGACGGGGCGGGGCGAGGCAAGGCGAGCCGCGCTGCCTGGAGGACGGCGTGGGGTCGTGTAGCTGCTGGCCTGCGGGATGCGGGGCGTGGCAAGGAGCTTAGCTGGGAGATTGGGTTTACCAAGGTGGCGGGCAAGCCTTGGTGGGAGAGGCGCGGGAAGAGGATAAGGAGCGTGTGCGGTGGCTCCCGGCAATCCTGCCCTGACACTCGCTCGCCGCTGCTCTACACTGGGCGCTCTGGCATAACTACTGCAGAGGGGCTGCAGGCTCAGGCACGCTGATTGGCTTCCCAGCAGCAGTCCCCTCTGACTGGCTCTGGGAGAAGTTCCCCAGCCTCACTCCTCCTTTCCGCCTCCCTTTGGCCTACAGCCGGGAGGGCTTTTCCTTTTCAGCCTTTGCAAGCTCTCCATCTTCCTTGGAGTGGAGTGGAGGTCTGCGGTTTAGGTACACACACACACACACACACACACACACACACACACACACACCCGACTCGACCCTAGGCCTTCTCCCACCCAGATCTGGCTCCTTCTGGCCACCAGAGCCCACACAAGGTTTCCTAAGCACAAAATCCCTCTCCTTGCTGTTTTCTGAGAAAGGTTTCTTGGGAACCCTTTCCCAATGCAGCTGTGGCCAAGCCCTCAAAGCCTACCCACAAATAGTCACGTTCCAGAGCGCTGGGGACCTCTGGATTTCACAGCCTGGCTCATCTTTGTACCTAAAAGGTCTGGAAGCCCGTGTAGCTTGCTGGGTCTCATTCAATAGAACCACACAAAGTAAATGTGTGCATGTGTGTGTGTGTGTGTGTGTGTGTGTGTGTGTGTGTGTGTGTGTGTGTGAATTTAGGCACTTGATCCTGATTCCTAGGTGAATCATATCATCTACAGGATAATCACGGGCGACCCTCATAAAGCAAAGTGTAGCTGGTGAGAGTAACTCATTCAGGAAATCATTTTACAGATGAAATTCATTAAGTCATGGTTAGTCTGTTTCATACCTGGAGTAGAGCCCTATTTAGAAGATTTCCTGGATGTCAATCCACGTTTCTTCTACTTAATTCTCACCAATGGAAAGACATTTCTTTGAGAATCAAATGCCCCTTTGAGAAGAAAAAGCATATAATCATTATCTATGCTCTACAGAAATTGAATCATTCCATCAGATTGGTTCTCTTTGTGACTCCACTCATGTGCACACGTAGACAACTTTAGCCCAGTGTCTTGTATGTAGTAGGAGCTCAGTATTTCTACAATTAATGAATTTGATATCTCGGTGTAAACTAGCTTGTTGTCTGATTGTGTTCTTTTTTTTAACTAGACAGAAGTATGCTTGGAGACATAGATAAACACAGCTGGAGGGGGGCTGTGTCTTGAATAGGGGGCTATGAAGAAAGAGAAAGCAATATGAAGGCAACTGAGCAATTTATTCAAGTCTTCATTTGTTCATTCAATAACCATTATTGGAATTCTTACTATGTGCTTGACTCTGTGGGATACAAAGAGAAAACAGAGACACGAAACCCATTCTGTAGTACCTGACCTCAGAGAGTTTCAAATCTAATGGGGAGCCAACAAAGTGAAATGTTAACACATTATGTGTTAAGAGGGAAGATGGAGTTCTGAGGGCTGAGCGGAGGGATCAGAGAAAGTGTCCCAGAAATGCTGATGGCCTAAACTCGGACTTGAAAGCCCAGTAGGGGCTGAGGTGAGAAAAGACTGGGGGAAGGGTGCCCTGGCAAGGAAACGGGGTGAACAAAGAAGAGAGGCCCTGGCATGGCCCATTTGGAGAGTAGGAGGTGCAAGTAATGATTTCAGGCTGAGGAGTTAAAAGAACTAAGGCAGGAGGGAGAGGCGAAGCAAGGGCCAGATTGTGCAGTGTAGAAGCCTGCAGAGGAGTCTGTGGAACCACTTAAGGAAATTCTGAGCATAGGGGTGACATGATCAGATTTGTCTTATTAAAAGATATCCGCAACAGTGTTTCAGAGAATGGTTTGAAGAAGGCAAAAGATTGGAAGCAAGAAGACCAGCTAAGAGGCCCTGAAATTAATGCCCAGAAGAAATGACAAAGGCTTGTGACAAAGGAGTTTTGAAAGGGGAAAACTGTCCCAGAGATATTTAGAAGATAGAATTAAAAGTGCATGCTGATCCAGTGCCTATGGGGGTTGGGTGAGAAGGAGTCAAGGACAGAGGGCTTAGTCACCCCCACTTTTCAACAAACATTTGAGTGCTGCCTATGTATCTGGCATTCTTCTACTTCATAATTCCGCCTGGGGCTAGGCCTGCGCCTGCATTGAACATTTGACAAATGACATAGCCACTTTAAAAGAAACACCAATTAAGAGTCCTAATTTGGCTGGTGAGTTTGATATGTTCCACCTGTGGAGCCCTGTGACCAAAGGGCAAATTGGAAGGCAAGCATTGATTGAATTTCACGACCTCGCAGAGGAAGACATGACCTCCCATAAATTCATGATCTTCCAGAGCTCATGCAACGAACTACAAAGGCAACAGTTGTTTTCAACTACTGGGTATGAAATACCTAGGGAAAAACGTGGCTATGCCTCCTTTTCAATCTGTGCTTTTAATATAGAACATGCTATGCATAAACTAAAGCACTGTTTACAAAATGAAGTGTGGATCCCTGGATTCAATGCAGTGGACCCACAAACTTGGGTTTATTGTCAAGAACTTTATTTCAGTGGGTTACAAACTGTACATATAATGAGTGCATTCCCCTCATAAGCTTTATCAAAACAAAGCTAAGTATCCAGTTCAGCAAAATATGAGGTAGTTTGAAGATAACATTAAGTGGTATTGGAAATAGGAAATACATTGAACCAAATAGGGTGGTCCGTGGGTCCCTAGGGTTTGAGCTAAGTCAGAGACAGACTGGCTCTGAAGTTTGAAGAACTATTTTTTAGCCTGGAAGTTTCTGCTCTCACTCCAAGCACCTACTTCAGAGCTTTTAGCCAAGCAAAGGGAAGAGTTAAAAAAAAAAAAAAAAACAACCTTGCCTAGCAGAAGAAGTGCTTCCATTTTTATAAGTGCCTCTCAAAGGCTTCTAACCTTCCCAATCCCCCAAGTGATGACTCTCACAGTGGAATTTCAGGCACTGAAATGGACTTTGTGGGATAGGCTTCTTTGTCAGAAACACTTCCAGAAATGTCACAGGCAGCCATCTCCACTGCTTAGTCAGTCAGTGTTGAAAAAGTTTACTCCGGATAATCTTTAGCCAGAGGCTGGGGAATGTGAATTGCGGTACAGCACGTGGTAAAGCCTAGCTTGCACAAAGTCTTGTCCTGAAAAACAAGAAAAGGAAGGAAAACAGGAAGGAAGGAAACTCATTTACTAATGTGTAAACTCTCTACTGCATGCTACAGAGATGGGTAATAATTAAGGTTGTATTTCCTAGCAAAGAAAGGTAGAGTGTGTGTGTAGGGCCAGCCATCCCTCCCCAGGCTGAGGTAGAAGCATGCATTAAGCCTGGATGTTCAGGACCAGCCAGAGAGACACAGGGAGACCTTGTCTCAAAAACAATAAACAGAAAACACGTGTGTGTGTGTGTGTGTGTGTGTGTGTGTGTGTTGACAAAAATTCTATTTTCTCTTTTACAGAAGCAACTGTCTCGCCTCATTCGAGACAAGCTCCCTTCCTCGTGCTCCGTTTTTGTCAGTGATTCCTCTGAACTCTTCAGTAAGAGAAGCAGAGAGGTAATCAGTGTGGGGCTACAAAAGGACATGCTGATTGAAAGAGTGTTCGTTCGCCTTGGACAATCATGGCTCTGTGCTCTCAGACCCAGTTGAAAGTGTTTAGATAGCATGGCTGGACCCCCTTTTCTCCTTTGGACCCCAGGGGAAGGCTATCTAGCCCAGCATGCCCAGAAGAACTTTTCTTCACCTTTTGCTCCTGGACTCCAGTTTGAAAGAATTCGAGAATTCCCAGCTGTAGCCAGCAGCTATTATCTTGCTGTAGCAGGGAGGAGAGTCTGGTTCCATGGCTCCAAAAGCAGCATAAATCAAGATTTCTGGGAGAGGGTTAAGAAAGGGTGTTCAACAGCTGCCGCCATGGGAGGAGCGCATACACAGCCATGCACATGGCCACACACACACACATTATTTGTCTTGGGCCCAGTTCCTTTGCCCCCCAGGTGTTGTTCTCCTTTTTCCATCCCTCTCAGGTACACAGTGTCTTCTGCTCTTAACCTCACTCTCGAACTTGCTGTCAGGGAAGAAGCTGACAAACTCATCCTATCTCAATGTATCTGGTTGATAGGATGTAATGGGGGCTGCCCACCCAGGGGTATAAGTATTTCAACAGGGATCAAAGCTTTAAACCAAAGGAACAGAGCTCTAAAAACTCTGGAATTCCAGGCATCCGCCAGTGGGAAGGGAGTGTTTAAACTGAGGGGCAATGAGGCCTTTTTTGGTGCACCTGAAATCACATCATGTAGACAGTTGCTTATATGTTAGGCTGCTTGCTGCTCACAGTCAACACCTCTTGTGCCACACCTCTGAGCTAGATGGCACACAGCCACTTTGTCTCCTCTTCCCTTGCACTGTATGAGTCCTTTGTGGGCCAGAGGGAAGGGGAGGCGCCAGGCACACTGATCCCAATTCTCCCAGATGTATAAGCTATGATCAGAGGATGAATTATAGTCCTTTGGGAAAGAGTGTTCATTCATCCATCGCAGCCAGCAGGCCAGTGCAATGTAAATGGTAACTTTGTAAGTTGAAAGACTTAAAGCCATTTTGAAAATTGCATAATAATCTCAGGCAGAATTTGGCTCCATGTATGTGGAAAATTAATAGATGTGACTGGGATGCTTGCATTGTGAGTTGTGGAGGGCTAACCTCACTTCAGACTTGAGACTATGCTCTGCCCTCACTAAATCCACAAAGTTTACTGAAATTCTTATAAGTCAGCATCCAAGTTTTGAAAATAAAAAAAAAATAGAGAATTCTTTTATTTGGGACATCATGTTGATTACTACAAATAAAGAAATATTCTATTGTGTTTTGTTTGCATAAAGGAATATTGATCTTGACTCCTAACATATTTCTTCATACCTTTAGTCTATTGATCTTTTTATAACTAGATAGATATACCGTATGTATTTCTAGCATTTTGTGTCTTCATAGGTGTGTAGTGTGTGTGTGTGTGTGTGTGTGTGTGTGTGTGTGTGTGTGTGTGTGTGTGTGTTTATGTGAAAGTTTGAGTGGTTTTGTACTTTGGCAATTGAGAGCATGGTAGCTTTAAGTTCAAATACTAGTAATGTCCAAGGCATAGCTTTATATGCTGCATGGTAATTCCTGTGTGCTTTATCTTGTTTTTAAATTACTGTGGGCCAAAATTTACAATGGTTCAGGTATGTGATATATGCATCTTAATGCCTGTTTCATAGAAATTTCAAGTAATTTCTGGGTCTTTAGTTTCTAAAGTCTGGTTCTCCAATAAGCCACCTGGTATTTGGAAGTTTAACATCTTACCAAGTTTGCTCCCTTCTATATTCTTTCTGAGTCCCTGCCACATGTGGGAAGCTATCAGTAGCCATCATCATAGACAGTAACAAATATTTACAATAATTTTCCCCACCCTACTTCCCAAGTTTCATTGGCAATGTTGAGTCTAGGGGGGGGGGGGAATTTCCAAAGTAACATATCATGGGTCTAGTGAGATGGTTCAGCAGGTAAGAGAAATTGCCTCCAAGTCTGACAATCTAAGTTTGGTCCATGAGACGACCATGATGGCAAGAGTGAAGCAACTCTCACAAGTTGTTCTCTGACCTTCATACCAGTGCTGAGGTATGCAGATGCCCACGCACAGAAAAAAGTATACATATACAATTAATTATTTAATTAATGTTTTATTAAACAGCATAGTACAGGCCAGGGCCATTTTCAGCACTATGCCCAACTCTAGTTATCATGAAGGTTATCCATTAGAAACTGTGTGATGAGCCAGACGTGGTGGTACACGCCTTTGATCCTAGCACTCGGGAGGCAGAGGCAGGCAAATTTCTGAGTTCGAGGACATCCTGGTCTACAAAGTGAGTTCCAGGACAGCCAGGGCTATACAGAGAAACCCTGTCTCGAAAAACAAACAAACAAAAAGAAACTGTGTGATGTTATGGAAACCCAGTATGACTGTGACCTGGAGTCAAAGGAGAGTAAGAGCAGTTCCATACTCTCCCAACCAGGCCCAGGCTCCACTTGCTGCCAGCCCCTGAGGGAAACACTCTGCTTGCCACCTAGTAAAGCAAATGCATGCTTACTTTATATCTTCAATCTGACTTGAGGACTTTAGATGAACAGAAGTTCATACAATTCTTCTCTGTGCTTCCTCTAATCCAGTACTACCCAAAGTGAACTCCAAGTACTTGTAATGGTCTATGTGACTCTGTGATGACTTTAGGGACAAAAGTTAAGAGTACACGGCAAGAAAGTTTTGAATTTTTTTCATTTTACTTTTGAGTCTAGGCTGACCTAAAAATAAATAAATAAATAAAACAAAACAAAAAAAAAGTCAGTGTGTAGTTAAGAGTGACTTCAAACTCCTGATTCTCTTACCTCAACCTCCCCAGCTCTGGGACTACAACTATGAATGAACCTAGATCAATGTTGAGAAATGTTGATAGTATGTTGATAGTGCTGCCACTTTCAAGCACCACAAGTTGGCATCACTGATGACTCTAATAATTCTTTGAAATGCCCTTATGTTTGTATTACTTTTTTTTTTTCAAGACAGGGTTTCTCTGTGTAGCCTGGGCTGTCCTGGAACTCATTCTGTAGACCAGGCCAGCCTCGAACTCAGAAATCCACCTGCCTCTGCCTCCCAAGTGCTGGGATTAAAGGCATGCGCCACCACCACCTGACATTAGTTTTTATTTTACCTTCTCAAACTACTTTATCACCTCAGGTAGAAAAGCAATATGGATTAAGTGATCCTTCAGGACAGATGGGACAAAGTACGAAGCATTGCCTCAGTGTGAACAGTACTTTGACCCATGGTCGTCATTTCAAAAATGTTTTTCAATGAACCCTGTGATCATTTACTTTACAAAAGAAGACCATATGGCTATTTAGGTAGAGTTCTGTTAATGTCACAACACAGAAAACTTTCCCCTATAATAGGTAGTCTATGTGAAGATGAGTTTGTAAAAGATCTTCCTTCTAAATTATTACATAAGAATAAAGTACTTTGGTTCGCTTTTCTTCGAGAAATTCTAGGAAGAACGGAAACACATGTTGTATGAGTCATTGCTTTTTATAAGATCTCATAGTAAATTATGAGTAGGGGTTGAACTCCTTAGCCTTTACATATTATTTTGATCATTTATTTCTCCCGTAATTTATATCACACTTTCTGTTATAAATGAAAAAGATACTAGTCTATGTACCAAAAAGGAACTCTTTAGAGGAAGATGATGATAGGCAGAGGGAAGGACTCCTTCCTTGGAATGCCTTCTTCTCATTCACCCTCACTACTTGTCGGGAGCAAAGCATGTCACCAGATTTACACTCCATTGGATGTCTCTAGTCTTTCTCTAACTCCTGTTAAACTGACAGTGACTACCAGATGGTTTGTCAGCAGCTTTTGTCTGGTATGGTTTTGAAGTAGTTTAGTAAAAAAGTATCCTGTTTTCTCAAATAGACCAGAGTAATCAAAGGAACAGAAGTGAAAAGAATTAGTTTCTAGTCCATGTTCTGTTCCCTGTAAGCGTGGTAGCCTGGGATTAGGAACTGCATCTTCCTAACTGGAAATTGAAGGTTGTAGGCTACATTACATGCTCTCTAGGGTTCTTCCTACCTCTAACCATCTGTGTTCCCATGCCTGGGAACTCCTTGAGAGAATATTACACATCTGGATATGAAGCAGCATATGAAACAGTATCTAGAGTATAGTAGAACCTCAATACATATTGTTGAATGCGTGACTAAACGTAGCATTATTAACACAAACTCAGCAATGACTCCACAGGGAATCCTCAGGAAGTATTTGTCAGTAGATCAGTGTTTTTGTTAATTGAAGGACTACATAACAACATTAAAATCTCAATAATTTCCTAATGAGCAGGAGAGTAGACTTGTTGTAAACAGTGTTGAAAGAATGGGGTTATAAACAGACATACTTCTATTGTATTTAATACCAGAAATCTAAATCGGAGGGATTTTTTATTTTTTATTTTTAGACATAGCCTCACTATGTAGCTCCAGCTGGTTTCAAAATCTTTACAAAGCCCATGGTAGCCTGGATTTAGGCATCTTTCTGCCTCTACCTACCAGGCATGCACCATCATGCCTCCTGGCCTGAATAAGAGATTTTTAAATTAACTTATTAAAGTGTTTAAACAACTGAGACTTTGATATTTGCTCTTTAAGATTGTAAAGAACTAAAGGTAATAGATCATGTTTATTTAAAATTCACTGTGTGGAAGTATGATTATTAAAGTGTTTGGAAATGAAGATAGTAAACTCTTCAGAAGGTTCATTATTAGTTTTCCTTATTGAGAAGTCTATGTCAATCCCTCCTATGGAAATATTTCACAAATGAATTGTGTGTTTCTGTGCTTCTGTAAACACTGTACATGAAATCTAATCTAACGTGTCCTTGATGCTCTGTTATATCATATCCAGTCTTTGAATGATGCTGTAAATATATGACATTGAGGAGACATTGAACTGGACCTATACCAAGCCTGATACACATCATGAAACTGGATTTCTTTAAAAAAAATAAATCCCACATACTGATCTTTCTCTTTCTCTTTAATGTGTGGTGCCTAGTGCACAGTCTCACTTTGCTGCTGCCTCTGTTTACTTTTACAGATTGCAATTCTGGAATCAAAGACTAAGGTAGTTCTTCCTATGTTTAACTTGCTTTAACTTATGTCGCAACACATTGATCAAAAGAAGCATGACAACGTTATGGAATGGGACTAAGTTTCAGAGTTACAGAGTCCTGGGTCCAAATTCCAACTTTCCTGCTTGCTAGCTGGGTGACCTTGGGCAAAGAACCTTATCTAGCAAAGCCTTAACTTTACAAAATAAGGATTAAAAAAAAAACGTTATATTTCCATAGATAGCAGGAGTTAGTGGGGATGTGGAATTTGGAAACTTGCACCCTGCTGTTGGTGCAGCAGCTATGAAAAACAGTATGGAAGTTCTTGGAGCAACTAAAAATAGAGCTGGAGCTATCGCCCATATGTGCTTGTTTATCTAAAAGAATTCTTCAGGCCTTGTGGCATGCACTTATAATCCCAGTACCTCAAACCCTGAAGACAGAGGATTCCATCTGAGCTGCAGCTATGCACACACTCACTCTTAAATACACTCACAAACATGTACCCACACGTAAAAATCCACACATTTTATTTTTCAAAACAGCAAAAAATATAAAAGCATCAAAAACATGATTCTGCCAGGCATGGTGTTTCATACCTGTAATCTTAGCAAGTAGGAAGCTGAAGCAGGAGGATAACCCACAAATTTGAGACAGCCTAGGGCTACAGAATAATACTTTTTTTTTGTTTGTTTTTTGGAGACAGGGTTTCTCTGTGTAGCCCTGGCTGTCCTGGAACTCACTCTGTAGACCAGGCTGGCCTCGGACTCAGAAATCCTCCTGCCTCTGCCTCCCAAGTGCTGAGATTAAAGGCGTGCGCCACTGCCCGGCAAAATTTGATTTTTAAACAGTTTTACATTCTTTGACATTGTGATATAATTAATTATATCATTTTCCCTTTCTTTTTCCCCACTGCAAACCTTCCTATGTTCCTTGCTCTTTTTAATTGTTGTTTTATACACACACACAGAGAGAGACACCTAAATACATAACTATAACCTGCTCAGTATTTTGTTTTATATATATGTGTATATATTTATATTTATATACATATACATATATATAATTTTCAGGCACTGGGCAACCAATTGTTGTGCTCTTCCGTAGTGAAGACTATTTGCCCCCTCTCTCAGCATTCTTTAGTTATCTTTGGTTCTTTGTTCAGACTTGAAAAGAAAGTTTATTTTAAGAGACCGGAAAGATGGCTCAGCAGTTAAGATCAGCACTTATTGTTCTAGCAGAGGACCAGAGTTCAGTTCCTAGCACCCACAGTGGGTGGTTCCTAATCTCTTGCAATTCTAATTCCAAAGGGTCCAATATCCTCCTGTTAATCCCAGAGGTTTAATCATAAACAGGAATGAGCCTCGTTTATCTTTACTATAAGATGGATTTAAAGCCTAAAATGGAGGCAGGCTGGGCGCCACTCTCACATACAGAAACCCACACTCAGACACACATATATACACATATTTTAAACATAAAATAAACTCTATTTTAAAAATGTAAAGTCTTTTAAAAGATGGAAGATAAGTAAATAATGTCTTTGGCACATATTAGCCCTTCACATTAAGATTTAAGGCTAGTATTTCACAATTGATACTATTCTTGTTATTTTCATTATTCATTTCTTTTACCCACAGTTATTAAGCAGTCATCAAGTAGTAACCCTTGGTAGGACAGAGATGAGGGCCAAATTCATGTCCTTAGGCTCCTCAGGCACGTGTGCTTTTAGCCACCGGGGTAATCAGGCATTATAGGGAGCTTGCATTTTTTTTTCTTGTGAGTTGCCCCTGTGACAGTTTTAAGGGGTATCAAATCTGCAAGTGTTTTCAGATTTGTAAGTTTGAAGGAGGAGTAAATATATCCTCAGAGGAGCTTCTCTAACTGCCCAGTCTTCAAAACAGGTCTGTGGAGGGGATGAGAGCAGGCAGGCTAAGCTGTGTTCAGCAAGAGACCTGTCACAGGACCAGGGATTCTCAGACATGGATTTGCCTTCACATTTTTCAGGGTTTAACCTCTGTTGTTTGGCTTCCCCAATTACAATTACATTTCCAGCCTGTATTTTGGCTTTACTCTCAATTCCCAGCCTTAGTAATGGCTTGTATTTCCTGGATGTAACTACAGGAGCTCAAATTCACTTCTGGAAATAAAAAAGCTTCAATCTTGAGCTTGCAGCCAGATTGAGTTCAGTTCTAAACTTCAGTCATATTTGCATGTTCTCATAGCATTTACTGCTTTATGGAAATATCATGTCACATTTATTTTCTTTTTCTTCTGCTTAAGGCTATGCAGGCAGTGACTCTTCTTCCCAGGAAAAATAGCAACGATTTTCCTGAAAACTGGAAACAAGGGAAGGCTCTCAGTTAATATTTTGTGTGTGGAAGGATAACATTTATTCCACATATGGATGGGAAAGTTCACTTTCCTCAGTGTAACTGCTCCTATTTCCAAAAAAAAGGTCATTTAATCACATGCAAGCATCCAGACAAGATGATAATGTAAAGCAGGATTCGGTGTGCTTGTAAACCATATGGGGCTTATCAAATGCCCTATATCACTCAAGGATGGAAAACGCTGAGCCCGTTGAAGAGAAAGATCAAAGAATGAATGAAGGAATTGCCTATTGTCCTTTGGTGGGTTTGCACAGAAATGTGCAGTCCTTGACCCTGAGGTAAAGAGAGCAGAAGAGTATTTTTCTGTGAACACAATGGTACTTAGACCTGAAGCATAGCTACGATTCAGAAGTCTAGAGAAAGGATCTCTGTTTCTCGTAAAATGTGATGGATGCACCTTAACACATTCACTACATTGTGAGTAGAAAGGAAAAAAAAAAAAACGCAATGCCATCAGGTTTTATTTTCTTTATACAAAGAATAAAGTATTTTTTGTTGTTGTTGTTGTTGTTCTCAAAACTAATGCAAAAGCTGGGAATGTAACTCAGTGATAGAGAAACTGCCTACTGTGCATGAAGCCCTGGATTCAATTCCTACCACAGCAAGAAGGGAGAAAATTCATAGCACTTTTTCCTAGAAGATACTCTTTTGCAAGAGTGTTTCTACAATAACAAAATCCCACCAGACCCAGGAATTAAAGTAATTGTAGTTCATAGCATGATTTGAGAAGCCAAGAGGAAACTGAGATCTCACAAGGAAAACCTACATTTTCAAACTACCTAAATATAAAAATTAAACCACCTCCTGCTTAAGACTTCATACTCCTCACAAAGAACTCCCTTTCTAACAGCCCCATGAGGCAGACCAGAGAGGGATGGATCATTGCCCAATAATATTGATTTTTAAAAAAAGCCCTTGTGATTCAGAGAAATAAAGCAATGATCCCAAGGCGACTTGCAGGTCAGCAGTGACAACCAGACTATACCTTAAGTCTAAAACAAAAGGGAGAGAAAGAATCCCAAGCAGCCCATGTGGCAATGTTTTAAAACCTAAATGTCATAGGCACAAACATTTCAATGTTATCCAGATGTCTTTGGAAAGCTTGAGGGAATCAATACTCACCTTAAAGAGGCAGGCAAGAGAGATGACATGTTATGAAAAACATGCCAATTGGAGATTTACTAGATGAGAGAGAAAACCTGGGGACAGTATATGAATATTTCTTGTGCTATTCATGTCAGGAAAACCATATCGTCGCACAGACAGAAAAGGTACAAAGCAGACAGTAGAGTTTGGGACAGACACTTCAGTCACAATTTGTTGAGGGTAAAAAAAAAAAAAAGTGGCAGACATTTTGGAAATTACCCTCCTCACAGTTTAGGTTAAAATATTTGCAGAACCCTTTCTTGATAATGACAAAACTTCAGCATAAGTAGAATTCTTTGGGGAGGCTGCTTTCCCTGTTCTGCCTCCCTCCCTACTCCTTCATCCTGTAAGGTAAAATTAAATTCAATGATAACTTCACAAGAAGTCGCCTGTGAAAGCATCTGGCCAGCAGAATCTAACAGCTAATTATGGGGACTCCTGATGCTACAAAACTTGAAAATTCTCAGAACCTAGCAGCCATGTTGGGGTAGGGAGAGTCCTTACAGGACATTCCCAGCTGTGCTCAAGAAAGGAGGTTCTGTGGGCCACAATCTAGCCTCATGCTTGGAATTGGGGGTTACAGGTCTGACTGCTGCCCTCTTCTTCCCGCCTGAGCCCCTCAAAGGGGCACTCCCCACAGGAAGGAAAAGTCAGCCTGAGAGGGAGTGATGAAGCCCAGTTGCCAGAATCCCTCTATAGGCCACCCAAGCAGTGAAGAAATTCATGGAGAGAAAGAGAGAGAGAGAGAGAAAGAGAGAGAGAGAGAGAAAGAACCCACAGCTGTGAGCAGAGCCATCTGGGAGGGATGTTATTACTTTATTTCTGTTTTCTTAACTATGTATGTGTGTATGTGTGTGTGCGTGCATGCATGCATGCGTGTGTGTGTGTGTGTGTGTGTGTGTGTGTGTGTGTGTGTGTGTGTGTGCAAGCATGCACGTGTTTTGAGAGGGAGAGAGGATTGATTGCAGAAAATGTCTGGATCCACAGCACTCAAGATGGAAACTTTTGTTGATATAATTTCTTCTAACTTTCCTACACCTTCCTTCCCCTCTACCCCCTTTCCCCAGTGGCTATCAAGAGCTGTATATATCTGACCACAAAACATCCAGTCAGTTCAAGTCAAAAATGCAGCCAGCCATCTGGATTGACTCAAACTCTGTCTACACACACCAATTGGCTTGGGGGTAAAAAAATGTAATTCAGTGGAACAACTGGTTATTTTTAAAACAACGAGTTGAATTCAGACAACCATCCAATTAGTTGATTTCAAAATGCCTGTTTGGCGACATGAAAAGGGTTCTTTTCAAAGGGCCTTGTGTGTGCATAAACAACCTGAATGCTATTAAATTGATGAGCTATTTTCGAATCAAGGAGATAAGGCCAAAGCGGCTGGATTCTGTTTATAAAGGGGAAAACCTGTTAGAGCCGCAGTCCATGAAGCACTCCAGAGAGTGACACCTTCTGCCATAAGGATGAAGTCTTTGAGTTGATAGAGGCATTGCCATGTCTCTCCTTTTACAGAGGAGTAACTCGGTCCTTTCTTAAAAAAACCTTTAATGTACTTTTTTCCTGAATATGCCACACCAACTCAAAAGCCAAATATTCAGCCTGTAACAGGCTAAAACAAAAAGTTAGAAGCCATCTCCACCTAATGTGTCTTAAGGCATACAGTAGTGTTAACCTGATGCTTGCCTTTTATGGGTTTCATTGACCCAAACTGTAATGAGTTGGATCCGTGTGAACTGCACAATAGTATCTCCCTCAGTTGACTCTTCTCACCCCTACTTCCAAACTGGAAGTGTTGTTTTCTTGATTTACATCACTAAGGGATAGTATAAGGGAAAAAATCGCCCAGAGTTTCTCCTCCTGAAGAGGATTTTATTTGTACTCCCAATGCTTTGTCATAAAAGGCATCGGACCATGTTAATCACCTAAGGTCTTCACGTTAGGTTTAAAACATTGCCCCTGAGCTGTGCTGAGGACTTCCTTAGAAAAGGTTTCTTTGGGGGTTGGGGATTTAGCTCAGTGGTTGAGAGCTTGCCTAGTAAGCACAGGGCCCTGGGTTTGGTCCTCAGCTCCAGAGACAGAGAGAGAGAGACAGAGACAGAGACAGACAGACAGAGACAGAGAGACAGGGAGCCAGAGAGAGTTGACATCTGAGGCACAAAGAACTTCAGCAAAGACTTCTAGTTAAAGTGAGCAGTGCCTAAGTGCTTACTATGCATCCAAAGTGAAAAGCATTTACTAAGTGCAACTTTTGTTTCCAGGAATGTCTTTCTCAGGTGTGTCTTAATCCCAAATGCAGTGGACCTTTAATTTTATTGTACGTGCCTGCGTGCATAAGTTTTTCAAACACATTGTATTTTATCAGGAAGGACCTACAATGGAAGTATTCGTGGCCATGCTCTGGCTAAGTCTTTAGATTTAAGACTAGTTAAGCTGCCCCAGGTAGAAGTGTTTGCAGAGCTCAGAAGTATAGAATCCCAGCCCTGGAGTGAGAAGGGGCCCCCTTAAGCCCGGTTTTGCCTACAGGCATCCAACGCAGAGGGATAGCTATTCTTTTCTTTAAAAGCTCAAAAGACAGAAACTCCAAAATCTAGGGTTTTTATCATGATTGTTTTAAAAGTGCAAACTACAAAACACATGTAAAAGGGAATAATATTATAAGCCAGGTTTAAGTGATTTTCTTTTTTTAAACATTTGCTTTCCCATTTTAAAACCAAAATGCTAAACAGTGAAGTCCTTTGACAAAAAAAAAAAAAACAAAACAACAACAACAACAACAAAAATGATCCATAAGGGACATCTGTCTAAGCATATTCTACTAGAAATTATTGCTTTGTCTAAAAAAATAAGGTTTTGCTTTTATCCTATGGTTCCCTGCATCCAACATAGTACCTTTTTGCTTTTACTATGAAAGCTCAGATTCAAATTTGTGACTCCTTTCTTAAAGTGTGTGGGCGTGCGTGCGTGCGTGCGTGCGTGTGTGTGTGTGTGTGTGTGTGTGTGTGTGTGTGTGTGTTGCTGGGGATAGAATCCAGAGCCTCTGACTCACGTTTGTTGTATTTCCCAGCCTACACTTCATATATATTTTTCTCATAGATTTGTTTTAACAGAAAAAAAAATCCAAATGGCTTCAGGAATTTGCATGTCTTTCCTGCACAGGAGTGAATCTCCCCATCATGGCAGTGTAAGTGCCTGTGCTGAGGGAGGGAGCACGGGGACCCACTTGCAAACAAGGCATGAGACTTCAGTCCAGCCTTGGCATTTTCTTTCTTTGCTTGCCCATTGCTTCAATTACTTTCTTTAGTTGCATTTTGTTGTTGTTGTTCCTTTGTTGTTTTAGTTCTGCACTTGTGAGTCATACAGTGAACTAGCAGGCTTGGGTTTCAGATCTATCTTTTCCCAGCTTAATTAATCTGGCCATCAGAGGAGGTAGCGGCAATAGTTTCAACCACATGTGATTGTTGTGTTAAAAGAGGACACATGCCCTCGTGTGTAGGGTGTATACACTTCCAGGCATCAGTAAATCAGTAAGTTCTAGATGTGCTTTGGTTACTTGTATTTTAACTATAGTATCTTCAATGATTTGGGAACTGAGAGGGGAGTGTGTGTGTGTGTGTGTGTGTGTGTGTGTGTGTGTGAAATTTATTCTTAAATTCCAAACTTCAGCAGTTTTCCTCCTTCCTTCTTTCTTTTGTAGAAATTGTCTTGCAAGAGGAGCTTGCTTGTAAGAGTCCCCAGAAGCACTTCAGGAAAATGCAGTCCTCCCTTTAGATGTACACAACTCTTTTAAAAGTATTTTTTAATTGAACTTTTTTAAAATTTTATTTTAAAGAGACAGAGATTCAATGTGTGGCCCAGGCTGTCCTGCAACTCCTGAGTTTATCAGCCTCCTGAGTAGTGGGGACTCCCACTAGTTATATGACGCCAAGCCCAGCTCCTCCAATTATGTTATAAATGAGCAGTCTGATATTAAGTGTTTCTGGAACTGGAGGGTTTCATGCCACATTTTCTCCAGTTTTCTCCATGTTTGCACACGTGCTCCCTGCACTCATGGCATCCCTAGCACTTGCTTTGCCGCTTTTGTGACTTTTAGTACTTTTTATTCTTTTAGTCCCTGTCCTTTCACTTGTGAGTCTATTTTCTCTCTAATACCAGTGAGCCAGCAGGTCCTCCCCACCCCTCACCCCAGCATTCCTTTGGGTGCAGTACATCAGAGCTAAGCTGTCAGCCTGTTTGTGTCTTCTTGCAGCCAAAGATACATTCACATTAACAGAAAAACAGTCACCCAGTAACTGCTCCAGTCCTTTCTTCACAAGGAAAAACATCTGCAGCCTTTTTAAATTTTTTACTGGCCTCCTTGATGGCTCTACAACACTCTGAAAGAACCCCACCCACCACAAGACTAGTGGTTGTCTTCATAGGGTAATGCTGAGAAACCAAAAAGTGGAGAGAGAGAGAGAGAGAGAGAGAGAGAGAGAGAGAGAGAGAGAGAGAGAGAGAATATATTTATCCACTTTCCTCTGTTCGATTGGAGCGATGCCAAATCGCTCATACTTAAACTTTCCCTTCCCCCTTTCTTTACTCTCAGTTTTCCTTTGAATGAATGAATAAATTGTCTACCTCTCCAAATTTTCTCAATAATCTCCCCCTGTAGCTGATTCCGGTGTTTAATCACCTTGACAGAAGAAGGAAGGGGGGAGGGGTGGGCAACAGAGAGGAGGGGGAGGGGAAAGGGGAGAGAGAGCAGGAGGGAGGGAGAGGGGGAGAGGGGGAGAAAGAGAGAGAGAGAGAGAGAAGCCTAAAATCCTAAAAAAAATCTTTCCTTCTTTAATCTTCAGCCTTCTTTGGCTCCTTCCCCCTTGTTACACATGTGTTGCTAGGACAGTGCAAGTATTTTCAAGATGCTAAGAGATCTTACCACTGAGTCATCTCATCCTTGTCTTTTTAAAAACCATGAGCAAGTCTCAGCAACACTTCATTCACATTAGTAAATATTCCCTAAAGAAAGAAATAACAGGCTTCAAGAACATGACATCATTAAAAATAAATGTTTGCTGAATACCTACTGAGTGCATGGCACCGTGTAAGGCTAAGAGATGTAAAGAATTGTCTGATATAGGCACACACGCACACACATGTACCTTTATGTGCTAAACACGGAGATGTGGCTGCAGATTAGAAGGATTATTGGAAATGTGAGGAAGAGAGCAATTCTGCTCCAAGGGCCTGGGGTAGTCACAAAAGGTAAGACTCCAAGGCCCAGAGAAAGAGTAGAGGGCCTGAGGGAATTAATGTGAACAAAGACCAGGAAACAGGAATGAAAATAGTTTTTTTGGGGGGGAACAATTAGTAGACCATTTGACGGGAGCAGACAGTTTGTGTAGACTGGAAAACGAGTGGGAGATAATAATGGAGCGGTAGACCTTAGTCTGCTTATAGAGGGCCTTGAATGCTAGGCTAATTAGTGTAGCCTTATCCTATAAGCAAGGAGTGCCACCCTCACAGATAAAAGAGAACAGGAAACCTCTGGGGCTTCTGGGTACCTTCAAGGAAAGAAGCAAGGACATTGATTACAAGAAGTTTGTGAAGTCTATGGCTGTCCTCCACAGTTGTGACTTTATCCCTTTTGTGGTCTCACCGGTGTTTGGGGGTAACAGCAGGAGAATAACTGCACAGGGTAGACCAAGGTGAAAGGAGCCCTGAAAAAGGGGAGAAGGGCTGATGGGGTCTTTTGTTTGTTTGTTGTTTTTAAGTACAAAGACAAGCAAATCTCTGGGCTCCCAAACGGTAGAAGAAACGTGGCACATTGGGAGCCAGCAAGGAAGTGCAAATTGCCTTTCAGGGTTTAACTAAAAGGCCCCCCAGAGAGTTCCCTGTCAACCCACTAGCCTGCCAAATTTCTTCAATGGCATATCTCACGTTAGTTTAAAAGAGGTTAGTTAAGTGAGTGTTGTTAAATGAATGCACAAGTTTGGGAAACCCGGAGATCTCCAAGAATATCCTGTAAATATAATGCTGCCTTGTTGACTTGAGATCAACTGGGTTCTGGGAAATACTTGTGTCAGTTTCTTGCACCCCCTCATCCTCAGGCACTGCCTGGGAATAGCCTTGTTTTATCTTCTTACTGAGATTTCGGGGTGGGGGGAGTGAAAAAGCAAAACAAAAATTTTTTTTTCAAGTTTTCAGGCAAGATTTGATTGCAGCCTGTTAAGATAAGCAGTTGATTTGGATAATCAGGCGCTGCTTTCTGCCCTCCTAATTAAAAAGGACTGCAGTATTACTGAGCAGTTTTATCCAAGCTCCTTCAGGGGAAAAAAAAAAAGTCCTCTACTGATCTCTCCCAGGCTGAAATTTACCCCTGTGCCCTCTGCAAGCAAAGGGGCCACCAATGTTTAGCTGATAAGGCACACAATGATTGAGAAAGACCTTATTGCTTCCTTTTGTCAACTCTGTCTGTGAACCAAACAGACAGAAAACAGCGGTTTCTCAACTGACTTCCTTAATTACTTTGATGGTCAGTTTATACCTGCTTCCCGGTAGGTACTTGATAATGATTTGCTAAACAAAGGAATGAGTGAATGCCAGACACAATTCTAGGAGCTTCTGGGAATCCCATAGCAAAGAAGTAACAGACAAAGGCGCCATCTCTGTAGATGTCACATTCCAGTGAGAGGAAAAAAAAATAAAACAGGACTTGCAGGGTCCGAAGTCCTGTCAGATTAAGCACTAAGCACAAGCAAGGTAGGTACTCATTACAAAGTTGGAGACATGGGGGTTTCTTCCGAAATCAATCGCAAATCTCATTTGTCTCTCAGTCTCATTTGTGAAATCAATCATTAAGAGCAGAATTAACATGCCAGCAATTCCACTCCGTCTAGTCAAGAGAACTAAAGGCAGAAAGTGGAACAGGTATTTGTAGGTCAATGTTCGAACACCACTATTCACAAACACCAAAAAAAAAAAAAAAAAAGAACAAGAAATACAACAATCCAGTGACAGATGCGTGGAAAAGCAGACTGAAATACATACAACATTTGCTCAGTCTTTAAGATGAAAAAAAAAAATTCTGGGGTTGGCAAAGTGGCTGAAGAGAAAAAGGTGCTTTGTCACCGAGCCTGAGGATCTGAGGTGGAGCCCCAGACCCCATGGAGTGTACTGAGAGAAAGGACACCAACAAGTCATTCTCTGACCTTCACACAGCTGCCATGTGAACACACACACACAAATATATTTCATAGATTTTGAAGAATATTCTGAAATCTGCTATAACATCGATGGACCTGGTTAAAATAATCCAGTCAATAAATAAATAAATAAATAAATAAATGCAAACCACTGCATCATGATTCCCTTTCCCGATGTTCCTAGAGTAGTGAAAATCACCGTGAGAGGAAAATGGATGCTACTAGTGACTGGGAAGAAAGAAGAAGAAAAAACTGGGAGTTAAAATATTATAAAGTACTTCATTTTTGTAAGATTAAAAATCAGTAGCAAAACACAGGCAGCTGTGCTCACCAGTATACTACCAGTGCAGACTGGTACCTGGACTATTGTGTTGTGCTCTACTCTCCCAAATGGTTAGGATGAATTTGTAAATCTTGCATGGTATTTTGCTACTGTTAAATTTTTTTTAATGTTTATTACATACTCTTTTGTGAGAATTACACAAAAAGGAGCAAACACCAAGCATCTGCTGAAGTTTACATTGTAATACAGGGCCTTCATGATGTGGCCCGGCATGTCAAGGCCATAAAGACAAGAGAACACAAACATTCCACCGAGATCTGAAGAGACAACTGGCTATTGACATTCCCGAATAGAGCAAAGGTGAATGTGTTTTGGGGTGGAGGGAGAAGATAGTGAATGTAACTGGGAGTCCCGTATCCCAACACTTTATTTTTCTTTTTTGCTTTTGGATATATGCTGTTTTAAATTACGACTTACGTATGAGTACATGAGTCTTTGCCTGCATGTATGCCTGTGTAGCACATGGATGTCTGCTGCCCAGGAAATTCAAGGGAGAGTCAGATTCCCAAAAACTGGAACTACAGATGGTTTTGTCACCATATGGGTGCTGAGAAACAAACCCAGGTCTTCTGCAAGAGCAACAAGTGCTCTTAACCAGTGAGCCATCTCTCCAGCTTCAAGGACAAGGATCCTTCCCAGTTTTATAGAAATAGATAATTAATTCAGGAAGGGGCAAGATTCTTCCGTTATCTAAATTTTCTCATTATGTGTGTCAAGATGAGGAAAAAGGCAGGAGGAGAGAAGACAGGTAAAACAACGAAGATAAACTTCCTACTTCTATCCTCAAGAAGTTAAAGAGGTATACACATACACCCTACCCACCCACCCACCCCCCACCCACCCACACATCTTTTAAGACAGTGTCTTATCTTGTAGTTCTAGTTGACATGGAACTTACTATGTAGACAAATGGGGCTTGAGCTTACCTCATGATAATCCCTGTTCTGCCTCTGCAGTGCTGGGATTATAGACATGAGCCATGGAGCCCAGCTTTAGAGACAAAGGATAGTGATGAGTAAGTTCAGCCTTAGATACTAGAAGAGCATGCTATCTATCCATGAAGTTAGTGCAGGGTCAAGGGAAAACCATCTAACTTCCTGCTGAAGGTGATGTCCTCCATGCTTATGGCTAGAAGGTAGGCGTAGAAAAAGAGGCATGTCTCCCATGTGTCCATTTATTTGTTTCCTAACAGACAGCTGGGTAAACTCCTTTTGCTATGCCTTACCTGTTCATTCACTTGTCAATCCCTTGGGTGCCACCTACTATGTGAGATTCTGGAGAGAGATCTCTTTGTACTCTCCATAAAGAGTAATTTTTCTGGACAGAATTCTTTAAACCACACCACAAATGCATTTCTGTCTTAAAAGAGCAAACTGTTTCTAAGGATTTTAGCACATTGTTTATGAGTCAATGGATACTGCTAATAACAAATGGGTCTTATCTATTCATGAAAGGAAGTCTCTGAGGATTTCTCTTGGGAAGCACTGTGAGCAGTTAGTGTGAGTTATGGTACACATAGACTTCAACTAATAAAAGGGCATGTTTTAAAACATTCCAGAATTCCAACCTGTCACTAATTCAGATTGGTCTGCCTGCCCCCACCCTCCATTAATCCAAGTTGATGGGAGTTTGCTGCAGTCGATTTTTAAGTAGCAAATGGTAAAGACAAAAGGGGATACTTTCCTCCTTCCCTCCTCTTTCTCTGACATCTTTTACTGTTAGGATAAATAGGTGACAATTTCTCTGGACTTGTAATTTACCCTGGCCCTCACTAGGAATTTTCATTGAAAGAAAGTGCAATGGCTTTCTGGTTTAGTGCCAAACAGTGTTACTATTTTTTTTCCTTAGGCTAAATTCTTTAGTTTCATGAAAGTCATTATTAAGCTAATGTTAAATTTAATTTGCTTGCATTGATTTGTTGAACCTGCAGCATAAATACTCATGAATGGGATAATTCAGACATATCTTGTAAAGTAAATGAACAGTGTCTCAAAAAGGTATCTGTACCCCTGTATTTATTACAACATTACTCATAATAGCCAACATACAAAAACGACTAAGTGTCCATCGACGGATGGATGAATGAATGGATAAGAAAATGTGAAGTCTATGTAGATAATGGAATATTACTCAACTATAAAAAGAAAACCCTTCCATTTGCAACAGCATAGATAAACCTGGAGAAGATTTTGCTAGGTGAAATAAAAAGATACCTACTGCAAAATCTTGTGTATGTCTGTGTCTAGAATGGTCTCAATTCAAAGAGAAGATAAGAGAATAATAATTACCAGGAGCTGAGAGAGAGAATAAAAGTATTCAGATATGACATGAATAATAGGGGTGCAACGTACAGCATGGGGATTACAGTTTGTATTTCATTCTTTAGTCGACGTGAAACTTTTCGATATAACTCTCCAAGATCATCCAAGTATAACCATATGGTCAAAAAAAAAAAAGTGACATGCTACATGTGGAAGGAGGCCACTTAAATGCCAGTATAACTTTCTTAATTAGGTAAAGAGTTTGTTGGATGTAAAGCTCTATGAAAGTCCATTACCTGGGGATTCTAGTACATATGTAGCAGTCAGTGTTTCAGCATGGCAAGTTCAGATACTTCAAGTAAGTTTGTAGTTTCATGTGTATACATTGATACATAGATGTACAAATACATACACAACACAAAAGTGATAGCTGCTTTTGTTTTTCTCATTCGAGGAGTCATCTCTTGCTGTCAAGAATGATCTTGAAAGCCTCAGGAATAAAAGACAGAACAGAAATGCTGCTTGGGTCCTGATTCTCATCAGTAGAGGTGTGTCAAGGCAATGGTTAAATTGGCTTGCCTAGATCACAATAGAGGAGAAATAGGAAAGGAGGCACAGGCAGTTTGACGCCAAGAGGAAACTGCTCTGTACTGAGTTTTGGAGACAAATTATTTCAAGGCCCTAGGACATGCCTTGAGAAATAAGCTTTACAAGTTTGTGAGAGGACTGAAGACAATAACTGGGCTACAGAACCCTTGTGTAGTATATCCAATGGCTGGCTTCTGTCCCCAATACTGCAGAAGGAAGAAAAGGAGAGCCTAGTAAGACGTTTCCATCTGTGATGATACATATATCATAAGTAACATATATCTTTCATTGTTCAAGCAACCAAATATGTGTGTGAGACCAAGGGCCTCTCCTCCCATTGATGGCCGACTAGGCCATCCTCGTAATGACATTTTCTATTTTCTACTGTGCATGTCTTTTAAGAAACATTTAGATTCCACAAAAGAGAGAAAATGTGATGTCTGCCTTTCGGAGTTTGCCGTAGTTCATCTAAAAAGATGATTCCCAGTTCTGTCCATTTTCCTGTAAGGAATATAATTTTATTGTCTTCACCCTTTCACCCACAGTGGGCACCTAGGCTGTTTCCAGAACGTGGCTATTGTCATAATAAGCAATTTGATCCCCTACTTAAAAGACCTTAAGTAACCCATCAGAAAACTCTTAGATCTGACAGCCTTTCCCTGAAGACCAAAAAGCAGAAGTTCAAAGTACAAGTACATACAAGTAACAGAAAAAATCTACAGGAAAGTCAGATGCCATGCTGCTGTGTCAAAGGATGTGTGAGCAAATCTGAAGAGAATTGTTTCTCTACTAAAGGGAACTGGCTTTTTACTTTACAATTGAAACATGTCATCTTAATTATGAAACATTTCCTCCTGGCTACTGTGGGTAGCTCCTTACTCCATGCCTTCTCTATCCCCTGTGCTTATTATCTGTGTCACCCATAACAGTATTTCTCCATCATCAGCACCCTTCCTTGGGTTTTAAGGACCTTGAGGGTAGAGTCTTACCCCTTGTTGTGTCTTTACTACCCTTGCTTAGAACCTGCACATAGCAAAGTACTCAATAACGCCTTTTTCCCCTTTGAATGGATGATATCCCATAATTCTCTGCAGCCAAAAGAGCAACGGCTAAACAAATGTCAAGCCAATTTAGAGCCCTGCAGAAGAAAGAGAACTGTAAATTCCCAGCCCCTAAATCACAGGTTGAAAGCTTGCTCCTCCCTAGCCATAGCTCCTTGATATGGCTCCTGATTAATAATCTGTTACATCCTCAAAGGGGGTCATTTCAAGGTAACCCACTGGAGCTCCCGTGACCTACTGACCTTGTTATATCACTACAACGGAACTAACTTTGGGTCAAAGGATGGCAGAGTACTTTGCTACAATTCACATATTGTCCAGAAAACTTGGCTTCCTGGAATTTATAATAAAAATTCCAAATCCCTAGCAATAACTTTCAAACCTCGAAATTCTTGCTAACACAGCATAGTCACACTCGGATTCTATGCCAGGCCTCCTGACCTTTTGTTAATTGCAAAATAAACAGATCTCCAATTTAGAAGGACCTTCTCCTTTTATGGGCTCCCTGCAGAGTAGGCACTGTTTGAATGGTATTTATTTCTACCATATTTGCTTTTGAACACTTGTTCAGGGCAGGGGGGCAGGTGTCCAGAAATGGAAGGAATAAGAACTGAGACCAGAAGAGAAACACAGGTGCTCTAAGTGACTAATTTATTCTTCAGAAGACACTGAGGTCCTGAGAGGGTATGTGCAAATTGAAAGAAAAAAAATGTCAACAAGCATTTCTGAGCTCTCTATTCTTGTGCTCTGCTCTATGTGATGCATCACCCAGTAGGAGAAATAGACACATGCTGCTCCAAAAGAATGGTCCAAAGGCTAGCACAGCTCGGAGGAGACAGAACTGTTCTCCCTTGGCAACGCAAAGGATTGGCTTAGAAATGATGGAGATAATGTTTGTTGTAGGGGCACACAGATGTTGCCATTTGTGCATATCTTCAATGTTGCAGATTTTAAAATGTCTTTCATCTGTTTCTCTAGAGCTAATCACATTCCAGGAGGACTGATCCATGATGAATCTGAAAAATAAGTATTATATAAGCAGTAAACTAAAATATGTTTACTATGCATTTACTACATGGCAAGAACTGGCCGAAGTGCTTTATGTGAATCATCTCATTTATCACTCATAACAACATGTTAAGAAAGGTATTAAAACCACTTCCCTTTTTCGAAAGCAAGTTTATGACCTGATCAAACTAGTCATATCAAAATTCCTTCTTTCCTTCTTTCTTTCCTTTTTTATTTTTATGGAGACAAAGTCTAACGTTACCAAGATTGGCCTTCAATATACTTTATAGTCAAAGGTGACTTTGAACTTCTGATTCCCATGCCTTTCCCTCCCAGGTTCTTGGATATGCACCATCACAACTAGTTTATGGGGTGCTGGGGAGTCAGCACATGGCTCTGTGAATGCTACAAAAGCACCCCACCAATCAAGCTGCATCCAAGGTACTCCATTGTTTTGTTTTCTTTGAGACAGGGTCTCATGTAGTACAGAGTGGCTTTAAACTGACTATGTAGTCAAGGATGGCCTTGAACTCCTTGATTCTCCTGCTTCTGCCTTCCAAGTCCTGGGATGACAGGTGTGCATCACTACAATCAACTCAAGTCAAGATTTTCATAGTAGTCCATGTAATTCTAATGGCCCTGTTCTTAATGCCTCACCCAGTCCACACTACATCATTGTTTAAATTGAAAACAAAAGCTTTTTGCCAGGCAGTGGTGATGTACATCTTCAATCCCAGCACTCATGAGACAGAGGCAAGGTGAATTCTAGGACAGCCACAGCTACATAGAGAAACTTTGTCTAGAGAAACCAAAGCAACAAAAAACAAACACCAGAAAATTCTAGCTCTTACCCACTTTATTTTCTACATACGATGGAAGATGATGGAAACTAAGTTAAGTTGTAAAGATGGTTTGGTGAATGCCAAAATTAGAACCAAGAACTAAATAACGATATTACACAAATGAATTCTTTTTAAAAAAATATTTATTGATTGATTTTATGTATATGAGTGCATAATAGCTATCTTCAGACACACCAGAAGAGGACATCAGATCTCATTAGAGATGGTTGTGAGCCATCATGTGGGTGCTGGGAATTGAACTCAGGATCTCTGGAAGAGCAGCCAGTGCTCTTAACCACTGAGCTATCTCTCCAGTCCCCACAAATGAATTCTTAAGAATTCTTAAACTCTGCTAGCCAGTTAAAATTAGACTTCTCCACCTCTGTTCAGTATATTCAAAACCTCAGGTTAACAGGTATTCTTTCTTCCTCAGAATTCCAATGTTCACAGTAAACTCTTCACTTGCGCTTTGGCCCAGCCTTAAATACTTCTATCTAGCCTCTATTCTGAAACCTACTCAGCGTGACTAGGTTCTTAGTTATCCTCTTCTGAAGAATAGAGCCTGTTAAACCCAACTCCTACCCTGCTAAGGCACTGTCCCATCACCAGAACTCCTGATGGTCCAACTTATACCACTTCACCAATGCAATTTGGGACACTCAGCTATCTTAATCGAAAGTGAGTAATTGATTCACTTAGGTAATGTTGACCTGGTATCTACCATGTGCCACACACTGTGCTACACTCATGCTGAATGATCTGCAAAAGACTTCATACAGGAGCCATTTGTTTAAACATGGGGAAAATATAGGAACACTGCAAAAAGCAAGGCGCCATTTTGGAGCTAGTTAAGCGGGGAGTCATTGTGCTCTAAGGCTTGAAAGGCGAGGGAGGGAACAGCATGAAGAGTGTAGCTTTACAAGACCTGTGGGCTTCAGTCAAGAGGCACAGCTGCTACCAATACTCAGCCTATCATTACACAGCCTGGGGAATAAATACTCGCACTTGACTCTCCCTTCACCCTCCCATCTTCAGTTGGTGCCAAACACAACCAGAAGTCAGGAGGCAAGGGAGCTCATTAATACAATCCATAAAGGTCAGCCTCCAGTGTCACAGCACAGAGAAGCATGGCTCTGAATATCCAGCAACACTATGCAGCAAAATTATTCCCATCTTAGCTCCAATTTGCTTTACTCATGATTCCTTCTTTCCCTCCTCCTTAACCCATAGCACCAGACTCAGCTTGTTACAATTCTGTGAATCATCCAAGACTTAACGATAAGTAAGTGTCCCCCCCACGCCTATGAATAATTAATGGCACAACCAGATTACATACATGACCCCCAAACTCTTGGTTATAGTACCTCACACTCCAAGACAATGTTACTGACTTGATAACAATGATGACAACTATGATGACGATGAAGAAGATGATGAAAACGATGATGATGATAGTAGCTGTCATGTTTGAACTCTCAGGTTACACTATGAACTATAGTAAATGTTTTACATGTAAAGCCTCACTCTGAGAATATTGTGGTTACCGTACTCTTTTAATACCTGGCAGAAAGCATTCTGATTTCCAGCAGACAAAAGAGAATCAAGATCAACTTCTCCCTTTACAGATAGAAGGACATTTTTATAGATCCTATTTCCATTCCTCCTCTGTCACCCTCGAATTGCTGTGTACCAGATGCAAAGAGGATGGAGTTAACACATTCTAATTATGAGCTCTAGGCCTAGAGCTGCTTTTATGGAATGTACTCCTGCTGCCACTTTGGCTTCTGTTGCAGAGGCTGCTGAGTGGGCTAAATGCTCTCCAAATGCCCAAGGGGCACCCTCAAGATCTGAACATGCAAACAGAGGAGTTTAATTATGGACCCCAGGAACCAGAATGACTCTATTTATAGCCGTAAAATTCTGAAAGGGAAAAGTAGGTATTTAGGGGAAAACACGAAACAGCACCTAAGGGTCAGAGTGGTTTCTTCAATGATTTGCTCTATCCATCTATTTCACACCTGCATCAAAGTTACAAACTCTGTAAAGAAACATCACACCTCCACTCTCCAGAGCTTCCTTAAAAAGCAAACACAGTGGACACTCCTGCACCTAAGAGAAGCCACTTCCCTTTGTTCGCCAAGTGTTCACCCAAGAGTGTTCCATCTCCATTGGGTACTTCCCTTACACTGGGACCATGCCTCAGTGCAGCCACTCCAGAGCTGGATCTCTAGAACCTACATAACTGGCGCACAGTAGGTGCTCAATGAAATGAGCAGATGAATGAAATGAATGGAAGCCTCTGCTGCTGGAGGATTATTAATAGTCTATATTAATTCCCATGGTTACCTTGGCTGTGAATCTCTGTGGGTATCTGAAAAACACTGTCATTCCCATTATCTCCTTGTATTAGAGTTTAATAATATCTCGGTCCCATAGCATTTTTATAATTATGGTGAAAATAAGCCTTTTCCTGGTATTGGTTTAATCTAAAGCAATGTGCATAAGTTATATAAATATTATTGGGTCACATTTAGAAAATGGAGAGATTTACTCAGTTGCATTTGGGATTTCAGAGTCTTGGGAAGGGGAAAAGAACAGATCTAAGCTCTGCTTGACGCATAGTTAATGCTGACTCTGCAATACTGAGCTTTACATTCTTCAATGGCTGCCCCAACTCTTGGGGGTGTGGGACAACTGTTGAAAGGGGGAATCCGCTTGCATTTTATTTCTACAAAGTCAATTTAAGAACTTAGTAGTAAGTTTATTAGATCAGGAGCCTTCTTTCTAACTTGTGGTTAGAGTCTTTCTTGTGGCAGACCAGTAAAGGCTAGATATAGAGCAACTTCAGCCACCTCATTTTGTTTGTGGGGAGGACATGCCTGTTACACCAAGGATTTGCAAGCTGGTCAATTTACTGCAAGCAAGTCAAATCAAACAAGGGAGCAATCTAACTTCCTAATAGATTTTCTTTCCAGACTCTTAACTGAGATTCCCCAAGGTGAGCTACTTATACTAACTAGATTTCAGTCCAGTGAGTAGAACTTGCTATTCTTCTCTGTTCTTTGAGGCAGAGACTATGTCTGCTTACTCAGTGCTAGTTGGAGGTTTTTTGTTTTTGTGTGTCTAGTTCAGAGTCTGAAACATAGTAGATAGCCAATAAAATATTGTAGGTCGATTTCTGATTCATTGAGTGGTCCAGTATTACAGAAGTAGTTCAGGTACCTCCCTAAAGAAAGATACAAGGCAAGAGCTATGAGGAGACTCTCCTTTGCATCTCAGGAGTGGGGCATGCGATGGAGATATACTGAAGGATGTACCATGTGTCAAGTACAAGGAATACAATGCAGAAGTCAATGTCTCTGATGTCGATGAGACCTGGCTCTACAGGAAACAGACAACAAAATCATTGCAATGCTGTCCAATAAGTGATGTGAGAGCAGAAGTCCTGAAAGCTGGGTAGGGACGTCTAATTGAGACAGAGTGTCATGGAAGGCGTCACAGAAGAGGTAAGAATGCAGTGGAGTTTTAAAGGGCAACTGGGAGTCAGCCAGACTGAAAAAAAAAAAGAGGAGAAAGACATTCCAAGCATATTTTAGGCACAGACAGGTAAAACTAACATAAGGCTTTCAAGAACTTTTAGACAGTTGATGCAGATACTGCTGGCATTTTAGTCTGGATAATCACTAGTTGTCAGAGGCTGTATTATAGTATATTTTGTAGGACTATCCATGAATTCTACTCAGCAAATGCCAGTAGACTTTCCTCTCCAGAAGTGTGGCAATCAGAAATGTCTACAGACATGGCCAGATGTTTTCCAGAGGGGGGAAAAACAATTCCAGTTGAGAAATACTTAGAGTCAAAGGTATGTGTAAGTGAAGGGAAATGAGATTGGAAAAGCAAGCAAGGCCCAGGTTATGAAAGTCATGTGTGCTGTGATAAGAAGTTTGGACTTTATCCAGAGGATCACCAGAAATCCTTGAAGGATTTCGAGTCAGAGGCTAATATCCTTGAATGTACGTTAGGAATTTCACAATGGCAGCAGTCAGAGTGTAAAGCTGAAAGGACCTCGTGGCAAGGCTGGAAAGAGGGTTTTCATGTAGGAGAGAGACTCCTGCACTTACCTAGAAGTGATTCGAGCTAGTGTCAGAGCTAGTGTCAGGGCTATGGCCTCGGGAACATGGCTGAGGAGTAAAGTTTGAAAGGTATTGAGAAAAGTTGATCTTTGGCATTAGTGGGTTCAAAAATGTTGGGAGTAAAAAAAGCACAGGATGCCTGATTTTCTAGTTTCAATAATACAATAAATTACAGAACTGTTCATGGACACAGGACCACAGGGCGTGGGGGGGGGATCAGATTTGGAGAAGACTTGTATTTTAACATGGACACGGTGAATCTAAGCCACAAAGGGGCTTTTCAAGTATAAATATCCAGAAAGGAATTTACTCTGCAGTAGATGTTAAGCAGAAAGTTATGGGGAAACAGTAGGGCAGATAATTCTGCAGAAGGAGGCAGGCAATGGCCTGTCACCCAATTACATTGGTTACTAAACTTCCTTTATGAGCCTTCTTTCACCTTCATTCATTTAATCAACATTAAGTGCCAGTTCCTACGACAAGAGCAAGAATAACAAAACTCCAGGCATTGCTCCCATCTTCAAGTTTCCCAGAATTAATACAGGGACATAGGCAAGTCCGCATGTGGTAGTAATGCAGTAAGTGCTATAATGGACTGGGACTAGGAAATCAGGAGAGGAGGGGCCTCTAATGGAAGGAGTGTGGAGCAGAGGAGCTGGGAAGCAGGGGAAGCTTACTGGCAGAAGGTACTAAGACAGGGAGAACCTGAAGCAGCCGGGACAGACAGTGCGTGCACCTTGTGGGCCTCGATGAGTTCCGGAACACATTTCCTGTGTTTGCGCAAGGCTGCATTGCCTGACTACAGCTTCTAGCCAAGGACTGAGGAACAGCAGGGAACTAAGGCAAGCTTTCTGTGAGGAGATTCGGAGTCTGGCCTAAGGACCAAGAAAAGTCCCTCGGGGACTTTTCTGTGACTGCATGACAGTCTAACATGGTCTCACCCAAACTCTCTTTCTTTCTGCTCTCCTGAGGGTCAGATTTCCAGCCCAGCCCTCTTTGGCTTCCTCCCTCTTTTCTTTCGAACTGGTGATTCTGTACAGACTGCCCCCATCTTGGGTTCTTATTCTCAGAGCTCCCAAACAAAGATTAGTGCCCTTGCTCTCGAATCAGAAACATTTTATTCAAATAAAATAAAAAAGTCCTCTTCCCTGTACCTCAGTTCTCAGGAATGTGTAAAATGAGGGTCTCAGTAGCTACCTCAGAACGTCGAAAAGAGGCACCACGACGAAACATTTAACTTAGTTCCAGATACCAAGAAAGAGCTCCATAGATTCTGAGGGATACGTGCAAATTAGGCATTCTGAGTGGGGTGGACAGCATACTACATTGTCACAATGGTGAGAAATGTCACAGGAAGGTGGAAGGGACAGGAAATGTCATAAGCATTTCAGGATTGCTCGAAATAAAGTGACAAATAGTGATCAGAACTGATGGGGGAGGGAAGCAGTTTGTAAACAGGACCATTCCTATGCCTGCAAACTTTGGGATGTGTTGGGGTTTTTTTTTTTTTTTTTAGTTCACTTTTTTCCTTTACCACCTCCTTTGAGCCTGTGTCACTATCACTGCATCTGCTTAAACTGAAGATGCAGACCTTCTTCACACAAGTACCATCCCCATTCTCTAATTCAAAAAGCCTGACTAGCTGAGCTAGAGACAGGGTTTGTTGCTTCACAGTTCCTCCCCCTCCGGATTCCAATTTAATGCAGCCTTGAATGGGGATTACTTGGAAGGAAAAAGATCTAATCACTCCTTGGCCCTTGCCCGTAAAACTCTTTCATTCATTCCAAAAACATTAACAGGGTCCATTTTCCCCCTAAGAAGAGTTAATCATTACCCCAACCTCCTCTTGTCTGCTCTTCTCTCCCCCATATCTTCACACAATAATCCAGCCATATTCATGAGTATGAGAATCAAAAACACAGCAATTGCGTGGCAACGTGTGGATGTTCTGCTGGCCAGTCGCGAATTCAATCCTAGCTCAACCATTAAACAGAGATGCAATCTTTAGCAAGTTGGCCACTAAGCCTCAATTTCCTCTTCTGTGTGATGGACACAATAAATCAAGCGATGGACAAGACGGCAGTTTGAAAACTCCAAAACCAGACAAGATATTATTATTCAACATGTGTCATTTTATGGCTATGAAACTACCTCTCTCATATCTGAGAGAATATTCTTCCCTTTCTCTGGTATCCTCACTCGGGGAATATATAAAAGGATCCAATGAGTCTTATAAATATGCACAGAGAAATAGCAGTCTGATGCGTCTTTGAAGAATTTTTTCTTTAAATTATTTTATTTTATTTTATTTTTATTTTCTGTGCATTGGTGTTTTGCTTGCACATATGTCTGTGATTAGGGTGTCAGATCCCCTGGAGTTATACACAGGTATGAGCTATCTATGGATGCTGGGAGTTGAACCAGGGTCCTCTGGAAGAGCAGCCAGTGCTGTTAACCTCTGAGCCATCTCCCCAGCCCCCTTAAATGGAAACAAAAAGATCTGGAGATGGACTGGGGAGTTGGTCCAGCAAGTCAAGGTGCTTACCACTAAATCTGCTTATCTGAGTTCATCCCGGAGCCACACAGGATAGGAGAGAGCCATCTCTCAAAATGTGTCCTCTGACCTTTCCATATGCTCCGTGGTGCAGAAACAATCCATGTGCACATGAACACGTTCCTGTGTGTACACATGAATACACATACACACAGTACATAAAGAAATATAATACTCGTTCTAAAGCTTGTGGGGCTAGAGAGCTGCTCTTATAGATGACCAGAGTCTGGTTCCCAGCACCCACATCAGATGGCTCACAACAATATGTTACTCTAGTTTCAGAGGATCTTGATACCTTCTACTGGTCTATGGGGACAACTGTACACACAAGGTGTATACTCACTGACACGGTACACATAAACACAAATACAATAAAAACAAGAAGCAGTGACAGAAAGCTCTGAACTGGGCTTCTCCTTCAGCGTTGCAAAACTTGAGTTTCCTTTACTATTCTTAAATCTGCTGGGGGGGAGGGCGGGGGTGGTTTGAGGGGGCACTTTCCTTCCACTACCTTACTTCTTTCAAGAGTTTTTGTTTGTTTGTTTTTTTGTTTTATATTGTTTGGTTCTTTAAAGATAGGGTCACATATAGCTCCAGCTGGCCTAGAACTTGTTGCATAGCTGAGGGTGGCCTTGATCTTCTGCTCCTCCTGCCTCTACATCTCAAGTGCCACAACTAGTTTCTATGGTGCTGAGATTTGAACCCATGGATTCATGCATATTTGGCAAGTATTCTACCACCCCTAGTCATAACCACTTTGTACTATTATCTATTTATTTATTGGCTGGCATTCATTCATGATCATGTGTATGTGTTTCTGTTAAATTTATTGATATCCTACCAGTACTTTGTACACTATCTAGCACATAGCAGCCAATCAATAAATCCCTAGATGAATAGAGGAGTGGATGGATAAATGAATGAATCTAGATTTGTGTAGTGGCTTCCTAGCTGGGTTTTCATCCACCCATTCATTCCTGTGTGCACCGCCACATCAGACTTACGGGAAGAGGAAGGTGATGCAGGATTTAAAGAGAAAGTGAAGGCACAGGAATAAACATAACACAGTGCTTGACTATGGTAGGATCTTCTGAAAAGTGTGCTAGACAGAGTGTGGGTCGAAGCTCCTCGTGTTTTCTGTGGAACGCTGTTCCCATCCATCCATGCTTCTCAATAAAAAGGGCTCCATGGTCAAGGAAGTTTGATTTGCTCTCCATTCAGTGCACCCAGAGATGCATTTGCAGTGCACATTAGCATATTAAAGGCCACAGGACATCAGATAGTAAAGACTTGCTTAATTATGGAATGCCTCTGTCATATAATACATGCAGAAAAACAAGTTATGAAATAGTCACAATGAGAAAATACATTGTCAAATTTCTGAACATATTAAATCACTTACCATGTCTGATATTTTTTAATTATCCTTTTTTTACATTTATTCATCACAGGCAAAATTTAAAAAAAAATCCTTAAAACAGAATGCAGGTTTAGAGAGAAAGGGATGTAAGCGTCCTAGTTAAACTGAAGCTGAGGAAAAGGCTTGGGCAGCCAACTGGCTTAGGCAAGAGGAGTTCAAGTGGAAGAATCAAGTGGTGATAGCAGCGAAGAAAGGACAAGGAGTGTCTTCTAACCCATGTCTCTCAGTGGCTGCATTGCCCCGTTCTCTCCCCACACCCCACTATAATCATACCCACACGGTGACTCCTTGCTGCATGTCCCCAGTGTGCAGATTCCCACAAGCGTTCCATAACTGATCACTTTCAATACAAATCCACTCTCATTCCCTGTTTAAAACACTTCAAGTGTTCAAGGGAAAAAACAGCAACAAAAAACAATTCAAACAAGGTCTCCAAAGGTCTTCAGACCAGATCTTGCTTCCCCCACCCCTTCTCTTGTAGACCAGTGGTTCTCAGCCTGTGGGTCACAACCCCTTTGGGGGGTCAAACAACCCTGTCACAGGGGTCATATATCAGAGAGTCTTCACATCAGATATTTACATTATAATTTATAACAAGAACAAAGTGAAAAAAGTGGCCAGAAAAATAATTTTAGGATTGGGGGGTCACCACAATATGAGAAATGGTATTAAGGGTCACAGCATTAGGAAGGCTGAGAAGCACTGCAATAGACTTTATTGGAAATCTTCAAAGGAGTCTGTCTGGCCTCTAAATCCCAGATCTACCAGTTAGTGACTGGATAGCTTGGAACGTATGAACTTCTTTGTGCCTCAGTTTTCTTTTCAGTAAAGCGAGATACTTATAATCCTTATTTTGTAGGGTCATTTTGAAAACGAAGCTAATATGCACAGTAGTCAGAATAGTGCTCTATAAATGTTGCTTTTTAGTAGTATCTCTAACCTCAATCCTCCCTCCCCTCGCCCTTCTATCTTTTAGTTCATATGCCATGCCATATTTCTTTTTAACTACACAATCCAGCGCTGTTTAGTAGATGGGAAGACACTTCGTATCCCCTAGCCCCAGGTAGCCACTGGTCTATTTTCTGTTTTCGCAAAATTTTCAATTGAACAAAGTCACAGTCCGTGGTCTTTTGTGTCTTCCTTCCTTCACTGAACATCCTGTATTTAAAGTTCATCCACACTGTGGTATGTACTTTTTTTTTTTATGGCCGTATCATGTTCTCTCTTGCTGCCTGGCCTTTGTGCATGGCATCTGCTCTGTCTGCCCCCGCCCCCACCCCGCCACACGTGCACGACTTTCTCCTACTCCCGATACAACCCTCTGGTTCTGATGGACGAGTAAGGTTTCCTCCCACAAGCCTGTGCTAACTACCCTCTCTCATGTCTCATCTCCCCCACTCTGGGGTCAGCAGCTTCCTAGGTGCTCCCTCAAAAGCCCGAACTTCTCCCTACCGCTTTTTAAACATCTGTCTGTTTTTCTCCCAGACTTCCCGCTGACAAATCTGGGGGCAGGGGACGACATGTGTGTGCACTGAGCTGATCCAGTATCTAGCAGATCAAGTCTATGAGTAGGGACTCAATTACTTTGTTGAATTAATGAAGTGGGAACATGGGTTGCCCAGGAAGGGAAAGTGCAGGCTTGACTGGGAGCCGAGCAGGCAGCTTCAGTCTTCAGCTCCACTTTGTAAATACTGCTTTCTTCAAGCCACATGTCCTCCAGCAAAAGACCGAGGTCTGTTTCTTCTCTGCAAAATGAACAGTTCGCCTGAGCGATCCCTGCAACCCCGTTCAGCTCTGACACTGATTGCTTGCAAGTATATGTTTAATTAGTCCTGTAATTATGGAGGCAAGCCAGGAGCATGACAAATGCATTAAAAGTACATTTCTCTCAAATTAACGCAAAATGGCACCATACGAACTAGGATTTTTTTTCCCTTAAAACATTAACAATATGGCATTAGCTGGGGTCAGATAAACAACAAAATTAAAGTAATGCCTTACATTAGAAGGAATGAGGAGCACAGCCTCCATCAGCTAGAAGTTTTTGAATTCTCTGTTAATCAGTTCTGTCTTGACACTTGATTGAAATATTAGCAATAAGTGCCTCTGCATTTATCAGCATTTAACAGCCTGAATTAATTTGCCTCGACTTCCCTGGTTTAGTAAGTTGGAACAGAAAACTGAAAGGCAGCACCCTATTTAGAAAAAAAAAAAAAAACCCAACCAAACAAAACAGTTTCTGGCTCCATCGGCCAGGCCTGAGCTATCTGAGTGGGCTTCCTTTTAACAAATCTCGCAGCAGATACTTTTACACATGAGCTGCTCTCTGTCAGAGCAGCCTCGAGCACAAGGCAAGTGGCAGGAACCAAACACTTGAGACCTGCTGCAGCAGCCAGGAGAGCGAGCATTTACCGAGCACAGTGGCCACTTTTCTATGCACTAGCTCACATGTTTACTACACTTACATGAACTGAGAATACCATTCTCATTTTACAGTGAGGAAACTGAGTCACTGAGTGGTCGGGCAATCACCCAAACACATGCAACTCGGGAACAGTAGGGTTGGGGTTTGAAACAAGTCCTGTGAAGACAGCATCTCTAGTGACTCAGAATATATATGCCTTACATTCTTTAATTATTCAGTTAGCTATCTTTCACTCTTAGAGAATTACGAGCTTGCAATGGGTTTGTTCCACAAGCAACTACCACAGTGACGGCCATGTTGACTCATGTATTCTTTCAAAGACAGTTTTATTGAGTGTATGTTCTGTGTTGAGCCTAGACTTGCAGCATAGCTTATAGCTAGATAAAGGAAACAAATTAGTAAAACATATTTTTTTCTTCTTCTTCTTCCTTCTTCTTCTTCTTCTTCTTCTTCTTCTTCTTCTTCTTCTTCTCTCTCTCTCTCTCTCTCTCTCTCTCTCTCTCTCTCTCTCTCTCTCCAGACTGTCCTGGAACTTGCTCTTGCTCTGTGGAACAGGCTTTCTTTGAATTCACAGAGATCCTCCTGCCTCTGCCTCCTGAGTGCTGGGATTAAAGGTGTGCATCTGCCACTGCCACCCAGGAAATGTTTTCTATAGGGGGAAAGAGGAAAAAAAAAAGAGCTCAGATCACAAGGGGCTGGTGAGATGGCCTAGTGAGTAAATGCACTTGCCAGTAAACCTGATGGCCTAGGACCTCCATGGTAGGAGGGAAACTATTACATCAAGTTGTCCTCTGACCTCCACGAGTACCCTATAGAGCATCTTCCTCCACCACCCATGCACATTTTGTGTGTGTGTGTGTGTGTGTGTGTGTGTGTGTGTGTGTGTGGTGTTGTTGTCATGCTGGGATTAAAAAATCATGCTTAGCTACATGCACAACTTTTTAAGTAGAAAAAAATTAATATTAACATAAAAAAGAAAATGACATCAAGACTAGTTCGTGAGGTTGGGGCCATGGATCGGTGGTAGGATGTGTGCTTAGCTGCATGGGGCTCTGGATTCCATTCCCCTGCAAGCACACTCCTAAAAGAGCAACAAATTCCCTTGGAGTCCCAGGAAGCAGTGCTTTGTTAGGCAAAAGAAATCAGGGAAGATTTCTTGAAGAAGGAGCCGAGACCAAAGTGATGGAAAAGATAGTGAGATTACATGATGAGAAAGAAGGCCAACCATGAGAAAAGGCAGAAGTTCGCTCCAGACAGCCGGGCTAGAAACCACAAAGGTGGGGGAGGGGTTGTCAGGAAGTGAAGGATTGTACGTGATGCCTGTCCACACACAAAGGGCCTCTCCGAATGTACCTACACTGAGGACTGAGACTGCTGCCCCCTATTGATTTATGAGAAAGAGCCAGAGTGGGAGGGAAATACGTTTTCCAGAGGGAATGCTCAGAAGCAGAGCCTTGCCGGGAGAGAAGCCTGGGTTTTCCAGGCATCTGCATTCTCTTCTCCTGGGACTCCTTTGCTTTGCAGCCGACCCTCATATTTTACCATTTCCCCCTCTCCTTTCCTCCCTCCTCTTCCTCCCTACACAGCTCAGAAACAGTTTCAGCATGCAAGCCCTCTCCATCAACTCCTCCTGGGGCCATGAGACAATCTGTGCCTGTGCCTTAGGCCTCAGATCCCCAAACTTTTGAGTCGGATGAGAGAACGGAAGAGTAAGGACAAAGACAACACCAACATCCCAGTTTAAGGTGAAAATTCACGGGCTTCTGATGCAGCCCTGAAAGGATTCGGGCAAACTTAGTTAAGATCACAGTCTGGGTGGGTAGTTGGATTTGCTAAACTACGACGAACAGGAAGGAAAGCGAGCCTTAGGAAAAAAACAAACACAAGGGAGCAAGAATTCCAGGCTGCAGCAGCAGCAGACCAGCTTTGGAGGGAAGGCCCAGCTTAAAAGGCGCGCACCTTTCCGAACACTTCTGACTCCCTACTGCCCCTCTGTGGAGAAACACTCTGTGGAAAATATTGTCTCCAGGGACCTATTGTGGAGGAACATTCTAGGCCATACTCTGCCTGCTTTTGGATTAGCTTCCACTTCTCCCCGTAGCTAAGTAGCTCAAAAAAAGAAAAAGAAGACTTTTCACAATGGCGTGGTCTTTACCTCTCCTTATTAAAATTTAAGGCCAGTAAAACAAGCGGACATGGAGCTTGGGAGTTTTTTGCAAAAAAGAGCAAAAATATAGCACAGGAAAGTAGGAGAAAGGAAATAATAAAGATAAAAGCAAAAGTAAATAAACTGGAGGATGTAAAAACAGTAGAATTAATAAATAAATTCAAGAACTGGTTGTTTGAAAGGACTAATAAAATAGATTAAACTCCAGAAAACCTATGTAAGAAAAACACACATAAAATTAGAAATGGGAAAGAAGATGTAGCAGCCAGTATAAACAGAAATTTTAATAGAAAGGAAATGCTGTTCACAATTGTATGCTAATAAATTTTTAAAATACACTGCAGTAGATGCTTTATTTTACAAGATATAAAATTCACACTGCAGAAAATCAGAATAAATTAATAAGCAATGTATAAATTGAGGAACTTGTCACCCAAGGTCTCTAAAACTAAGAATAGGTATTTCCAAACTTTCAAAGAAGAAATCAGAGAAAAATATAGGATGTCTCTGGTTCATTCCATGACACAAACATGACCATGGCTTCAAAACCTGATGAAGGCAAAATCAAATAAAAATCAACAAATAAAAACCCAAAGGACAGTATCAACTAAATGATAGTTTATATATCAAAATGTTAGCTCCTGGGCTGGACACCTCCTGCCGAGCCTAAGGACCTAAATTCAGTCTCCAGATCCCATTTGGTGGAAGGAGAGAATTGATTCCTGAAAGTTGTCCTTTGACCTCTACATGTGGTCTACAGTGCTCTAGTTCCAGAGGATCTGACACTCTCTTCTGAACTCTATAGGCAATTGTACTCATGGACACAGATGCACATACATCTGTGTGTATGTAATTTTTTAATTAGCACCAATACTAGCAAATACAATTTAACAAAGTTTTTTTTTAAAAAAAAGATTTATCTATTTATTATATGTAAGTACACTGTCACTGCCTTCAGCCACACCAGAAGAGGACATCGGATCCCATTACAGATGGTTGTGAGCCACCGTGTGGTTTGGGATTTGAACTCAGGACCTCCGGAAGAGCAGTCAGTGCTCTTAACCACTAAACCATCTCTCCAGCCCCAATTTAACAAAGTTTTAAGTCAAAGAACGAACATCACAATAAAATAAAATAAAGCAGATCCCAGAACATAACAATGCTCTGGCCTAAAGGCAATCTATTAGCATAATACTAAGTAGAGGTTCAATCAATGCTTTGGCACATCTATAACTAGGGGTGTTATTCATAGGGAAGGCATAGGAACTAGACTATTTGAAAAGGACAGGGGTCTGGATCTAATTCAGTCGACAGAACTCCTGCCTAGCATGCTGAAGCTCTGGGTTTGGTTCCAAGCACCACAATGTGCTGTCATGCCCAGTACCCAGGAGGCAGAGGTGTAAGGATCAGAAGTCCAAGTTCATCCTTGGCTACATAGAGAATTGAAGCTAGCCCAGGACAGATGAGGCCTTATCTCAAAAAAAAAAAAAAGAAAGAAAAGAAAGAAAGAAATGGAATCAGAAAAGAAGGGAACCTGAAAACTACCGGAAGATGTTCTCAGAAGCCTCCACCTCACTGTATATGTGTTTTACACAATGGGGTTGTGTTATTTTTCTAACATTATTCTCAATTTCCAGTTACAGATACAAACTACAGTGAGGGAGTAAAGCATGGCTAAAATCTCCTTGGAAACCCAGTAGTTATTCCAGATTATCAGCCAGCTCATCACAAAGGCAGGAAATTTAAAACCAAAATGGCAGCTCTTAGGATGAGCAGGACAACAAATGATTGTCACTCTGGAAGTCTGGCTGTCTGGGACTCAGCCATCTGAAGACTCAGAACTTCTTGTCTTAGGTTGTGAAGATAATATAGCATTTTGTGGAAATAGGACCTACAATGAGATGGGCCTCTGAAAAGCGAGCATTAGCCAAACCTGGCTTCATTATATACTGTATTTATTTATTTATTTATTTATTTATTTATTTATTTATTTATTTGCCTTCGTGCTCCTATTTTTTTTTAGAAAAATCTTATTGCAATAAGTTATAACAATATTGTTATAACAATATTGCAGTCTTCCCTAATCTGTTCTAGAAGGTCCTGTGGAATGGTTGGTGTATTCAGATCAAAGAAGTCCTTCCTTCACAGGCAAGAGCAAGCTCATTAAATCATCCTCCGTTATCTCCCCCTGCACTCTCTGGGCTTCTGCAAGGTTAATAGGTGCTGACAAGTAGAACCCATAGAGCATCAAAAGTATGCACTTACCTAGTAATCAGGGTTGAATTGTACAATTAGCTCAGGAACGTAGAGATAGCAATTGTCCTCAACTAGACAGTCTTAGAGGGGAAAAAACCCCAGCAAGATTAGCTTCTGGTCAAGGATGAATTCCAAGGGAATCAAAGTACATTTCAAAATACATTCTTGCACATGAAACAGGGAATAGCAGAATAATGGTAACTATAACAACAACAACAACAACAAAAATGCTGGCTCTGGGATAGTATTCAATTGCTGCTTGAAACAATGGTGTGGTATGTATAGTGCTTGTGAGTGTGAACACTACCTTGAACCTTCCAGACTTGGGTTTTGGCTCTGTCACTTATTGTCTGGGTAACTTAGTACTTTAGTTCTATGCTTTTATTTACCTGTAAAATGAGTTACCTCATGCAATTGCTATGGTGATTAAATGACTATATATGTGCAGCTGACATGCTATCAACCACTAGTCTATGTTATTAAGGCCAAGTTCCTTGACCAGCATACCATGATGTCTTTTTCTTTTCTGCATGGATCTGTTTGCTTATCCTGTTTCACAGGCAGTTTCACTGCTAGTTCCCTTCCCTCTTCCCTTCTTTGATTCTTCCCATAACCTCTTCAAACATCCCCTCCCTACAGAATGCCCTTTCACAAGCTGCTTTGAAGCATCTATACGTCAAGGCTCAATAGCCTTCTCCATCCCAGCACCCATAATTGCTTGCTTTTCCAAGAACTCTAGCTTTGCTAATGAAAAATAGCCAAGGCTGGGGCACATGGTTGGTTCTGTAGAGATTCTCAGATGTTAAATAACAGATGTTCTACCACAACTGTTGTTTGTGAGAAATCCAAACTGCTCAGCTTAGACCCATGCCAAAAAGAATTCTTTCAGACCACTGACTATGCCCTAATTAATTTTTTGGCTAAGTCCAACTTCATCACTGACCTGTAGGCTCATAAAAATCTTCATTTACCTTACTTTGTACTGCTTGAACATCCTCAGCCAGACTTCCTAATAACAACCATCACACATACCACTGATCTCCAAGTCTTGTCTGTAAAGTCTTTTAATAGTTGTATTTTCCTCTTGAGTTGTTTAGGAGGGATTATTTGGTTTTGATACAAGGTCTAAATCTGTTGCCTTGGCTGGCCTACAACTGGCTATAGAGGCCAGAGTAGACTTGAACTCACAAAGATCAGTTTGCCTCTGTTTCCCAATTGCTGGGATTAGAATGTGCCACCAAACCCAGCCTTCTAAATGGCTGTATTTTAGTCCTTTGTTTTTATCTCTCTTCCCTACTCTCCATCAAGTTCCTAGGCAGACAATGAAAAATATCAGCCCAAAGGCTGGGGATGAAGCTCAGTGCTAGAGCACTAACGTCACGTACACAAGAATCTGCATCCAATTCCCACCACTGTAAAAGAACAACTGAAGTCTGCAGACTACTTTGTGTGTGATGGAATCCTGGTACTCAGTAGGCAGAGGTGGAAGAACCACTGCAATTTTGAGGTTAGTCTAGTCCATACGGTAAGCTCTAGGCTATCTAGGGCTATATACTAGACCTTTTCTCAAAACAATAACAGCAAAGAATAGCAGACCAAAAACCCCCACAAATCATATATCAAAGCCAGTAGGAAAACATATCAAGATGTTTGCATTAAAATTTTCATAATTTTTACTTTTAGGCATAGGAGCTCAACAGTTAAGAGAGCCAACTGCTCTTCCAAAGGACTAAAGGTCAATTCCCAGCATTCACATGGCAACTCACAACCATCTGCAATTCCAGTCCCAGGGTATCTGATGCTCTCTTTTGACTTCTGTGGGCACCGGGTATGCATGTGGTGCACAAACATACATGCAGGCAAAACTGTCATACCCATAAAAATAAATTAATAAATCTTAACAAATTAAATTTAAAAAAATCCATAAGCCAAATAGAACTTTTTCAAAATTGTCTGGCTCTGTGGGCACAGTATCATGCAACTTATCTTCTGAGGAAGAAGAAAAGGTACTCTACAGGGGCCAGTGAGATAGCTAGGTGGGAAAACATACTGTCAAGCCTGACAATCCCCAGAGCCCACGTGGTAGGAGGAGAAAACCACCTCCCACAAAGTTGTCCTCTGATACTACACATATGCTACAGCATGTACCTTCCCACATCCACAATAGACAAATAAAAAAAGAAACATACTTTTTAAAAAGTAGATTAATTCTGAGAGGAGAGAGAGAGAGAGAGAGGGAGAGAGGGAGAGAGAGAGAGAGAGAGAGAGAGAGAGAGAGAGAGAGAGAGAGAGAGAGAGAGAAGAGGGAGAGAGAGAGATCCATTCGTTGTATAACAAAGAGCACAAAGATGGACGCAGTCCAGGTACAGGTCCAGCATATTTCCAGGACAGTTGTGTGTTCACCCTACATTCTGGATACTAGCCACTGGATAGTATTACAAGTTATTCCTAGACACTCTTGGCAAAATTTCAGAATCAGATTGAAATTAAAGCTGAAAACACAGTGAATTATGGACAAGCAATCTTCAGGCATTTCTCAGTAGAATTCAATGAAGCCAAGGCACAAGGATTTCTGTTCTCAGCACCCCATGAGACTGTGAGCTTCAGGAGTGTAAGCATTTGCATCTATCTATCTTGTTCCCTTTTGTATACCCAGACATAGCAACATAGCAGGGGCATCAATTATACATTTGTTGAGTAAAAAAAATGATTGCATCCTCAATTTTTGTATGCATGCATGTATGTATGTTTGTATGCATGCATGCATTTACTTGTTTAATTATTTACTTGTTTGTTTGTTTGTTTGTTTGTTTGAGATAGCGTCTTGTGTATCCCAAACTGGCCTTGAACCTGCTATAAAGCCTAGGATAATCTTGAATATCTGATTTTTCTGCCTCTATCACCTGAGTGCTACGATTATATGTGTGTGCCATAATACTCAATTCATGTGATGGTAAAGATGGAACCCAGGGTTTCATGCACGCTAGGCAAGCAAACTACCAACTAAGCCACATACTTAATCCTTACATCCTCAAGTTTACACTCCAAAATACTCACTTCTCCCATGTCAATAATTCCTGTAGAAAATCTGATAAAATTTTGGTATGTATTTTAAAAGTTTAAATCTATTGATCTTCCTATGGGGTTGCCAACCCCTTCAGTTCCTTTACTCCTTCCCCTAACTTTTCCATAGGAGTACCCCACTTCTGTCCATATTTGGCTTCAAAATGTCTATATAGAACTTTACCAACTGGGTTACACTGTTTACTCTACTTAGTTCAATTCTTATTTGTTTCTTAATTGAAAAATTTTGCTCTTAATTTTCCTTTCTTATATCAATGCCAAGCTTTTGATGATTGGCATTTTATAATTTATTACAAGAATTGGTAAAAGTGGTAGCTTTTCCTTTCTACTCCATTGAAATATTTTTTCCTGCTCCCATACATACAGGCAATTTTCCTCTATAATCCCTCCATGTCCACCTTTCCCAAATGACAATCTTCCTCATCATGGTCCCAGAAACAATGGCTTTAAGTGGCTCTTGCCTGAAATCCCTAAAACTGTGAGCCAAAAGTCAATCTTTTGTCCTTTTAGATTGCTTTCTCAGGTTTTTTTTTTTTTCACAGTGATGAAAACTCTATTATAGTACACTTCTGGCTGAAACAAAATGCTTAGTTCAAATTGAGTTTTTAACAAAGGGGATTTTTTTTTCTTTTTCAAGATAGAGTTTCTCTGTGTAAACTTCGCTGTCCTGAAATTCTCTCTGTAGACAAGGCTAGCCTCAAACTCTGGGATCCACCTGCCTCTGATTTCCAAGTGCTGGATTAAAAGTGTGTTGCTGCCATACCTGTCTTAAACAAAGGGGTATTTTTGAACAACATAAATAAAGGTTCTAGATGAGGAGGGTTTAAAGCAAAGCTTAAGCAAGGCTGAAGCTCTGTTTCTATGTAATATGTTCAGCTCCGTCTGCCATTCATATTGAATTCATCTTCAGGCTGCCATCCCTCATTATTGTAAAACGGTTGCCAAAGCAACAAGGCTATCTATTTCCTCTTGTACATCCTAGGAAAAAAAAAGATCATGCTGCTTTCTATCACCATGGAAAAGAAGTCCCAGGCTTCAACTAACTGAGGTATCATTGATTCAATTTTTGTGATCACCACATGCTGAATAGCTTAAGCCTGGCAAAGGGATAGATTTTCAGGAATGGTGAACATTAATTATGGTGGATTTGGAATTAGTGATGGAAACTATTTCAAATGTCAAATAACAATTTAGAAGAGATGCTCACTGAAGGAAGCAATAGTATAGGGTCAGGACTGAAGGTCAGTGGAAGAGTGTTTGCCTAGCATGTTCAAAGCTCTGGATTCTATTCCTAGCACCATAAAATGGGGGAGAGGGGTAAAAGTCAAAGGAGGCTGAAGCTATGTCTCAGTCAGTAAACTGTTTCTTGTACAAGCAGGAAAATGCGAGTTTGGATCCCCAGCACCCATGTTTATAACAAAACTAGCTCTAGCAACGTGCATCTGTGGCTCCCATGCTGGGGAAAAAGATCTGGGGACAGGCAGATGCCTGGACCTCGCTAGTCAGTCAACCTACCTGAATTGGTTCCCTCTAGTTTCAGTACAAGGCACTGTGGGAAAAATTGAAGGAGAAAGGTTAAGGAAGGCGCTAAACATTAACCTGGCCTCCACATACATTTGTGCATACACACATAAACTACATAAAAGAAAATTAAACCAACAGTATATACAGTGAATATATAGCTGTTAGCTTATTAACCAAATCCTCTTGATAATTTATTATAAAGAATAACTTTTAAAAGTTGTATGCATTATGTTTATTTTTATCTTTGTAGTATACAAAAATATTACATCTAATAGCAAATACTATAGACCTGGTGAGATGACTCAGCAGTTAAGAGCTCTTGCTGTCTTCCAGAGAACTGGGGTTTGATTCCCAGATCCCACATGTTGGCTCACTACTCTCTGTCACTCCACTTTCAGGAACTCCAATGTCCTCTCCTGGCCTTTGTAGGCCCTGAATGCACAGGGTAAACTTACATGCATGCTGGCAAAATTAGCCATACATATAAGATAAAATAAAAATAAAACACAGTTTTAAAAATAGTAAATACTATACAAACTTAGCTGTGCAACTACTGAGAGATTTTTTTTAATGTTATCTATGTAAGTCAATACTCTATGGACTATCATATAATAACAAGAGTAATCATAAAAATATATAATGGCATGAGGACACATAGACTATACTTTACATTTTCATGTAAAATGTAATATATCTGGAATACAAAATTCTGAGTGCTGATCTTAGAGAAGAACATGGCAGGATGAAGACAGCCATATTTGGGGATTCAGGGAAGTCTTTCTTTCTGACATGGCACTGTGCTATTTTGTGGGCTTGCATAGGTGGAGTGCAGTGAGCAGAAGTGGCAGTACTTCACTCCAAGAATAAGCAGACAACAATAGGTTTTCAGTCAATTTCAGTCTTGAAGACAGAAAAGGCATAGCGAAAGCCATTCCAGGAAGAGAAGAAAAGAAGTCTTCTAGTACCTGCCGTGTGCTTATCATTAGCTAAATATTACTTTCGGAAAGAAACCAAGTTTACTTCACATTGCAGAAAAGTAGTGGGCATGGCAGAAACAGAAGCACTGCCTGCCCCCAGTGTTTAATTCCTCAAGGCAGTTCATTATGAGAAATACATGTCAATAAGAAATTACAGACTGGAAAATGCAATAAGACAGGTACACAAAGAAATTTACAAAAATAACAAGCCGCATTTGATTGGGATTAAATCAAATGGAAATGCAAAGTGAGATATTAGGAAAGTTCCACAGAGGGGAGATAGTACTTTTAGGACTTTGGTGATAGGAGAGGGTCAGAAGTGGTGGGTGGTACCTAAGGAGACCCTGTCTCAAATGGGACCCTACCCCTTCCAGCTGAAATATTGGGTACTATGTATGGATTTGTGGGGCAGGAGCAGGGATAGTCACCATTTTCCATTGCATACTCAATGTCAAACCTACCAAGCCCCCATGTGTTCCAAACCCATGGTCACACAAATGACCCAAATTAAAGTAAAAGAATCACAAAACCTGGGAGACAGGCAGGCAGATCTCTGTAAATTACAGGCCAGCCTGGTCTACAATGCAAGTTCCAGGACAGCCAGGGCTACACAGAAAGCAACAAAACATGTCTCAAAAAAAGAATACCAAATACAAAGTGACTCTGATAATGTTTTACTTATCCTGCATGTTTGGTTCTCTCCTGATCCTCCCTAGAGATCACAGAGAATGTCTTCCACACATCCATCCATAGATAAGAAGTGATGAACACATCATGAAAGCGTCAAGGCTCAGTTCCATTTCAAAGACATTAAACAGGAGGAAATATACATGAAGTCTGTGAAATTTGGAAGTTTAAGGAGTTGAGAACTCTATATATGACCTATAAAGAAAGGTAATTACAATTCTCTAAATCATAGTATCCAGATCAAATGTTTTAAAGAATATAGCTTTGAGCTGCCTTAGCTCCTACATTCCTCCACCTGCAAACTCTTGAATTTGTCTTAAGGGTCCTTGTCTTAGTTAATTTTCTAATGCAAAATACCATGACCAAGGCAGCTTACAAAAGAAAGGATTTTTAATTGGGCTTAACAGTTTCAAAAGGTTAGAGTCCATGATGGCAAAACAAAGGCATGACAAGCAGGAACTACCAGAGAGCTACCAGCTTGATCCATATGTAGGAGGCTGAGAGTCACAGTGGAAATGGTGTGAGTCTTCTGAAATCTCAAAGCCTAACCCCAGTGACACACCACTATTCCTACAAGGCCATATCACCTAGTTCTTCCCAAACACTACCACCAACTGAGGACCAATTATGTAAGCATACAAGCTCATGGAGGGATATTTTCAGTCAATCCTCTCAGCCCAATTAGAGCCACCTCATAAATCGTATATTCCATAAGTCGTACCCTGAACATAGCAATAGAGAGACAGGCAGAAAACTGTTGTAATAGATACTGAAGTCATGTGGAAAGAAAGGGAAGAAACTATTGTCATATTTTTAAAAATGGAAGTTTGAAAGGACAAAGTAGATTTGAAAAATAATCATAAGCTGGGCAGTGGTGGCGCACACCTTTAATCCCAGCACTTGGGAGGCAGAGGCAGGCGGATTTCTGAGCTTGAGGCCAGCCTGGTCTACAGAGTGAGTTCCAGGACAGCCAGGGCTACACAGAAAAACTCTGTCTCAAAAAAAAAGAAAAGAAAAGAAAAGAAATGATGAAAAATAATCATGCAGAACATACAGATACAGAAAAGGAGTGGCCAAGCATGGTGGATGGTGGTACAGGTGTGTGCTCCCAGCTACTTAGGAAGCAAAGGCATCATAATTTCAAGGTATGTCTGGATTACAGAGTAAATTCAAATTAACCTGGGCAATTCAGTGAGGCCCTGTCTCAGAATAGAGGGCCACTGATGTAGTTCAGTGGCAGTGCACGTGTCTAACATGCATCAGTTCATGACTCCCTATATTCAACCTACAGAGCTTTAAAAAAAAAAAAGACAGTAGGTCAAACCTAAACCCCCAAATGTTGGGTTAGCCAAAAGATTATGGATAAACTACATGGATAGTTATTATCAGTATCTAGGGTCTGAGCCTTGAAGCCAGGAGAGGGCATTAATTGCCTTTATAATAGATAGCTGAAGCAATATTTCTTTGGGCATTTGAAGCCTTGGGCCAAAGCAGAGGATAACGTCTCAGTCTGAACTCTTCGATTCGGCTGACATCCGATGTGCTGAACTTTTCTGAGAAACCAATGTCCCATGGCTACTTGCAGATGTAGAGGCACAGCCTCTTAAGAGAAAAGCTTCTCAAATTTAGGTTCTGGAGACTCGCACAGTCAGAGATCAATCAACGAAGTGACCATGAAAATTGTGTAGAAACACACAAACCTTGTTAATGAAGGGTACCTAGGGTATACCACAAATCATCCACACCCTCTTTCTGCCACAATGACTGGGGAAGGAAATGAGCACAGGTTCTGGCCTACTTGGCAATTATTAATGGCCAGATGCTCACACTTGAGAGAGGCTGCAATTGCACTGCAAAATAAAATCCCTGGCAAGAGGGAAAACTCAAGAAGCCATTTTATCATCCAAATGGGTATTTAAAAGACGTGATACTGCTTTGAGAAGGCAAGGAGAGAACTATCTGGGTTTTTGCAAAATGCATATATTAGTGATAGCTACAAATTTTCTCAGGGTTTGTAATATGTTCCCTACATAAATGTAACAGACTTATCAAATATTGCTCAAATCAATGTACCTAGCCATTTTATTTTATGAAACCGGTCAGTCTTTTTATCTTAATGTTTACATAAATGAATGAGCAATCCCATTAAAGCAATTTTATGCAATTTTAAAAGGTCACAACAATGCTTTAAAAGCATGCAGCTTTTAACTGGGCAGTGTAACTTACCTTTTTGGCATATTAAACAAATAATACATTAAATAGGGTTCTTTACAACTGAGTTTAACTCAAAATTTCAATATTATCCTCAAAACCACTCACACTTTTAAAATTCCAAGCATAGTTTATTTTCTTTAATTTGGAAAAAAAAACGTTGTTTACAATAATACCAAATTATCATTGCAATATTATCACTGAAAAGAATGTGTTGCAGGATTTTTTAAAAGGCTATGAAAAGTAACTGGATAAAAACAAGAATAGAAATTATATTAAGATAGACTCATTTTCACTTTTAAAGACTAGGATTGCATCTAAAATGACTTTATATAGAGAATATTCATCGTAATACAATATTAAATATGCCAGCACTTTACCTACAGACTGATTAAAGGGCAAATTAAAGTGTCATGAAGTCATCTTGCCAACCTTCAGGCTAGTGCTTCTCCCGCTGCACTGCGCATGCCGAACACCTGCGGATCTTGTTAAAATGTAGATTGTGATTCTGTGCTTCTTGGTGGAACTCGTGATGCTGCATTTCCAACAAGCTCCCAGGAGGTGCTCACGCTACAGTTTGAATAGGAAAGTTTGAGGCTAAATGAAACTTTATTCTGGAGGAAATTTTATCCAAACATGCCTTTTGTCTCTCCTTCTCTCATCTATGCTCATAAAATGGCAACAAAAATTCAAGGCATTTCCGGTGGATGGGAATTGCCGCTCTCTCTTCACACTGCTACATATTAGGTAACTTTAGGGAAGGTCACCCCATATCAAACGCAGAGAAGTTATTAAGTATGTCTTGGTTGGTTGATAATTTAAAATAACAGCACTATTGAAATATAATCCTCATACCATAAAATTCACCCATTTAAAATATATAATTCGGTGGTTTTAGTATACGCACAGAGCTGCGAAACCATTGCTACTTTCTAATTTTACAAGATACATCACTTCAACATGAAAAGCAGCACTCACCGATGCTCACCTCCCATCTCTCATGACCTCTCCAGTTCTAGACAACTACCAATCTTTATTTTCCACTTCTGTGGGTTAGCATATTTGCCATGTAATCTTTTGGGGTTGGTTTCTTCTCGCATCACACCATGGATTTAAGGTTCATGTATGTTAAAGCATGTATCAAGACTTCATGCCTTCCTATAACTAAACATACTCTTTTGCATGGCTATTTGATTTGTCATTTGTCAGTGGGTGAACATTGTGTCACTTCCATTGGGGGGTGGTGCATTGTGAGTCATTCTCCAAAGCTTTGTTAAAATGCTTTGAAAGGACAAACTGGTCCGAGTGCCTGTCTGGCTACCTGGAGTGAGGAGCTGCGACGGAAGGCAGTTTAGATGAGGTATCTGGCCTGTTCAGGGGGCAGACACAGGCTTGATCTGACCTCTGGCACAACCTCACATCAGCACTGGAGAACTGAGCACCGTTCTAGTAATATACATTTTCTCTTTTTGTGAGACAACGTCTCACCATGTAGCCCAGGCTGACCTTGAACCTGGTATCTTCTGGCCTCTGCCTAAGTGCTAAAGCAAGTGCCAGCATTGCCAGCTCTTTGCTTTTTTGTTTGTTTTTTTTGCTTTTTGTTTTTTCAAGACAGGGTTTCTCTGTATAGCCCTGGCTGTCCTGGAACTCACTTTGTAGACCAGGCTAGCCTCGAACTCAGAAATCCGCCTGCCTCTTCCTCCCCGAGTGCTGGGATTAAAGGCATGCGCCGCCACCACCGCCCAGCAGCTCTTTGCTTTTTGTAACATATATTGTTAAGGCTTAGTGCTGAGACAGATGGGGTTGAAATAATATCGTAAATATTCTTCCCAGTTGCACAAATGTACCTATGGATATCTTTCTAGAAAGAAAATGAAATGGCATTGTGATTTCCTAAATGGTCAAGGTATCAACTTGCCATAAAATATGGTGCGCACATACAACTCTCTGTTTAGCAGGCACACATGCAGAAACATCCTGTTTGTATTCTACAATAAGTAGATTCTGGTTTTTTTGTTGTTGTTGTTTTTGTTTTGTTTTTTGTTTTTTGTTTTGTGGGAGGGAGGCATACAAGCTGAAGAGAGAGATATAAGTGTTCCCAATATGCCCACTACATTACAGAAAAGCATCAAAGGCCAGCTTCTAAGATCACCTCGAGATTACCACTTCTTTGTTTCACCCCTTATACAATGCTCTCAGCTTCCCCATAGCTCTGGGCCTATACTGATAATGCAATGCTGTCCAGTGGTCACATTGTAAAGACGTGGTGAAAACTCCCAAAGGAGTTACCATGGAGTTAAAGAAGTTTGGGGTTGGCTGTTACTTAATCAGGTCAAGAGTCCTTAACAGAGGACATGGGCTATTCTTGAGGTAGGAAGCATATCGCTGCTAGTCTTAAAGAAGCAAATTGTTTGGTCGGACCTGAGTATGAAGAGAATAGTCATCAAGAAATGAGGCACAAAGAAATGAATTCTGCTAACAACTCGGGGGAAGCTTAGAAGCTTAGATCTTTCCTTCTTCGGACACCTGAATGAAAATGAAGTCTCATTAATGCTGTGGGGCCAGGCTTGTTGAAGGTGATCAGGGAATACAACTGCCCTGTGTCTCCTCTTTTGAGTAATGGAACAACATCAGACAGTGAATATGTATAATTCTAATTCACTCTGTTTGTTGATCTGTGAACTATAGAAAATTAGTATGAGGGTGGTGGGCTCCTGCTTTTCATGGGCCAGGATAGGCTTGAATTCCTCTTGTGAGGTTCTGGGATTGTTTGAGTACTTGTTTGCCCCTAACAATTTGCTTTGATATTTAATTGCCATTGTAAAAGTATGAAGAGATGGACCTTTAAGAGGTAACTTGGTATCTTCCCTCATGGTGGATTCAATACCTTAGTATGGTTCTCAGGAACAGGTATGTCTCTTGGCACTTCTGCTGTCCTGTCCCACAGGGTATAGTATCCTCTCTTTCTCTGGAGGATCCAACACTCAAAGCACCATCTCGATATACTGGCTCTCTCCTCTTCAACGGACACTGAAGCTGTAGGTGCTTTGATCTTGGACTTTCCAATCTCCACAGCTGTGACCAGTGTCTATTCTTTATATAGTACACATACACTTCTTTCTTTCTTCCTTTCTTTCTCTTTTTTTTTTCTTTTTTCTTTTTTTTTTTTTTTTGGTTTTTGGTTTTTTGAGACAGGGTTTCTCTGTATAGCCCTGGCTGTCCTGGAACTCACTTTGTAGACCAGGCTGACCTCGAACTCAGAAATCCACCTTCCTCTGCCTCCCGAGTGCTGGGATTAAAGGCGTGCGCCACCACGCCCGACAGTACCCATACATTTCATGTATTCTCTTAGAGCAGCATAAAGCAAACTGGCGGGCCACTTCCTCTCCTTTAAATGACTATGACACCTTTAAATAGGATAAGCCTTGTCTGTGAAGAAGGCAAAAATTGCTTGGTATTAGACCATCTAAACTTGCTATGTGTGATGTTTCGGGTACTGGCCCATTAACCTACCTGTCACAAACACTGAAAAGTTGCGCTTTTGCCTGATGGAGGAAGATGTCCAATATTCTGGTTTGCTGTTGAGATTAGGTGCAAGCCTCACCCTAGGACTTGCTCAATAGGTGAATGTTCAAGTGAACTGAGCTAAGCGATTGAAAGACTTCCACATAACCCCACTTGCTTCATGTCCTTGCCCTCACTAATATTTTGGAGAGTTTTCATGTATCCCAGGATGAATTCATACTTGATATATAGCAAAGGATAACTTTGATTTTCCTGGCTCTACCCGCCAGCTCTAGGATTGCAGTTGTGCACCATCATGCCCGTTTCTTTCACTGCTGAGGACTGAACATGGGGCTTTGTGCTTAAAATGCAAACACCCCACCTACTCCTGAGCTACCTCCCCACCTGACTCCTCACTGATGACTACTTTTTAAGTAACGATTTATTGAGCACTTACCATGTGCCCATTCATTTTTATTCAGTGTGTCATTTCAACCTCATCTGCTGTATTTAAAAAAAAGTTACTATTCTCTAAATGAGCATTTTAAAGATATAATTGACATATAATATAGCTCACATATTTAAAGTGTAAATTTGATGAGCTTTGACACATATATGCACCCATGCAACTATTACCACAATCAAGATAATTAACATGCCTATCATCTCTAAGAGTTTCCTTGCCTCTCTTTGCCTCTCTCCTTCCTGACCATTCCCAGGCCCCCTGCCTTTCCACCCCCTCCTCAAACAACTGCTGATCTGCTTTCCATCACCGTAGATTAGTGCGCATTTTCTAGAGTTTTGTATAAATGGAATCATATGGCACATACTCTTTCTTGTCTGGCTTCTTTCACTCAAGCTAATTAGTTTGGGATCCATCCAAGCAGATATCTATATCAACATCCCGATTCTTACAACAGCTTCATTAAGAGATAATTCACATAACTTTCAGTTTTCTCTTTTAAAATGTTTGATTCAATGGTTTTGGTTTATTCCATATTTTAAATTATGGTAAAACACATATAACACAAAACTTGCTGTTCTAGTTCACTTCTTTTATTGATGAGTAGTATTCCACTGTATGGATCTACCACAATTTGTTTACTCAGTCAGATAGGTAATGCTATAGCCACACTCGTTTTAGAAATAAGGAAAAGGGACACATGGAGTTAATTTGTTTAAAATCATAGAAAAACAAACAATACTAGTATACAAACTCAGGTCTGTCCAACGCTGATAACAATGCCTTTAACCATTATAGTACACTGTTCTTCCAGACTTAAAACACCTAGTTGCACTCACACATAATATATGATATCTCATACATACATGAATATCCAACACACAAACACATCACTTATTAGTAGTTACATAGGCTAGGCTGGTCCTGGAGGTACGTCAAATTCCTTCTCACACAACAATCTAAAAGATGTTTTCTGAAAAGAAAGAAAGGAAGGAAGAAACGAAGGAAGGAAGGAAGGAAGGAAGGAAGGAAGGAAGGAAGAAAGAAAGAAAGAAAGAAAGAAAGAAAGAAAGAAAGAAAGAAAGAAAGGAAAGAAAGAGGAAGGGAAAGGGAAAAGCCATTAAGGCTATAAGCCACAGACCTGAGATGGTCATATTGTAAACACAAGGCAGAGTTTCAAATTAAGAATCACACATTATCCAGAAAACTGGACATTAGGCAGGACCAGCCTGGTTAGTATCTGAATAATGTGCTTTGCCCAGTCATCAAGGAAAAATATTAGGTGCTTCCCCCTGGCTTGTGAAAAAAAGTGTTAATTGAATACAAACCAGGGAATGATAAAATGTCTGCATGGTAACAGTCCAGCTGGGACAAGTACCCCAGAGTCATTTCAGCCGTCATGGGGGTTGATTCATTCACCCTTAGTGCTATCCCAGGAAGGAAGCATACCACAATATATTCTCTAATCTTTCCAAAAAGAAGTTTGAGAGCTAACAAACTAAACTACCTCCATAGGACATAAGGGCTACCATGGGAGAAGGCAGTGGCCGCCTCATCTCTACTTTCACTAATTCAGAAAAGGAGGAAATGAGGTGTAGAGGAAAGAGAAAGGCACTTCTTGACAATATCATAAAGCACTATAATATAAGCTGTCAAAGGAGACTGTGGAATGAAGCTCCTTCCCTGGAACTCATTAAGAACAGGAGATACCTGCTTGGAATAAATCCAGGAGCAAAGTCAGAGGAATGCTATCCAGAGACACAGGATGAAGTAAACATGGTCTGAAGCAAGCGCTAGCCATGGCCAATTAGCTGGAGCCCAGCCAGCCGCATAAGCTAGCCATGCAAATGGTCTGTGGGGATTACTGACTCCAGCATGGCTAGATAAGCCCGGAACGTGGTTCTCAGAGAACCAGACTCTCCAGCAGTTGTTTAATTTTAACTGTTTCTTTCATCTATAAGGATGTGGCCACGATTGGATCACTAATATGTGGAACTTGGAAACTAGAATACATTGTACCTTAAGCTTCCAGAAACTTGGAATTTAGAAATGTATATTAGATGTGGAAAAGGTAATTAGGGATTTGCTTGTTTGCCTTTAAACACATAGGTCATTAGATACAGTGGCCATCAAAATGGAAGGAGGGTGATGGAAAAAACACAGCTCAAGGCAAGGCCATGATCACTGCATCTGAAGATCTCTTATCCCCATGGTTGAGACAGTACCAGGGACTAGCTCAGTGCTAGTCCCAGACACAGCTTTGTGAACAGAATGCTGCTGCTGTTGTTGTTTTGCAAGACAGGGTATCTCTGTGCAGTCCTGGCAGTCCTGGAACATGCTGTGTAAAATAAGACTGCCCTCAAACTCACAGAGAACCATCTGTCTCTGCATCTTTAGTGTTGGGATTAAAGGTTTGGGCCACCACCACCTGGCTGTGAACAGAATTTTGAACACATGCCATCTTAGCACTCTAAAACTCAACATCAGCTTGCTAGGGGTTCTCTACTTACATACAATGCTATAAAGAGATGCCCTCCATACTTCCCTTCCTCTCTACTTCTTAGGTTTTGCCTATGGGAAAAGAAGCATGCTGTCTTATTTAGGGTTACTTTGCTGTGATGAAATGTATAACCAAAAGAAACTTGGGGAGGAAGGGGTTTATTTCACCCAGAGTTCCTTATAACACTTCATCATCAAAAGCAGTAATGGCAGATACCTGGAGGCAGGAGCTGATGCAGAGGCCATTGAAGTGCTGCTGCCTACTAGATTGCTCCCAATGGCTTGCCTGCTTTTATAGAACCCAGGACCACCAGCCCAGGGGTAGCACCACCCACAATGGACTGGGCCCTCCTCCATCAATCACTAATTAAGAAAATGTCCTACAGGCTTGTCTACAGTCCAATCTTATAGAGGTATTCTCTCAATTGAGGCCCCCACCTCTTATATGACTCTAGCCAAGTGGATATAAAAATTAGCCAGCATACATGCCCATGAAAGTCTTGTATAATAATGACAATAAAAAGAACCTTATTTCTTTTTTCTAAAGATGAAAATGGCTAAATGTTAAGCAGTAGAGGACTAGATTAAAAAAAAAAAACAATCTTGTGGTATCATTCAGTGAAATACAACTCAGCAGTGAAAAAGGAATAGAACATATATGCAATAATGTGGATGATTTAGAAACTGTACTGAGTGAATAGGAAAAAACTGCTAAGATTTGAACCATAAATAGCCAAAATGCCCCTAAGCAAATGTGTCCTAGTTTCTCCTGCTGTGATAAAACACTGATTAATTTGGAGAGGAAAGTGTTTGTCTTACAGATTATACTCCATCATCAATAAAAGCCAAGACAGGAAGTAAAGCAGAAACCTGGAGTTAGGAACTGAACCAGAGACTATGGAGGAGTGTTGTTTACTAGCTTGTTTCCAATAGCTTGATACATTTGTTAATTTTTTTTTATACTAACCAGGGCTATATGCCAAGGGACAGTACCGAATACACTAGAATGGGTCCTCCCACTTAAATCATCAGTCAAGACAATGCCCAATGACCAATTCGATGGAGGTGATTTTTCAGATGAGGTTCATCTCTGACTTGAAAGTACACTGTAGAGACATAGCAGCAAACACTATCATTCTGACACACACACACACACACACACACACACACACACACACACACCAGGCACATAAACAGAACAGAGGACCTAGAAACAAACATGCAATTAAGGCTACGTGAGTTTTTTGAAAAGGTGCCAAAAATTTACAGTGATAAAGCCTATTTAACAAATAGTTCTTAGAAAACTGGATATCCACACGTATATCTAGAAAATTATCTCTTGTATAGAAGTTAATTCAAAGACCAGAGAGATGGCTCAAGTAGATAGACAATGCCACCAAACCTGAAGACTTGAGTTTGATCTACAGGATGGACATGATGAAAGGAAAGAATCAATTGTCCTCTGACCTCCATATGTGTCCTCCACACACAAAATAAATAAACAAATGTAATAATAAGTAAATTCAAAATGGATCAAAGACCTTTAAACGTAAAACTTGAAAGTTTGAAACTGCTAGAAGGAAACATAAGAAAGGCCCTTCTCAATCTACAAGGACTCCAGCAGTCTAGGAAAAAGCAGCAATAACTGGTGAATGGGGCGGTATTCAATTCAAAGGCTTCTGCATAGCAAAGGAAACAGTTAACGAAGTAAAGACACAGTCTACAGAACCAGAGGAAACTTTTTATCAGCTATTCAGCTGACAGTATTCATATCCAGAACAAGCACTTGCACACACACGCACGTGTGTACACTTTTGCTTAGCTTACTCTCTCTTTTTCCCATACAGTCCAGGATAAAGTTCCAGGGAATGATGCCACCACAGTGGGTGGGTTTTCCACCTCAAAAATTTAATCAAGATACTATTCTGTAGCTGGTTTTTTGCTACTTTATGGGTTCTTCTTTTTCCACCCTTCTCCACCCCTTTTTCTTTCATCCTTTTAACCCCCTAACACTAGATAAGAGAGAGGAAAGGAAAGAGCTGAATAAGATCAGGGTTCAGAACACACACACACACACACACACACACACACACACACACACAGAGAGAGAGAGAGAGAGGAGGCAGACAGACAGACAGACACACATACCCTAAAAATTGTGTCACCAGAAGACCAAGTGATCCAGTCAATGACTGAATAAGTGAATGAGACAGATGCCACCGAAGAAATGCAAATGACCAATAATTACATGGGAAAATGTTCAACATTTTTAGTTACCAAGGAAATACAAATCAAAACTCCATTGCAGCTGAACACTGTGGTTAGTTGAGGTAGGAAACCCCACCCACTGCAGATGGTGTTAGTCCCTGGGATAGGATCCTGGACTTAATGAAAAAGAGAGAAAGTGAGCTAAGCAAAAGTATTGCTTTCATTTCTCACTGCTTCTTGGCTGTGGATGCAAAGTGACCAATTGCCTCTAGTTCCTGCTGCTGTAACTCTTCTGCCATGAGAGACTTCAAACTGAAAACAAAACAAAACAAAAAACAAAAGAAGGAAAGAAAGAAAGAAAGAAAGAAAGAAAGAAAGAAAGAAAGAAAGAAAGAAAGAAAGAAAGAAAGAAAGAGAGCGCCTTCTCTTACATTGTTCTTGCCAGGTTTTTTTTTTTTTTTTTTTTTTTTTTTTTTTTTATCAGAGCAACAGGAAAAGTGACCAAGACAGCATACAAAGCAATAAATTTCCTTATGGCATTTTCATATATACTTGGTTTTGGTTGCTATTCTTTCCTGGCTCCTACCCAATCTCCCTGCTCCACCCCTCCTGTAGCCTTCTGCCTCCAGTCCTCTCGTTTCTATTTAAATGTTTCATGTGTTGTCTTAGTCCCCATCCCTCCTTCCTTAAAACCTCTTCCCACCCTCCCAGGCTCCTTTCTGGTTCCATGGCCTATATGCACACTCTCTCACAAATAAATGACTGCATATAAAAATTAGGAGCTAGGATCCACACATGAGAAAGAGCACATGATACTTGCAGGGACAAATAGTGCACATTTTCTCACACACATGTGGAATGTGAAAAAGTAATTAGGGCTGGTGAGATGGCTCAGTGGGTAAGAGCACCCGACTGCTCTTCCGAAGGTCTGGAGTTCAAATCCCAGCAACCACATGGTGGCTCACAACCATCTGTAACAAGATCTGACGCCCTCTTCTGGAGTGTCTGGAGACAGCTACAGTGTACTTACATATAATAAATAAATAAATTAAAATAAAAAAAAAAGTAATTAGAAGGACATTTTGGGCATAGAGAAGGAACTGTTAAGAGGAGAAAAAGGGAATCAGGGAAGAATGAATGGGAAGTCAACAAACTCATGAGAGGTTCATATGATCAATCATATGTGCACATGTGAAATTGGCATGATGTAGCTCATAATTCTGTATAATAAATATGCCCTGATATTTTAAAAGAAGGCAATAGATGTATACAACTTAACTAGCTATCTGAAGAACTCATTGATTGTTACTCCTCATTAGGGAAATGTAAACCAAAGGGCTATGGGAGATATCACCTTAGAATGACTATCATCAAAAATACAAATGATACCTGATGCACGTGAGGATGTGGGCAAAAGTGACTACATTATAGGAGGAAATGTAAAGTAGTTCAGCCATGATGAAAAATGATATGGATGTTCATCAAAAATGTAATAATACGGCCAGTGAGATAAGGTAAAAGCACTTGCTACCAAGCCTGATAACCTGAGTTTGATCCCTAAAATCTACATGGTGTAAGGGAAGAACCAACTGTCTACGGGTTCTCCTCTGACATCCATGCCCACAGCACATACATTTACACACACACACACACACACACACACACACACACACACAGAGAGAGAGAGAGAGAGAGAGAGAGAGAGAGAGAGAGAGAGAATTAATAGTAAAACTACCATATGGCCTAGCAATCCTAAAGACATGAAGAAACTTCAGTTTTCCAGTGTTCATTGTAGAATTATTTACAATTGCCAATAAATGGGTGGAAACCTGAGTTGCTATTAACTTCTGAATGGTATGATGGTTTAAATAGGTTTCCCCTCTACCCACCCCCCAATAGACTCATGTGTTTGAATGCTTGGCTCATGGGAATTGGCACTCTTAGGAGATGTTGTCTTGTTGGAGTAGGTGTGGCCTTGTTGGAGGAAGTATGTCACGGTGTGGGTGGGCTTTGAGGGCTCCTAGTGTTCAAGCTCTGCCCAGTGTGGAATCAGAACCTCCTGCTGGCTGCCTGCAGAAGACAACCTCCTCCTGACTGCCTTTGGATCAGGACGTAGAGTTTTCAGCTTCTCCAGCACCCTGTCTGCTTGCATGATACCATACTTCCCACCATGATGATAATGGACTAAACCTCTGAAACTGTAAGCCAGCCCCAGTTAAATGTTTACCTTTATAAGAGTTGCCTTGGCCATGGTGTATCTTCACAGCAATAGAATCCTAGCTAAGACAAATGGACAAAGAAAATGTAGTTCATGTAAACAATAGAATACTATCTTCCCAGTAAATGGTGAAATCCTCTCATTTGTGATAACATGGATGGAACTGGAAGGCACTGTTAAATGACATAAGCCAGGCACAGAAAGACAAATTGCACAAAGTACCATATATGGAATCTAAAGTAGTTGGTCTTGCTGACCTTGAGAATAGGAGAGTGGTTTCTGGAAGTTTGAGGGACAGAAGGCAGGGAAGAGATACAAATTGCTGGTCAGTGGATACTAAGTTACAGACTGACATGAGAAAGTTCTTATTTTCCACATCATGGTAGAGTGGTAATAGATTATAATAATGTGGTGTACATTTCAAAATAGCCAAAAGAAAAGGCTAAATGTTTTCATAACAAAATTTTTAGCTGATAAATAGGATACTCTTGGCTTGATGTGAACATTGTATGATACATGCATGTAACAAAACTTGGTATGATACTCCATAAATATGTAAGATTTTATACATCAATGAAAATATTTTCAAATTTAAAAGTATTTTATGCACAAAACAGCTAAGACTTTGAAAGAAATGCCAGTGTTCCTAGCTTCTATTTCTACCTCTTCCTGAACTCATTTTTGTTCTCTTAAACTATCCTGTGACTCAGTGCATCCAGATGTTGTTTCTAAAAGTTCCTCTCAGTCCCCAGGCTCCTGCAGGTAAATACATTTACAGATGTTCCATAAGCTCTGCAGACATAACATATACAGAGTTTACATGTGTCCCGTATGTGAGCTGCCTGACTCAGGAAGAAAGAAGACAAAAAAGCTTTATCCCCCAGGCAGAACTGGACCAATTTTTTTCAAAGTCCAAAAAAGAATTAGCTCTTTCCTTCAGTTTACTTCCAAGGAAGACCCTTTGCCTGTCATAGGACGGGAAATCATGCAATCCTTTAGCTTGTATATGAATAAAGGAGAGGAAACAATGAGTCCCTTGATCTGTATAACCAGCTGTGTAAAGACGAGTTTAGACTCAGATGGGGTAGCATACATGGGTAATTGGAACACTTGGGGGTGTAGAAGCAGGAATATCAGGAGATGAATGGTATCCTTGGTTTCATAGCAAATTTAAGATCAGCCTGGACTACATGAGATCCTGTCTTAAAAACAAATAACAAAACAAAACTTAAAAAATTCACTTAGGAGCATGGGAGAAAAGTGGTAGGAATCTAAACAAGTGACAGAGTGAAAATGGGGGAACGAGAGAGCAACCCAGCATTGTTGGCATGGTATAACATTAAGTTATTTTTGAGTAATTGCCCTGAGATTATAATTAATACTTTAATATATAACCGTGCCATATTAATATCAACATTATAAACAAAAACCCACTCACCGCATCTTTTATATTTGTCTACAAAGCTGCCTTTACTATTTCTGATTACTATCCAATGTCTTTGTATTTCAGCCTAAAGTACTCCACTTATAACATATTTCCAGGAGGGCAGGTCTGCCAGTGAAGAGATCTTTTTTGTTCATGTAGCAATGTCTTAGTTTCTTCTTTTGAGAGGGATACTTAGGTTGTGTTTAGAATTCTTGATTGACAGGCATTGTGTTCCAGCACTTTAATACATCATGCCATCTCCTTCAGACAGGTAATACATTTTTCCAGGATTTCTAATGAGGAGTAAGTCTTAAGTAGATTGAAGATGCCTTGTGTGTTTTGAAGATTTAAGTCACTTTGCTCCTTAGAGGACTTTCAGTGCTCACAAACTTGATGCATATGAATGGTTCTCTTTACTTTTATCCAAATTAAAAAATTGAGGTTATTGAATGCTCAAGTTAATGCTTTTTATTAAAATGTAGAAATATTTTCTATATGATATCTGCTAACAGTGATGATGATGATGACGACGATGACAACAACAACAACGACAATGATTGAGGTCCCTGCCCCACTGTTCTGAGTCTTTCACCATGACCACGTCAGTACATTTGATAATAATTTGGGAAAAGGCCACAGAGATCACTGCACTTACTGATGTGTTTATAAAAAGATAAAGAAGTGTAAGTATATAGGGGTAGTCAGGTATAGGAGAAGGGACTGTCTCAGCGGGCCCATGCCAAGGCATCCTTTCCCCTGAGGGACTAGTCACACAACAGTATAGTTTATAGAAGAGAGTTTATTTAGGGCATGGGAAGGGGACTTAAGAGGGTAGTAGAAGCAGAGAAAGGCAGAGAGAGGGAGAGAGTAGAGAAGTAGAGGCTGGCCCTGACCACATGGAGAGAGAGGGGAAAGGGAATGGGGAGAGAGGAGGAGCAAGAGGGAGAGGCAAGAGAGCAAGAGGCTAGAGAGAGGAAAGGGAGGGAGGAGGAGGCAAGCAGCTCCCTTCATAGTGGGCCAGGCCTACCTGGCTGCTGCCAGGAAACTCTGGGGAGGAGCATAATTGGCTGTTGCCAGGTAACTGTGGGGTGGAGCTTAGACAGAATGCTAACACTTACCTAAACATCCTTTTTGATTTTTAATAAACACATTGAGTTGCTGAAAGCTGCCAGTTAATTTACAAAGATCTTTGTAAAAAAAAAAAAAAATTGCTGGGCATGGTGGCACACACCTTTAATCCCAGCACTCGGGAGGCAGAAGCAGGCAGATTTCTGAGTTCGAGGCCAGCCTGGTCTACAAAGTGAGCTCCAGGACTGCCAGGGCTATACAGAGAAACCCTGTCTCGAAAAACAAAAAACAAAAAACAAAAAACAAACAAAAGAATCAGATACTTCTGACAGTATCAGAAGAATGTTAGCATTATTTTTATATGGGAGAAACCTTTTGGAAATTCTCAATATACCTCAGTGTCTTGGAAATCACCACTCTACTTGCCCATTTCTCTCTGTGTGGCATACAAATGTGTTATGATAGTTCTTACTTGTTGTTCATTAAGGTAAGGTCTCTCAAATAAATCTAGACTCAATGATATAGCTGGTCTCACCACCCAGCTTGCACCGGGATCCATTGTCTTTGCCTTCTGAGGCTGATGCTTTAGGTGGGCATGCCCACAGTAATTAGTGCCCTCATCAAAAATAAATAAATAAATAAATAAATAAATAAATAACTAGAAGTGTTCATTCACCTCTTCCATCATGGGAGGGCCTACTAAGATACCAACTAGAACTCAGGAAAGATTCTCTCTCTACATATTAAGTCTGCCTTGATCTTGAACTTCCTAGTCTCCAGAACGACAAAAAATAACTTTCTGTTATTTTAAAGCTACTTGTTTTATGATGTTGTGTTATACTAGCCATAAAGGACAAATATGCTGGCTTCAGAATACATCAAATGCATCAATTCCCTGATCTTGGATTTCTCCACACTAGAAATGTAGGAAAATAGACTTCTATTGTTGAAGCCATTCACTCTATGGTATTTTGTTGTGACAACTAGTAGCTAACCAGGTGGTATCCTGGATGGAATACTTGGACAGAAAGAAGCCCTAAAGGGGAAAACCAATGGAATCCCAGTAAAGAACACACAAGGATTTTCTGTGTCATCCTCACAACCTTCTGTATATCTAAACCTACCCTTAAATTATTCATTACAAAAACTCATTAACATGAATGGTTTTGTTTGGTACATAGTTTTAGTCTACTGCTGGGCTTGAACCCAGGGCTTTGCCTATGCTAGACAAGTATTTTACCAATGATCTATATCCTCAGCCATCTATCTTCACCCTCCTCCTCCTCATCATCATCGTACAATATGTCATATTGCAGAAGACCCTTGTGGTGTGGGTACATAATGTGTTTTCAACATACCTCTTCATACCCCTTCCCCCCATCTCTATTTCCCCCTCTCCTTAGCCCTCTTTGCTCTCCAGACAGTTTTACTTCTACTTTCATGTCACTGGTAAATATATCATTTTGTGCATGTATAAACTCTAGGATCCACAAAGGAGAGAAAACATGCAACATGTGTCCTTGTGACAGTGACTTCATCTGTTTAATATAATTAGATCCAGTTGCATCCGTTTTCCTGCAGACAACAAAACTTCATTTGAATGACAAGCCCTCTTTGGACATTTTCAAACTTTGTGACAGGGTCTTACTCTGGTAACCCAGTCAGCCCTTGAACTTTCAGTCCTCCTGCCTCAGACTCCAGAGGAGCAAGGATTACAGAACCCCACCATCAAACTCCTCTGAGTTTTTTTTTTTTTTTTTTTTTAATCTAGAGAGAGAAGAGTGTTTTCGGAGTGTGCAGGTGTGGGCATCTGAATCTTCAGAGAGAGGCTCTGGACTTCACAGGAGGGCAACATTCCTTCATCGGTGCCTTGAACTCCAGGCACAGAGTTGTTTAGCTTTCCTGGGGGGCTACCCTCCATCAAGGGAAGCAAAGTATGTAGCATTCTTGGTCTACCTCCCTTGCAGTCACTGCAACAATGTTTCTTTTGGCAATAGATCATGCTGTAAGAAAATGGAAACTATGACAGGGTTTCCAGTCCCCAACTCTGTAAAAACACTAATACAGCTGTGCTTTTCCTACCTCTCAAAAGAATAGACAAGGACCCCAAAACTCAGCACAGAGGATGGGTGAATCCTGTGAAGAAGGTATGGTTACTGATAGGGAAAACTTCACAGCAAATCTTCTATGTGGTACATACCAACGGAGATATTTTTGCTCTTTGTCTCAAAAAGACTTTGTCTGTGGCCAGGCATAGAGGCTCATGCCTGTAACTGAAGCTTCTGGGGGGTAGAGACAGGAAGACCAGTTGTTCAATGCCATGCTTAGCGACATAACAAATTCGAGGACAAACTGGGGCCACATACTCAAAATCAAAGGGGAACAACAAAAACACAAAGGGGAAAAATGTCACCATCTGTGAAGTCCTGATCCTATTAATTGAGGCAAGTTTCAGGCATTCTCAAATCCCTTTCTATCAATTTTCTTTGCATAAAATAAGAGACGAAAAATGGAAAGAAAACTATCAGGAATTCTATAAAGTGGCTACCAGAGCAATGGTCTCAAAACAGGGTAACCCACTATCATATATCATATAATACAATGGGGCTCAGAGGGGTAGAATCCTGTGAGGAAAGAGTTAATGTGAAGAGAGGCAGCTGGATTTTCACTTCTCATCTGCCACACCATGGACGAACACCAGAGGTCCCCAGCGGGGCACTCTACTCTTTTGCCCTTTAGACCAACCTCCATCTCAACAAGCAAGTCTGGCTTCTTTGATCTTTTTCTTTTATGAACCACAACATACTTTGCCCTGGAAAGCAAAACAGACAAGAGACATCGGGCACACTGAGCCCCCTGCTTCAATAGAGGCCCCAACACTGCAGTGCTGATGAAACGAGAGAGGAATTTTACTACTCCGGAGGCACAGAGCAGCTTTGACCTGGGAAAGCCGAACTCCTGTGAGCACACCAGTAAAACTGCCTATTCATGTGCCTCTGCTGCTTCTCCTGGGGAGAAGGCTGCTCACTGTGTCTCAACAAGACTGCTACCATGCCTCTCTCTAGTCACTTTCTACTCCCCTAGGGAAGGCAAATCACCCCACCCCGGACTCCATGTGTGTGGTGTGTGGTTATATATGTATTCTTGTGTGTGCATTATGTGTGTCAATGTGCACAGATGTGTGGAGACCACAGGTTGATGTACTCCTCTATTATTCTCCAACTTATTTTTGTGTCAGGGTCTCTAACTGAACCTGGAGGTCACCGATTTGGAATTCTCTGGTCTCTGCCTCTCCAGTGCTAGGATAACAGACACATACCAGCATACCCATCTGTATTAGTCAGGGGTCTCTAGGGGAATAGAACTGATAGAATGAATATATTAAATTATATTATTTTATATAAGAATATAGATATTAGGTATAAAACTATATTAAGATAATATATATTAAAATGAGATTTATTAGAGTGGCTTCCGGGCTGTGGTTTGAGTAGCTCAATAATGGCTGTTTCCTGACTGAAAGGCCAAGAATCTAGTAGTTGTTCTGTCAGGAGAATGCATGTCTCAGTAGTCTCAATCTGATGCTGCCATCCCAGAGGATTCCTAGAGAAATGCTGGTTTTCAGTCTACATTGGACTCCTAATACCTGCACAGGAACGCCCCAGCAATAGAACAGACAAACTAACAAGAGTAAGGGCAAGTAGGCCAGAAGCAAAAGCTTCCTTCTCCCCTGACTTTGCAATGTGACCCAGATTTAGGATGGTCTTCCTGCCTGAAATGGTACAATTGAGACTATCCCTCAAGGGCACCTTGAGTTTTAGTGAATTCCAGATGTCGTCAGATTGACAACCAAGATTCACCATCATGCCAGCTTTTGATGTGGGTGCTTGATATTGAAACTCAGTCCTGACGCTTGCACTACAAGCACTTGAAGCACTGAGCCCTCTCCCCAGCTCCAGCAAAGGTCATTCATGGCCTCTACTGCACATGTTCTTTTCTCCAGTTATAAATGAAGTCAAAGCAAGAAAGCACAGACCTTCATTTTTATAAAATTTGCTATCCTGATAATAGAGGGGAAAAAGATTCAGAGCATAGTCAGAGAAAAGATCACAAAATAGTCGACCTCTTCAACGCCTGTACAGAAAAGCCTCTCCGGAGGAAGGCCAACAAGGCTTGCCACTGTCCAAGCACTTCTACTTATTTTAGGGACTTTAGTCTTACAAAACTGGAAAGGGCTTCTTGGTTAATTCTTTCAGCTTTACCTACTTCAGCAAGTGACCACATAAGCCTAACAACATTATATACACACACTTCTGTGGCTAAAGATAGACATTGATGTTTATAATCAGTAATACTGTGTCTGTGTGACATAAAAATGGAAAAACTGGTTTTCCACTTGTAGAAAGGGTAATTTTTGGTTTTTTGAGAGAGGGCCACTCTGTGTAGCCTTGGCTGTCCAGCTCTGTAGAACAGGCTGGCGTCAAACTCAGAGATCCACCTGCCTCTGCTTCCTGAGTGCTGGGATCAAAGGTGTGCACCACTACCACCCATCTCAGAAAGGGTGATCTTGTAATTAAGAGAAAAGAGAATGCAAACCAAAACCACAGTGAACTATTGCATCATACCCATTGAGATAGCTGCTTTATATATAAAGGGCTTGGGGGATGGCCCAATCAGTACAACAAAGCCTGAGATCAAACCATATAACAATGCCAAGTGTGATGATATATTTGCAATCCCTCTGCTTAGAGGCTCTTCGGAGCTCACTGGCCAGCCAGCTTAGCCTAGATGGTGAGCCAATCAGAGATTCCCCTCCTGAGGCTGACACCCAATGATGTATTCTGGCTTCCACACATGTATACACATGTGCATGAGCGTGCGCGCGCGCGCACACACACACACACACACACACACACACACACACACATGAACATACACACACAGGCATAAAACCCCAAATTAAAAATATTTATTGCAAGAATGTGGAAAAAGTGAACAGCATTTGTGTTTCAGCTCCCTGACAGAGAGTATAATATGACCAGCTTTCAGTTCCTGTGTGTGGCCAGGTACATTGTATGTGTGTGTACATGGAGGTCAGAGGTAAATCTTGGGTCTTCTATCAATGTCTGTTTCTTTGTTTAAGACATCAATAGCATTTCTTACTGAACCCAGTACTCCCCTGTTGGCTAGACTGGCTGGTCAGCAAGATTTGGGGATCTGCTTTTCTCTAGCACACCAGCACTGGGATTACAGTTGGGGGACATGACATCCAGTTTTTTAACCTAGATGTTGGGGATCCCAATTCAAGTCATCAGACTTGCACAGCAAGCACGTCAACCACTCAGATGCCCCCTCAGTCCATAGCTTATTGACAGTTTCTGTTGGGACAAATACACTTTCTGTGTCAGCGCACAGTTCAGTGGCATTAATTGTAATTCCAATATACAAATTTGCAAAATTTCCAAGTTTGCAAAATTTCTTCAGCTCTCCAGCAGAGACTGTAATCGTTAAGCAAATAATGACTTCCCATTTCTCCTTTGCGTCAACTCTGACACCCTCTAGGCTACTTTCTGCCTCTACACATTTGTGTGCTCTAGATATTTCATGTAGATAGACTCATCTCTCCCTTTGTGCCTGGATTATTTCACTTAGCAAGGATCACCCATGCTGTAGCATATAGCAAACCCCTTTCCTTTTGTGACTGAATAAAATTCCATTTTATGGGCAGTACCTATTTTGCTCCTTATTTGTCTATTGGTAGACACTTGGATTGTTTCCTTCTCTTTGCTATTATGAATAATTCTTCAGTGAAGGCTAGATTACCAGTTCTTATGTGAATCACTGGATAAGACAAAAGAGGAATCCATGGCAGGAACCTGGAGGCAGGAGCTGATTCAGAGGCCATGGAGGGATGCTGTTTACTGGCTTGTTCTCCATGGTTTGCTCAGCCTGCTTTCTAATACAACCAAGGCCCATCTGCTCAGGGATGGCATTACTCCCAGTGGGCTGGGCACTTCCACATCAATATCCAGTTAAGAAAACATCCCCAAAGACTTGCCTACAGGTAATCTGATGAAAGCATTTTTTTCAATTTAGGTTCGAGTTCCTAGAACTCTCTAGCTGTGTCAAGGTGGAAAAAAAAACCTGAACAGATACCGAGACACAACATTGCTGAGCCATATGCTAATTTATATATCTAGTTTATAGAAAAATGTCTGATTGTTCTGCACTGTGGGAAAATCATTTTTGCATTTTCCCAGGAAAACAGGAGAATTATAATTTCCCTAGTCTTGCCAACATTTGTGAATTGCCGCCCTTTTTATTGTATGCATCCTGAGGGACATGATGTGGTACCTTACAGGATGTTCTATGTCTATTGGTGACGAATGATGCTGAGTATCTTTCAAGATGCTCACTGGCTCTTTGACTAGCTTTGGATAATGACTACGCACATCCTTTGTCCATTTGTAATCAAGCTATTTCTCTTGAGTTTTGGAGTTATGGGTATTCTTTATGTATTCTGTATATTAAACCATAGGTATATAGTTTAGAGACATTTTCTTTTGTGTGCTTCTTTTTTGCTTTTCCTATTATATTATTTGTGATACAAAGACATTTTCTTTTAATACAGTACAATCATCTATTTTTTTCTTTTGTTACTCAGATTGGGTCCCTTCAATGTCTTCATAATATAACATAATTCCTAGCAACATAATTTCAAGGATCACCACAAGCTTTTATTACTCTTTTGAAACCAACAGATGGTACCCTGTTGTCTATAGTAGATACTCTGCCTATTTTCTGTGATCTGTCTGTAGAAATAGTAAAGCATTGTCTGAGCCCATTCGCCTAGTCTTAGAAAGAGCCCAACACAGCTGTTTAAAGGGACACTAGAAGAGGTCTATCTGAATGTTGAATAGTGATTAGGAGCAGCTGGGAAGGGGGAGGAATGAAGTTTGGGTAACAAGTAGCAAAATACAATTACAAAGAGTGAGCTACCGTGACTATAGGTCACAAAAACTATTACATATTTTATGAGATTATAAAAGAGAGGAGATTGAAGGCTCCGGCATAAAGGATGGGTAAGAGGAGAGAGATATTCTAATTACTATGGTCTGATCAGTGCATGCTACATGTCTATGTTACAATGTACAGAATCCTACTAATATGTACAATTAATGCATGCTAATTAAAAATAACTATAAAATAGAAAAGACTAAAAAAGATGTCTCTAAACACAAAGGAGTATGAGGAGAATTGAGAGGACACAGCCACAATTTCTCAGTAAAGGCTCATATTGTAAATGTGGGCCAACACACAAAATTAAGGGTATTTTCTAGGTGTTATATAAGTATGTAGGTATGTATATAAAAGATAAAACACAGTTCTGCACATTTTTGTTCAAAAGTCAGAATACAATAATAGCTGATTGCTTGCTTTTAGTATACATATGCTAATTTTTAAAAGGAATATGGGACAGCAGTTCATTTAATTGCACCTCAAAATAAGCGTTCTGTATCATAAAACTTGATCACAGATAATTTTATCATTGCTGACCTAAAGGTAAACTGTACTTAATTCATCTTGAAACAAATCCATTAACATGGACAGACATTAATAAATATTGATCATTCCATGATCATATTTTTTTTGCTCAGGTAAATCATTTTGGGTACACTCATGGAGTTGTGCAACCATGACCAATTTTAGAACATTTTAAATACCTTAAAGAATAACCCATATTTATTACAAATCACTTTTTCCCAAGCTCCCTACCCCAGCCATAAGAAATCAACAATCTACTTCCTCCCTCATCGATTTGCCTGTTGTAGACATTTCATATAGATAAAACTGCACAGTATTTTGCAGTAGGTATGAGAATATGATTTTAATGGAGCCTATCCTTCACTTGGAAAGAATCTATAGAATTATACTCTTCTTGTGATATTTGCCTTGTATCATGTCATTACACTGCAGATTAATCACAAGCAATTGAAGTTTGTGTGTAAGCTCTGGGACTGTGCAGCTAAATAGATTTTGAATCTAAACCCCAAGTATTGCAATAAAATGTGACCACTGCTAGGCCACTGAAGTCCTCCATAGTAAAACAAGCCAGCATGTCCAGCTTTGATTTCTGACAACAGATTAACCCCAGGAGAGTGGATGAAGATCACTGTCGATACCAGTGGATCAGTAACATGAGAGAGTCAAAGGTTTTTCTCAAGATGCCTGCAGAATAAGGCAATCATAACCATGAGCTCTAAACAGCACACGTTTTCACGAGTTACTAAAATGTGGTCAACTTACCCATTATTTTCTCCACAATTATGCAACCACCATCAGCCATACCATATATCTTCATTGATTCCACTTCCCATTGTATTGTATTTAAAGTCTCCAACACTTCTTTTCAATATTTTCCTCGTAATTTTCCACACACTCTACTCACACAAGCTAATTCTCCAGTCACTTAAAAGTTGGCATTGACTTCTCAAACAATAACTAAGCAGTATCAGTAACATCTGCCAATTTATCAAGAGCCAAGGAAAGCCATTCCATATTGTTTGCCTTGTTTTTTAAATCTAGTATGCATGTTGTTCCTAATAGTCTCAATTCTTCAGGCAACTGCTCTTGCCAACAGCCTTAATAGTCTTAACCATGATAATTTTCTCTGGACACATTTCTTTAGCTACTGCAATAAAATGCAATTTAATAAACTTACTGTTGGTAAATAGCTTTCGTAGCATAGGTAAAGAATGAGCCACTTGGAAACTCAACATAAAGGTCCCTTTTGGTTTTGTGTGTGTGTGTATGTGTGTGTGTGTGTGTGTGAATATGTGTGTGTGTGTGTGAATGTGTGTGTGTGTATGTGTGTGTGTGCTGGAGCAATGGATTCACTTTACTAGCAGAATGTCACATTCCAGTGAATGTGTGCTGCCCTCAACACACTGTCAAGTTACAGTTGTGCCGCTGGCATTTGCACTGTATGACTCTGTCACTGATGCGAAGCCGTGAGTACCGTGGCTGGCATTTGCTGCAACTGCGGAACTCTGCCACTGTAATAGCATGTGGTATGTATGAGCACTGAAATGTGAGCATCATGGAATTTTCACTTCTCCATAATATTCTTTAACTTTTGTCCAACAATGTGAAAGTGTGAAAAGAAGCCAGCGAGATGGTTGATCTGGGGAAAGGCACTTGGTTTCAAGCTTGGTAACCTGGGTTTGAACTCTAGATCCCACATGATGGAAGAAAACAACTCCCAGAATATCCTCCGAGCTCCATTCCCACATGGACACACAATCAGCAAAAGTAAAATAAGGTATGAGAACATGGAAGGCCTTCTTATGCAATGCACAGGCCATATGAAAGCTGGTTGCCACCCACAGCCACAGTTTATGAAGTTGTAGTCTATTGTCTTTGGAAGGGTGACAAGGGCAAATTGGTGTCCTGCCTTCACCAACTTATCTCTGATATTCAGAGTTGTTGAAATTACATTAAATTAAGCCAGGCATGGTGGCACATCCTGAAACTCAGAAGACAGAGGCAGGCAGAGCTCTGTGAGTTCTCTGTGAGGCAAGCCTAGTCTATAAAGTAAGTACCAGGATGGCCAGAGAGCTTCATAGTGAAACCTTGTCTTTTTAAAAAGAAAGTGAGGGTGGCTGGAGAAATGGCTCAGTGGTTAAGAGCAGTGACTGCTCTTCCAGAGGTCCTGAGTTCAATTCCCAGCAACCACATGGTGGCTCACAACCATCTGCAATAAGATTGGATGCTCTCTTCTGGCGTGTCCGAAGACAGCCTCAGTGTACTCATATACATAAAAAATAAATTAAACTTAAAAAAATAAAAAAGAAAGAAAAGAAGAAATGAAGAAAGAAAAAAAAATATACTACTATCATATGCGTGGGAGAGAGCCCAATGTGGGGATCAGGAGGAGCTAGAGAAAGTACCCAAGGAGCTAAAGGGATCTGCAACCCTATAGGTGGAACAACATTATGAACTAACCAGAACCCTTGACTCTAGCTGCATATGTATCAAAAGATGGCCTAGTCAGCCATCACTGGAAAGAGAGGCCCATTGGACACGCAAACTGTATATGCCCCAGTACAGGGGAACGCCAGGGCCAAAAAATGGGAATGGGTGGGAAGGGAAGTAGGGGGGGGAGGGTATGGGGGACTTTTGGGATAGCATTGGAAATGTAATTGAGGAAAATATGTAATAAAAAATATTAAAAAAAAGAAAAAGAAAAAATGAAGAAAGAAAAAATATACTACTATCATATGCATGGGAGAGAGCCCAATGTGGGGATCAGGACAACTTTCAAGTGTCAGTTCTTTCCTTCTACCACAGGCTTGGGCACAAGTGCCATTACCCACTGAGTACTGTCACCATCCAGATAAAACATTTCCAAGCTTTTCCAGGGGAGTTAGATTTGAGAGTATGTCTTTAATTTCACATACTGAGAAACACTCAACCATGTATTGTGTGTGAGGGATCTGGAAAACAGTTAATTTCATTGTCCTTTTACGAATGGTGTTATATACTCTATGAGACAAGAAAAGCTGAACTGCTCTTTGAGGGATCTCCAACAAAAAGCAGCTTTTTTTAAAATTCAATCCCACTGTCCACCAACCTCATCTTATTGTGAGGATATCCATTCTATAACCCATTGCTCACCATGTACCTCGGCCTGCCAAGGATGATCAGTCCACACGGCACTCCCTGTTAGTTGGCTCTGTAGTGTTAGACACAGTCCAGTCTTCCCAGCCTTGCATGGCTTCAGGGAGCATAGCTGGCTAGTTCCTCTGGAAGAAGCCAGGCATCCTTGAATCCAGATAGGATGGGGGATGCAAAGCCTTTGTGTTTCTGGCAGTGCTGCACTGGGAGGTGGGTCACTCCTGGGTGAGGATAACTCTGCTTAAGAAAGGCACAGTGTGCAGTGAACACCCAGAATATCTTGTTTTCTCTCGCTCCCTCCTGCTAGTGCCAGGGCAACATGCTACCTGCTGTAGATACATTACAGGTATCCCCCCTCCAAACCTATTGCTTTTCTATGTGCTGGATGATGCACAGAGCTATTCATCACATTACTCTCTGGAAGGAAAATGGGTTGTGGGAAACCAAAGCATCCTAGAAGCAACAAAAGAAAGCAAATGTGAACTGAAGCACAGATGCACTCACAATGCCATAGCAGGCATTATCTGCTATATTTAGCTAAAGCACAGTCTCCTCTTTGGAGCTATCTGTATGCACTATCCAGACCTTCAAACTCTCTGTATTATCCACAATCATTATCTCACCTCATCTACATGCTCATTTTCTCAGGAGGAGAAAAACCTCTCCTGATACTTAGTTTATGGATTGTGGGGAATCTGACCAAGGGAGAAATGAGAAGGCAAACAATTGGTAAGGCATATAATTATCACGTTCAAAGACAACATTCACCTCCAGCTGGCCTATTTGTGTAGGTTCTAATGTCTGAAAAGAGAATTAATTAACCTAGGCAGGTCTCCAGTGCTCACATGTCCTCCTTCAAACCTATTTACAAACCTGCTTTAAAATGCTGGGTCTTTGCAAGCACAGTTCGTTAAAAATACAGCTGCAGATGGACTTCTTTGGAAATGGAAAATTCTAAGCAGGAATAACTTGACATTTGATTCTGGAGCAATAGTAAAATGTCAACATCTGCCATGAAAAGATAGAACTATAAAATAATGATTAAGAGTCCTTTTAGTTTAAAACACAGAGAGAGATTGGTTGTTTTACAGGACTCTGTGCAGAATCACTTTATCTCAAAAAAAAAAAAAAAAAAAAAAAAACTCAACAACTTCCATTTCCGTAACACTGTTACACAACTGAATACGGAAATAGGTGCATTGAGGACTTGCCCTATTAAGGCAATACAAGAAAAGTCTCATTTTGACACAGCTGCAGTCCTCCAGGCCACAGTCTCTCTCCTGTATACCATAGCTGCACTACTTGACAGTCTAATGATCGTCTATGTCTTATAGAAATCCCAGGTGCCATCCAAAATTGTCATCCCCAAATCAGCTTAAATGACAAAATCCATAATTATATTTATACCATGCTTACATTTATTTACAGCTTTAAATGACTAACTCCTGGATAGCTAAATATGCTCCTGGTTCTGCTGCCTATAGTGTAAAAGAGAAGTTCCACTTTCTTTTATTTTTCTAAAAAGAAAAAAAATTAACCATCCTTTAAAAACAACATTAAAATTGCAATCTGAACCTTTCTAAATGTGCAGTTGATCACTGTTACCCATATTTGTGCTATTGTGCAAGCAAACTTCAAACTCCAGAAATTTATCCTCTGATGAGGCTGAAGCTATACACTCTTTAACAATTCAGTTTCTGTCTCCTAGTCACTTACAACTACCATTCTAACTTCCACCTCTGGAAAAGAGACTACTTTAGATACTTTGATTAGTATTTTTAATCTTCTCATAGCTATACTTTTCCATTTCATATTATGTTTTTAAGATTAATCTACATTGTAGAATAGCAGGTATCAGTCTCTCATTCCTTTTTATGACCAAGTGAGTGCTCCTAAATATTAGTTTCTTCCCAGGTTAAAGCCTTCCTTCTACTAGGGAAACTTCTTAAGACAGACTAAAAAGAGAGAATTGAAACATCAGGGTATTTTTAAGATTTTGTTTACAAAGACATGAGACAATCCTACAGGAACGCTCATTAAGACAGTAGGTAAACAATTCAAAATATATACATGAAGTTCCTGAAACTGACCAGATTCTCTAGGCTCAAGAGCAGATAAACAGACCAGGTATGAACCCTTTATCCCAGCACTTGGGAGGCAGAGGCAGGTAGATCTCTGAGTTCAAAGGTCAGCCTGGTCTACAGAGGGAGTTCCAGGACAGCCAGGGCTACATGGAAAACATGTTTGTGGGAAAACAACAACAAAATAGTATGTAAGCAGTAAATACCACTGACTGAAGGCTCTCAAACAAGACAAGCTTCAAAGAAAACTCTAAAACAACTCCAGTACCTCACAGAAGTAGTAGACCTCTCAAGTAGCCTAGAAGAAGCAGAGACCTGCCAAAATATCAGAGATCTGCTATAATAAACAGATAAGCGGAGCTGCTTAGAAGATGCCTAGATCCACTGAATCACATGGAAACACAGTCTCCAACCTGTTGAGCTTCATGCAGGCTGTGCAGTGTGCTCCAGGTCCCCGGCTTTGTGAGCTCTCACCCATGCTGGGGTGGGTTTTGATGATGCAGCTGCCTCCCGGGTCATTTCTGCTCCTGTAAGTAACCCCTCACCCATATTCCTGTGAGTAACCCTCCAAAATCTCGAGTTCACAAAGTTGGACTTTAGTGGTACCTGCGCTTTGGTCTGTCGTGGGCTTCCTATCTAGGGTGAATAGATAGGTATGGTCACCTTGCCACAGGGAAAGTCTGTCACACAACAAATGGCTATATAGCAATTTGTTCATCTATCCACCCATCTATGAACATTAAAGTCATTGGGGTTAGCAAATACTATTAGAGAGTACTTATGTCTTAGTAATAGTCCCCAACACATGAACATAAGCTTTGGTTTCATTTACTAGGGGCTGCTTTCCTTTCCCAAGCAGCTGTCTTGAAATATTACCTCACACTTCATAAACCTCACCTAGATGAATAACTTCAACTTTTTTCATTTTTTAGCAGCTTAATTTAAATATAATTAATATGCTATACAATTTACTCATTTAAAAAGTAAGAGGTATTTGTAACATACTGACAGGGCTATAAAACCATTACCAACATCCAGCTTTAGGATGGTTTAAAACCCTTTAAAAGAACTAACCATGATCCATTGGCAGGCAGACCCAGTTCTTCCTCAATTTTTAGCCATTAGCAACCACCAATGTGTTTTATATTCCTATACGTTAGCTTATTCTTTTTTTTAAAGATTTATTTATTTATTATATGTAAGTACACTGTAGCTGTCTTCAGACACACCAGAAGAGGGCGTCAGATCTTGTTAAGGATGGTTGTGAGCCACCATGTGGTTGCTGGGACTTGAACACTGGACCTTTGAAAGAGCAGTCGGGTACTCTTACCCACTGAGCCATCTCACCAGCCCCGTTAGCTTATTCTTAACACTTAATATATGTGAATACATAAAAGATGGGGTCTTTGTGAGTGCTTTTCTTTCCCTTATAGTGTTTTCAAGGTTCACCTATATTATAGCATGTAGCTGACTTCATTTCTTTTTACTGGTGAATACCAATACCTAATACCTAGAAATATATACCTAATAGATACTAAGGTTATTTCCACCTTTTGGCTATTATAAGTAACTAGTGTGAAAATTCATATGTAAGTGCTTAATTCTCCTGTATGTTTCCGTGTTTTTACACTGTGTCCACAAGGTTATGTTATCATTACAAATTCCTAATTACAAAATGCTTTCATGATTCCCAAAAGAAAACTCACGCCTACTGCTGTCTTTGTTACTTTCTTGTTGCAGGGCAAAAAATTCTCTGAAAAAGAAACTTAAGGCTTATTTTGGCTTACATTTTCAGAGGGACATATTCCATCGTGGCAGGCAAACATGGTGGCAGACAGGGAAGGCTGTTCACATTACATTCCTATTCAGGAAAGAGTTACCAGCAAGTGAAGCTGGGCTGTAAAAGCTACCTATCTATTTGTGATCCATACCATCTCCTAACCATTCTGCACCCTTCCTAAAGAGCCACCAGCTGGTAAATTAAGTGCTCAAACACTTGAGCCTACAGGAGACATTTCCCATTTAAATGCTATTACCCTAGGATAACTGCATTGTTACTGGGATGACTGTGCTACTTTCCGTCTCGTGGACTTGGCTATTCTTGACGTTTTACACCAGTGGAGTCCTAGAGTATGTGGACTTTCTATCCTTTTATCTAGCAGATTTTTTTCAAAGTTAATTTCTTTTTATGGCCAAATGATATTTCACTGTATAAATGGATAATGCTTTGTCTGTTGATTAGCCAATAGACATTTGAGTTCTCTCTCTTTTTAGCTTTATGAACAACCTGTTACAGATGCCCATGTACACTACACATTTTCCTTTGGACTTAGGCTGTTCTATACAACTCTGTGTGTGTGTGTGTGTGTGTGTGTGTGTGTGTGAGTGAGTGCATACATGTGGAAGCTAGAGATCAACAATAAGAGTCATCCAAGTTATTTTTTCAGATGTGGCCTCTCATTAGCCTGGAACTCACTGAGTAGGCTAGGCTGTATACTTGGCCAGTGAGGCTAAGAGACCTACCTGTCTGTTTCCTCAGCACTGGAATTATAAACATGTTGCATCAAGCCTGACCTTTTCTTTGAAAGACTCGTTTATTTTTATTTTATGTGTATGAGTGTATACCTGCATGTGTTTGAGTGTACCTGGTACCCATGGAGGTCAGAAGAGGGCATTAGACCCACTGCAACTGGAATTAAGGATGTTTGTGAGCCATCACATACATTCTGGGACCCTAACCCCAGTTTCTCTGCAAGAGCAGTACATGTCTTTAACCACTAAACCATCCCTCCATTCATACCTCTCCCCAGATCTTTTTATGCGGGCACTGGGAGTTGAGTTCAGGTCCTTGTGCTTATGTGAGATGCATGTTATCAACTGAATTATCTCTCTAGATCTGGACCTAAAGTTTCAATATGATTGAGTATTTTCAATATCTCCAGGAATGAGATTGCTGGGTCCTACAGCAACATTCTGCTCCCCTTCTTAAAGAATTGCCAAAGAGAATATACAATTTTCTATTCTAAATAGCAATGTATGTGGGCTTAAACTTCTAGTGTTTTCTCATTATAATCATTCTTGTGACTGCGAAGCAGTGTCTCGTTGTATTTTGAATTTGTATTTCCCCAGTGACTCGTGATGTTGAACAATTCTCCCATGTGTTTAATGGTCATTGTAGCTTATCTTTAGAGAAATACCTATTCAAATCATTTGCCAGTTTTTAATTGGAATATTTGTCTTTTGTTATGGAGCTATAGAAACTCTTTATATATTCAGGATAGTGAACTGTTATTAGATTAGTGAATTGCAGATATGTTTCCCATTCTGTGTCTTCTTACTCTCTTGATAATACTGTTTGCACTGATTTTTTTTTTTTTGAGACAGAATTTTGCTATAGAACCAAAGCTGTCATTGAATTCACTATATAACTCAGACTAGCTTTGAACTTGCAGCAACCTTCCTGCTTCAGGTTTGGGCATGCTGAGATTACAGGTATGCACCATCATGCCTGAAGTGCCAATTTACTGCCTTGTAAATAGTGAAGCTCCAGTTAATGGAACCCTATGAGCTGCAATACTCCATCTGAAAGTGGGTTAACAACTTAAAGGACCAGCCCAAATGTCAAGACAGCTTGGAGTCTTTATGCTGACATCAGTTCAGCTTATTAAAAGGGTCTGTCTGGGTAGTGAGAGGTGAAAAGTAAGTTAAGGACAGAATAGTTTATTTTAGCTCACAGTTCAAGATACAGTCCACCATGGCAAGGAAGTCAAAGTCTCAGGACTTGAATCCGCTACTCACTTGTGTCCACAGCTGCTGCTGATTTCCCCTCCCCCATTAACAGAGTCCATGTTCCCAACCAGGGCTTGTTGCTGCCCACAGTGGGCAACTCTTCCAACCTTAACTAACGGAATCCAAATAATCTCCCACCGTCATGTCCAGAGGCTCATGTCCCAAATGATGGAAGGTTCTGTCAAGTTGACAATTAACTCTAAGAACCACAAGTGCTAATTATCAGTTCATCGCATCTTGAGAAACAGGAGGGCAAACCCAGGGAAACAAGGCAGAATTCTAGATGTGGAGACAAGGGGAAAAAATGTATAGGAAAGAGAAAGTCCAAGGAATTAAAGTAATTAAAGCTTTTATAATAACACTTCATAGCCTTCATTTGTTTTCTATTTGAAAAAGCATATGGCATTATTCATGGATTATAATAGCCTCATACAGAAATTTTCTCTATTGGCTTGATTTTTGAAAATGCCCTTCTGTGGACTTTCATTATAACCCCTGTGTATTTTAAGGTGAAGAATTAAGAGTCTTCGATGTAGTCTTCACATAGAAGTAGCTCAGGCTTTGTGTAAACAGAGGAAAACACTGTCAGCTTCTGAAAGATAGCCCTGTACTTCTCAGCCCTTTTTCTCGCCTTCCCTCACCACAGTGGTCTCAGGTGGGCCCATGTTGAGTTCTCCTGCTGAGCCCCTGTAGTGGCTCACTCAAACAATAAGGTACAGCAAGAACGAATAGTCTAATTACAGTGTTGGGTGTGTGTGTTCTGTTTTCTCTTTAGTGAGTCCTCATTTAAGTGTTCCCAGAGGTGAAGCGATCCAAAATACTTTTATTACCACTTCTTTGTATCGTAATTCTTTAAAGAAGAAGGCACATTTTACCAGATAGCTATTCACATGTCTCTGTAACTCCCAGCTAGCTACAGCCTAGAAATCAACTATCAAAGGAAAAGGGGGTCAGCAAGATGAATCAGGAGGTAAAGGTACATGTCACCAAAGCCTAAGGATGTAGGGACACACACATACATACATACATACATACATACATACATACATACACATACACACACAGAGAGAGAGAGAGAGAGAGAGAGAGAGAGAGAGAGAGAGAGAATGAATCCAGCATTTCTCTGCTTTCTCTCTAACAGCCAAAAATTATGCAATCGTTTTTTCTAAACTCAGAAAACTGTTACCTGGGAAACGATGATTCTATGGAGGAAGCTCCTCTTCTCCCCTCTCTGTGCTATTCCCTCAAGTAATCAACCTTTAACATGCAGTGATAATACTGAAATATGCAAGAAACTGGCCATTGTCAATAATTGCAGCTGCTTAAAGTAACTTTCTCATTTTTAAAATTGGATATTTTAAAACACATCTGAAGCACACAAAATTATTTTGAAGAGAGTTACACATCTTCCTTGCTTGAGAAGAATGACAACTCTGTAAACAATATTTAAGCATCCGCTAAAAGAAAATTCCATCGGCTGTCTGCTTTGAATTTTGTTTGTAGAAAGAAGGATGAGGTTAAGACACAACCTCTTTCTGCCTCCTACTGGTAACCCAAAGAAGTGGCATGCATTCTCATTTCAGCCCTGATGTCAGTCCTGGAACTGTATGCTATTTGTGAGAACACCTCTTTATATTTGCTTAAAAGAAAAGACAAGCATTGTTTTAGATCTAAGATTTGTTTTTATTGAGATGTAATTCACAAACCAAAACATTCACCATTTTTCAAGTTCCAAAAACTAAAGTTTCCAAAACTAAGCAACTAGTTTAACTACTTAATGCCAGAATATTTCACCCCAAAGGAAATGCCACTGTCTGCCTCTACAGATTTCCTTTCTTTTTTTAAAAAAAATTTATGTCTATGAGCACACTGTAGGTGTCTTCAGACACACCAGAAAAGAGCATTGGATCCCATTACAGATGGTTGTGAGCCACCATGTGGTTGCTGGAAATTGAACTCTGAACCTCTGGAAGAGCAGTCAGTGCTCTTAACTGATGAGCCATCTCTCCGGCCCTCTATAGATTTTCTTATGCTAGACATTACATGTAAAAGGAATCAGGCTATCTGTGGCCTTTCTGACTGGTGTTTTGGCCTGGGCATGTGCATGAACATGCGTGCTAATGTGTGTGTGTGTGTGTGTGTGTGTGTGTGTGTGTGTGTGAGAGAGAGAGAGAGAGAGAGAGAGAGAGAGAGAGAGAGTGATATACATGCATTTGTCTTCCTGTGAGCTGTACATGTGAATAGTGATGCATTTGTGTGTCCAGAGTGTACAGGCCAGAGGTGGCACTGGGTGTCTTTCTTTTTCACTCTCCACTTATTGAAGCAGTCTTTTGCTGAACCAGAAGCCCAAGGATTTTAACTAATCTAGGTAGTCAGCTAGCCCCAGGGATCCACTGTCTCTGCCTCTTGAATACAAAGATTACAGGCAGACCACCACACCTCTCCATCACTTACATGAGTGCTTAGGGTCCAAACTTGTGTCTCATACTTGCACAGCAAGCACTTCACATACTAAGCCATCTCACCAGGCCCTAATGGGCTTTTTTTATGAATCCTAAGTTAAAGTTAAAGATGCTGTACTGGAATATCCCATTGCATGTTGATAGAAGTAGGTTCTTAAGGGTCTTGCAGGGTAGAGACCCAAGGACCACTCAGCCTGACCAAAGTCTGAATTAAGAAGTTGTATTAAGCCTGGAGAGAAACACTTCTCACAGAGCAGTTTCAAATGCATTTTACAAGGAGCTTTTAAAGGCAGCGGACAGGAAAAACTATATCCTGGTTGCCAGCATCTGGGGGAAGTCAAGTCAGCAAGCAGCTTAACAGAAGCTGAAAACATGCAACTAGTTGGAACATTTCAATGCCAAGATTGGAGAACAGGGTTGGGTACTTTCCCAGGAACTTTGCACAGTGGAGATAGAAAAAGGGGGTCAGTTTCAGGTTAAATCAAAGATAGCTTCAGCTGAGACAAGATGGATTAATATTTGCCCTGTCACAGACAGATCTGCCTCATTTTCAATTTCCTGGTCTGCCACCATGGGCTTCTGTTGCCATAGATGAAGCCATTCTGTTAGGCCTTCCATGGTACAATGAGCTGAAATGCCCTAAACCAAGAGTTTAAATAAACTGTCCATCACTGAAGTGGTTTCTGCGTAGTATTTTGTCACTTTAAGACTCTAGAAATTCCTCAGCATGACCCAGAGGAAGAAATTTAAGAACTCTGTGAAGGAAATCTGCTTAGGTCGATTTATCACAGGTGATTCACCTGGTCACTTCCGTAACTACTTGCCTTGAAATGCCCAGTGACAGTCTCTAGATTGCTAAGGCTTTGAGACAAGTTGACAAGGTAAGCCCAAATAGCTTTTTCTTTCTTTTGAAAACTAACAACTTTTAGGAGAATTGCCAAACTAAGAATAACACACACACACACACACACACACACACACACACACACACACCTCAAAAAGCCTGTTTTACAGTCCTACCATCCAAACCAAAGAACCATCTTTTCCTAACACCGCCATTGGGCTTGTTGCATGTTGACAATCCTTCATGAAAGGTGGGCCTGGGGAAGAGTCTCACCTGGGTACCCAGTCTCTCCTCTCAGCCACTTCTAAGTGATTTTCCCAACATGCACATTGCCTAAGAGAGGGGCTAAAGTATATATAGGCTAGGAAAGACTAGAACGATGTTCCACCTATGTGGTTGTAGAGAAGTCATTGTCCATGCTTTGTGAAGACTTTCCAATGCACCTCCTTTGAGTTCACCCATGATAGTGTCAGTATTCCCTCACCCATGCACAGTAAACTCACTAGTTCCTCTAGGTGAGCTTTGGTCGTCTCTAACTTTGGGTTGTCATTGGGACCACATTTCCTCCCAAGAAAAGAATTTCAGCAAAAGAGCCTTTATTCAAATTCCTCTATTGTTAACATTTTGTCTCATTTGCTTTATCATTTGTATACCATTAACTGTGTGTACATATATGCATATATATGCTCTCTAAGCTTTCTGATAGTGAGTAGCACACTGAATTATTCCATTGTATCTTTTCTAAGAACCTGCATTTACATAGCTGTATATAATTTAAAAATAATAAACTTACCACTCAAAGAAAGGTTTGATCTAACATTACTCCCAAATTCCAATTCTGTTAATTGACCCAGAGTATCTTTTGTAATCCTATTGTGCACGAGAGCACAGGAGCCAGTCCAGGACCAGACACTGTCACTACATCTCATTAATCTACTTTAGTCTGTGCTTTGTGGTATTGAGATTTTTTTGAAGAATACGGTCCCATTTTCCTTTTGCTTTACTAGACTGCTCCCCATTTAAAGTTTGTCTGATATTTTCCTATGTTTAGATTTATGTTGTGCATCCTCAGCCAGACCACTCTGTAATGGATGCGGTGTCCTTCGTGCTTGGAGATACTAGCCATCTATTGGTAACTGTATGAATGATGTTAATTTTCAATCACATGATTCAAGTTGTTTTCTGATTTTTATCACTTTATAGTTACTATTTTTCTCTGAAACTAATGAGCCTATGGAGACACACTTTATGAACTGTTCAGGTGTTTTGCTCACCATTAAATTGTCCCCTTTGTTTTAACTGTTTCCCTTCTGTGTAGTCGATTCCTGTCTAACTCAGATTTTACTAGAGTGGTTTTAAAAAAATGATAGTACCCAAGCTCCTTTGTCCTTTTCCTTTTGTAGAGACCTTTCTCTTTTCTATATAGCCCAGACACAGTCAACTCACAATCCTGCCTCAGCTTCCTGAGTGTGGGCATTATATGTGTGAGACACCACACCCACCCTCCTCTTTATCTCTTAAAACAACTTTACAGTCTGGTCCTCTCTAGATGGAAAAATTAGCATGACATATCTAAATGACAACGGAATTTCTGACCTCAATGGAAATTAAAACAGAGGCAAGAGTTGACATGGAATGGGGCAAGTGTTACAAGAGATAGCAGGGCTATTATGGCAATCAGGCATTGTGTAACATAGGTAAATTAAATAGAGATGCTAAGACAGAAATAACTTGGTGCCTGCTGAGGACCTTTTGCAACTAATAGAACTCCGTGTTTAGTGAACAAAGACTTAACTTGGTTTATCATGATAGTGGCTCACTGCCTTTAGCCCAATTACCAGACATGAGAAAATGACTGAAAGGCCAGGGAAAAGAATTACACATATGTATGCTTCTTTCTTATTGCTTTCTCCCACCAAAGCATGCAGCCACTTTCTTGGGGAAAAGAAACACAGTTGGCTGTCCATATCCATGGGCTCTCCATAAGCAGATTCAACCAATGATGAGTTTAAACATGTATTTACATGTAAAATGTTTGCATCTGTGCTGAACATATATAAAACATTTCCTCTCATTATTCCATAAGCAGTATAGAAAAACATCTATCTGTATATCAAGCACATAGTCTTAAGTATTAAAGTAACCTAAAGAGTATTTAAATGATAAAGGAGTAACCAGTAACCAGGGCATATGTCTGTAACCCCATCATGTGGGATTATATAAGTAGATGGCAACAAGTTCAAGACTAGCCTAGATCATATAACCAGTCTCAAGCCAGTCAGTCAAGGATAGGTGGTAAGACCCATGTGATAGGAGAAAAAAAAAGGAAGGAAACTGAAGAATGAGTATTTCTATGCAAATGTCATACTATTTTCATGAGGGACTTGAGCAAGTACAGATTTTGATATCTGTAAGGGAAAGGGAACATCTCCAAACCAATCAACAGATACTAAGGGATAATTGTATTCCCAGGTTTTGGAAATTAGTAGACACATTTTTTAAGGTTCTGCTTATTTTATTCGTATTTTATGTGTATGATGTTTTGCTTGCTGGCATCATATGTATGTAGATCCCTGAAGGCCAGAAGAGGGCAACAAATCCCTGGAACAGACAGTTGTGAATCACCACCATATGGGTACCAAGAACCAAACTCAGATCTTCTGCAATAGCAACACATGCTCTTAACCATTAGCCATCTCTCCAGCCCAACAGATCCTATTTCTGAGTTAACACTAATATCTGCACATAGAGCATGTTATGGCCACCCACCATAGACTTTTAGAATACAGACAGACAAGACAAATATGCAAGTTAGGGCCCTAGTCTTTATGTCTACAAGCTCAGTGAAACCTCCAAATTTAATCTAGTAGAATAATCTTCAGTTCCTAAAGTTATAAAAGCACATACTCAGGAAAATGATCAATCTTCATACCTAGGACACATGAACCAAGTATATATGACCTTCAAGATGATTCATGGAGAAAAACAATCCCACACTCTTATGGTTACTTTCTAACCATAAAACAATGCCTGTACTGACTCTCTGGTAGAGCTACAAAGGTAAGTGTCACAGTAATGACTAGAGATAGTTTGATATAATATTTTTAAAATCAAAATTAATGTAAAAGTCCATGATATACAAAGTAGCAAAATGTTAAAGCACCAACAGTAAGTGGAGTTAATGCTAGTGTCAGCATATCTCCATTGTCATTGAATTCTTCATGCGCTGCAGGTCAACTAATTTACAGAAAATCTTAATCATCCCACAGGATATTATTATGTCATCTACCATTCATAAAAGCATGCTGTCCAAATCAGGGTTCTAAAAAAATAGAGGTAACCCAGGTTTAGAATATGAGTGATAAGGACTAGCTAGATTTAGCTGCTAGGAAGATCAAAGAATAGAAAGAGGAACTTGCTATTACTTACCAAGCCTTTTCTTCCTCTGAAGCATGACGTAATCTCTCTTCCTCCCATGCATCTCTTAGCCTGCCTCTAAGCACCTGGAAGTCCCACCTCTTTTCTTTGGCCCAGCAACTGGCCCCTGGCATCTTTATTGATCAACCATGAACCAGTTGGATAACAGGACTTTAGCATCAGAACACATACATGCAGCAAAACACTCATACACTACATTAAAAAAAAGGCTTTTTTTTTCACTTTGTAGACAAGGCTGGCCTCCAACTCAGAAATCTGCCTGCCTCTGCCTCCCAAGTTCTGGGATTAAAGGCGTGCGCCACCACACCTGGCCCAAAAAGGCATTTTAAAAGAGAAAGAATTTGCTGACAATTCTTTGTTGAGGTGGCCAGAAAAGAGACAGGCATAGTAGAGAAAGGTTGAGTGTGCCTGTGATCTTCTGAAGTGAATAGAGGTGTATTTTATACTCCTTCCTATAGCAGGCTGCAATTGAAATAACGTGTTATATTTGACTGGTGTCCAATGGCACAGCTGAATAGTAGACTTCACACTTCTCATGTACAAGGCTCTGGGTTTGATCCCTGGCACCACACACAATAAAAATGCCTTAGATTTTCCATTTCTCTGGTTGCTCCTTCACTTTTACTAGATGACTCAAAAGTCTTCCATTTTTAAGAGGACCCTGAGGAAGAGAGCAGCGTTCCAGCTACTCAAGTTCACAGTGAGACTAACTCTACCTCTTGCCCCTTCTGATCCATTAAGCTCAACGGTGCTTACTAAACTCAACAATGATCAAAACTTTTATGAATGATTGGAATGTCACATAATGTCATCCCTAGAGCTCTGGGGGGGGGGAACTATATTCCCTTGAGAAAGTAACTTTTCTTCCTTAAAATCTATTCCAGTTGTTCTAATTTTGGGTCAAGATTGAATTTCTAATCGAGATCAAGAATGTCAATTGACCATGTAATCTGAACTGTCCCACATAAATTGGGTGCTCAGAACTACACTTAATTACCTTCATTATGCCCCCAAAGCATTTCCTGCCATAGAAACAGTAAAACCAGTGGCCTAAGTACATTTGGAAGGTCAAAGACCAAGAATACCTACTCTTGATAACTATCACTGCAACCTCAGGGGAACTTCACATTTAGTTACAGTTTGCTATGCACAATATGCCTGTGACAGCCAGAGATGAACTACTCTAGCCTGAGGGGCATCTGTGAAAGACACGGAAAACATAAAATGTTCCCAGTGGAGAGAAGGTCAAGGTTGAGAATAGACTATTGCAAGTTCAACACTACCCAGGGCTATGCAGCAAAACCCTATGTCAAGAAATTTTAAAAACCAGGTCTATAGGAACAGACATACATGGGAGATTGAGGCAGGAAGATCACAGAGCTCAGAGCCTACTTAAGGTATATAAATTGAGTTCCAGAACAGCCTGGGCAATTGAGTGAAACCCTATTTGTGGTGGTTTGGCCCATGGAAAGTGTCGCTATTTAGGAGGTGTGGCCTTATTAGAATGGGTGTGGCCATGTTGGAGGAAGTGCATCACTATGGGGGTGGAGCTTTGAGGCCCTATACTCAAGCTCCACCCAGTGTGGATAATAGTCTCCTCCTAGCTGCCTACAGAGGACAGTCTTCTCCAAGATACAGAACCCTCAGCTCCTTCTCCAGCACCATGTCTGCCTGCACACTGACATGCTTCCCACCATGATGATAATGGACTAAACCCCTGAAAGGCAGTTCCAATAAAATCGGTTCCATTATATAAGTTGCTTTGTCCAATCCTGTAGCAACTTGATGCCCCACAGAAAGGGAATGCCTGGTAGGGAGGGGGGGCCCTCTCCGAGGCAAAGGGAAGGAAGGATAGGGGAAGAACTCTGGGAGCAGGGACTAACTAAGACATTATTGAAAATTAAAAGTTGAAATGGAGCTGAGCTGGGGCATAGATCAGGGGTAAAATGCTTATGTAGCATGTATAAGGCTATGGGTTCAGGCCACAGTAGTACAGAAAAGTTCTTTGAAAACATTTTTGAAAAAGTGGACTCAGGTCAAATAAATGACAAGCAGAAAATGCAGGACTCATTGAATTCCCTGTATTATCTGAACAGATGCACATCTGGCTTCTGTCCAAGTACTTCCAATGATAGGTGGGTCACCGCTTCTTGAATTAGGCCAGGCAGTAGTTGCATAGCAAACATAATTAAAAGTCTGCAGCAGACTGAGCAGCATTCTGCTTCTCCTTACTGCACCCACAGTTCCCTTTGGAACAACACAAATTGAATTCTGTATCTGATGTGTATGGCTGCCTTTAAAATTTATGAAATGTTTTCTCTTCAGATCAAATGCCTAATTCCATAAGGCATTCTGTACATAATATCATTCCGAAGAGCCTCTTTTTGTGTTTGCTTGGCCACTCCCTTTTCTCTTGATTCCATGCAAAATGGGTGATAGAAAAATAAAACGTCTCCAAAGCAGATCATTGTGGACAATCAATACTCCCGATTTAATGATAAGCACCAAAAATGATTGTTGTTGCCATTAAATGATATGCATTATCCTATTTCTGTGTGTCTATCTGTCTATGTGTATATGGACATGTATATGCAGGTGTAAATGCATGTCTGTATGCTTGTGTACGTGAAGGCCAGAAGTTGATATCTTGTGTCCTCCTCCTGTTTTTTCCTACTGTTTTGAGACAAGCTCCCTTGATGAACCTGGAGCTCACCTGCCAGAAAACCTGGGCAGAAAACCCCAGTGATCTTCCTGCTTCTTCCTCTTCATTGCTGGGATTACAGGTTGTGCCTGGCTTGTCACATTACTACAAGGGATAGAACTCAGATCCCCACGTTTTTGTTGCAACCACATTACTGAAGGAGTTATCTCCACATCCCTCTATTATCTTATTTTGATCCTCTCAACCAACTATGTACTATTATTTGTCATGGTTTACCAGTAAACAATAGAGGTACAAAAAACAAAACTTGTCCAAGGGCACAAAAGTCAATACAAGGTCAACTCAAATCTATCTGCCAGTATGCATTTACTGCAGAATATTTTAACAAATTCTTTTAAATTAGAAGTTGGAGTTAGGAGCATATAGAATAACAGATTTCGTTATGACATGTTCAGACATGTGCATCACTGTACTTTGCTCATAATCACCTTTCACTAACCTCCCTTGTATCTCCTTCCCACTTCCCAGATCCTTGTATCTTTACACTTGCAGTAGTAGCTTGTAAGTTTGTCCTCATCTTGACATTTAGGAAATTAGCAGCTCACTGAAATCTGCAAATACCTTTCAGATAAATAGCCCTTAGGCCACCTTCTGAATAGTCTTAATCCTCATCTCTTGAAGCTATCTACAATCATATCCATCTTCTTCCATTGTAGCTTGTTTTGACTCCTCAATTTGAACTACCATCACAGGCACCCTTTGCCTTTGTGATAGCGAAAAATTAAGGAGTACACCTGCCCCAATAAGCCTTAAGTTTGAAAAACAGAAAGCTAGACCTTCTGTGGTATTATCATACAGATTTATTTATTGTGTGTATATTTGTGGGGGTGGGTGGGTATGGGTGTATGCATGGGTACCCTTGTGAACCAAAATAGGGTGCCAGATCCCCTAGAAATGGAGTGAAGTTGGTTGTGAGTGGCCAGGTGTGTGGGCTAGGTACCAAACTTGGGCTTTCTTCAAGAGTAGCAAGTATTCTTGATTTCTCAGCCACTAATCCAGCCACATTTTTTTTGAGACAGGTCTCATGTATTTTACACTAGCCTTTCCTCTCTATGCATCCAAGGATGACTTTAAACTTCTAATCTGGTCTCTGCCTCTACTCTTTGAGTGTTGGGATTACAGGCATCTGTCATTATGTTCAATTTATATGGTAGTAGGGATCTAACCCAAAACCACTCTACCAGCTAAGCTCCATTCTGAACCATTGTTCTCATTTCTTTGACATCAACTATTGATCTCAGAACTATACAGTCTTGTTAGTGCAATAAAAAACACTGACTGAACATTTCAGTTCACTGGACACTTTGAGAAAAAAAAATCAGTTGTTAATCTATTACACAATAATACTGAGAGCTAATAGAGCTTAACCTGAAGGTTTTGGATCTAATTTCAGGAAGCTGAATAATAGATCCACCTACTACAATGTGACAAGCATGAGATTTATGTAGCACTTTGGAGAGTACACCTGGATATAGATAATAGAAAGTCAAACTAGCTTTCAGTAATGAATGCAGGTTATTAAATCACATGATAAGGCAAAGTGTGATGCAACAGCTTTAGCAGTTCACTGGCTCGACAATATCATAAAAGAACCTGGTTATTTCTATGTTTCTACTCTCTAGCTACTTCCTACATAGCAGCAGAATACCTGTACTAGCTCAAAGAATCATGTCCCCAAATAATAACATTATATGGCCAGAAGAGGTGTCCTTTTGTAGGGACAGTTTCATATAAAACGCTTTCTGAGAAAGCCTTAGACTTTTCTACAAGTGTTGTGAGCCAGAATTATATTTTCTGTCTGTGGCTAGGCCAGCCATTAACAAGAAAAATGCAATCACCAAGGCTGAGGGAGGGTTGAGGGGTTGGGGCTGGGGTAGTGTCGCAGCTTTTATAAGCTCCATGGTGGCTCATGTCAGTACAAATTAGAATTCTAAGGTCTGGAGGGATGGCTTTGCAGAGAAGACCAATGGCAGCTCTTACAAGGACCTGCATTTAGTTCTCAGCATCCACTTGGTGGCTCCAGATCAAAGGGATCTGATGCCCTCTTCAGGCCTCCACAGGTGTGTGGTGCACATGCATGCAAGCAGGCAAACACTCATAGACACTAAATAAGTAAATACTTAAATATTTTAAGTTTTCATTAGAGTTGTATCATCATGGAAACGAGGAGGGAGTCAGCAATCAGCAGAACCTGTAACATAACCAGATGTGTCCAGACATTTAAGCATGTGGAATGAGAAGATGACATCTAGATACAGTCACACAATGTTCAGTGTCACAGAGCCATTCAAATCCAAGCCCAATGAAAAACAAAAATTGTGTACTACTTTATTTGATGGGCATTATCATAAGGAAAAGTGTGCAGATCTCAAAATTACCATATATTCCATTCATTCAACAAGCACTGTAATAAAAAGAAAATGGAAATTCCTTTTGGAAAAATCCAAACAGAATTCAGAAAATGTACAATGAAGTGCCATGATTTTGCATTTATTCCATAGAAAACTATGCAACGTACTTCAGGCCTCCTTGTGTTTATCCAGGTACACTCCATAGTGTCTTTGATGTCTGCAGTATAAAAGCACAGTAATGCCAGTTTTTAATAAGGAGTAAGAGTGATATAGTGAATATTTCATTTTGAGGAGTTGGCAAAAGATTATTTTTAAGTTTACTTCAAAGGAAAAGGATGAAATAATGAAAGATGAAAGACTGATTCCTAATCTCTGTGCTAGTTAATTCAGAAGACGCCGCGATCCCATTTTGATCAGCTGCCTGAGATCCTCGGAAGATAATTGATGGAGGTCTCTGTTTTATTGCATTCGCTGCCACTCACCGCACTGTGTGCCGGATTACAAGTGTTTGATATAAGTTTATGTACTACATATAATTTCAATGTGACATCTCATCTTTGTTCATCTTTCACAGCCAGCTGATGGCTTCAAATTGGCTCTCCAGGAAATCTTAATTCACTATTATCTTCCTGCCACATTAAAAAATAATGAGGGAAGGACTTCATCACCTGCCATTTCAAACACAATTCTCTAAACCCTGAACACTCAGAACTAACGGAAGATTACTTTGGTTGCATATTAAATGACTGAGCCCAGTTCATAACAATTTGATGAAAATAATATTTCCAATCCCATGGGTTGATTTTCATTCCTGAAATTACAAAACCAGGAAGTATTTCTAAAACAGTTCTAAGGACATCATTGCAGTTCACGGGATCAAATGGACAAGGAACCTCATGGCAAATCCAATAACATATAGGAAACTAATGTTTTGGCCATCCCAGGAATGCTTGTGTTTGTGACAATTTGGAACACATAGCAAGAGTCGAAGTGGTTGCTACAGAGTGAAGAGGAAAGATGTTCAGCTGTGTGCACTGTAGAGTGCACGTGCTTCAATTGGAAACAGGAGAAACTCAGTGTGCAGAAAGATATTGCTTCTAGGTTCCTCAGTGACACTGGCTTTCATAGAGTGAGGGGTAATCTATAAGAAGAGATACCATGGGGCTAGAGAGGTGGTCCAGAAGTTAGAGCACTCATTACTCTTGTAGGTAGCTCACAACTATCTGTAACTCATGTTCCAGCGGATCAGACCCTCTCTTCTGACCTTCACAGGTATCATGAGCACTGTGCACAGTGCACATACATACATGCATAACACTCATACAAAGTAAAAATAAATAAATAAATGGAAGGGATGGCATTTGGAATTCAAGGCAGGGAGCAAAGATATCTCAGTTGACTTCCAAAGAAGTTGCTAGGAAACTGCATTGAGTAAATAGAGGTTTCTGGAGCCTCGTATCAGGTTACAAAGTGGGAGCTTTCGTTTTGAAATTAAAACAAACTTATCAAGACTGCAGAGACTCTGGAAATGCATAACATAGGGGGAAAACCAATAAATCCAGTGTTCTTCACAATGAAATCTGTCAAAAATAAAAACATCCTTTAAGAAAAGTAACTATTGGGCTGGGAGATGGCTCAGTGGTTAAGAGCATGGACTGCTCTTCCAGAGGTCCTGAGTTCAATTCCCAGCAACCACATGGTGGCTCACAACCATCTGTAATGGGATCTGATGCCCTTTTTTTTTTTTTTTTTTTTTTTGATATGTCTGAAGACAGCTACAGTATATACATAAAAATAAATAAATATCTTTTAAAAAGTAAAATAAGAGAGAGACAAATGTAACTATCAAAAGAATTTAGCAGGCTAGGTAATGGTAGTGCGTAGTGCACACCTTTGATCCCAACACTCGGGAGGCAGAGGCACATGGATCTCTGAATTCAAGGCCAGCCTTGTCTACAGAGCAAGTTCCCAGACAGCCGGGGCGACACAGTGAAACCCTGTCTCAGAAAAAAAAAAAAAAATTAGCAGGACCCCTTTAGTCCAGAATGCTGAACTCAAAGCTTCACAAATCCTTAATTTTTCCACACGGGGAAAAGAAGATATAGAGCATAAGCAATTCAGGATAGCAACATCACCAAGTCATGCCAGTGAGACTCACGCAATAATTACTTTGCTTCAGGCTCTGTGGCCAGTGGAGGTAGATGCAAAATCAAGGCAAAGTTGTAGTCTTTAAGATGAATGGTGGAGGGACAAGGGCAATTAAACCATGATCCCAAGGGGTTAGAATGATCCATCCACCGAGTCTGCCACTTTCTATTCTGCTCTCTGCTGGCATCCTTTCTCATTAACCACCAACCCCCAAAAGAAAGAGAGACATTTATGAAATAAGTAGGAGACAGCCAAATTAGCCAGAAATGCAATCCAGAGTAAGTTGATCTGGTATGGTTTCTTCAAGAAATGAACTGCAAGGAAGAGAACTGCATCGAAAGCTGTAGAGCAATTTAGACAATAAGATAGCCAACTATGTAAAATGTCTTTGGGTCCTGCCTTAAACAAATCAAAACTTACAAGACACTTTGAGAAAACCAAACACAACCTGTGTGTTTGATACTCTTTTTCCTTATTATATGTGTATTTGAGTGTTTGCATGCATGTATGTGTACTTTGTGTATGCTTGGTTCCAGAGATGCCAGAAGAGGATGTCTGGAACTGGAGTTACAGATGTTTGTGAGCTGCCATGTGGTTCTGGGTCTTCTGTAAGACCAGCCAATGAACTTAGCCATTGAACCATCTCTCCAGTCCAAGTGTACCACCATTCCCAGCCAAACCTATCTCTTTAAATCATAGCTCTTATTAACTTGTGTCAACAAGTTAGGATATCAACAAATAAATGTAGTATAAATAAACTATAAAATGACCATTGGCAGTGATTACAGCTGGTAAATTCAGACAATAATAAAAATAAATACACCTTAAAATCTGTCCCCAAGAGTACCCTCATAGAGCCAGGGGGAGGGGAGATGGGATAGGGGGTTTCCAAAGGGGAGACCTAGAAAGGGGAAAACATTTGAAATGTAAATAAAGAAAATATCCAATAAAAACATCTGTCCCCAAAATTAAGTAAAATAAAATACAAATGAGAAAATCACAACATGTGTATAGTTCAACCACCCACCTTAAAAGCTAATAATGAAATGTAACCCTCTATATTTCCTACCCAGGATAAAAGATAAGGCTCTCTATGTTGCTCCTCCACCTACCAAGCACTTATAACCATTCATATACATTTTGTGTTGTTTTTTTTTACTTTAACAGTCTTTAGCACATGTGCTATCTCCAATTACTACATTACTATGTTTACCTGACTCTGAACTTTATGTAAGTGAAATTATACTACAAATGTTTTCTTTTACTTACTTTCCCCAAAATGATTTTTGAGCTTCATCCATGGCTCTGTATGTGGATATAGAACTTTTGGGCTGTTGTCAGTGGTGTTCTGTTGTATGTCCAGACATACATCTTCATACATGTCCCTTCCAAGGGATGGCATTACATGCACACTGCAGTATGCCTGGTGATAAGTAAGTAATCTTTTGCATGTCTTTGAGGAAACGATTAAGTTCTCTAGTGTCTAAGCTTCTGAGCATGAAAGTGCTAGGGAGCATTATTGTTATTTGAAGCTCCAACTGATGAAGTCAATTTAACAAACGCAGACACTATAAACTATACTGTGGGTCAGCCAGATATGTTTACATACATCATAATGTTTCTCAGTAAAACTCAGCATGCAATAAGTTGTCCCAAAAGAATAAATTATAGCATATTTCTTGCTCCATACGGTGAACAAAAAGCTTGAATGTGTGGGATTTTAATTTTTCCTTTTAAAATACACCATTTGCTGTCTCCTAAATAAATATTCCTAAGCTTCGGTCCTGCTTGCATCACTCCAACTGCTTACTCTAGTCGTGTACATCTAGGTTGCCCACAAACTCATCTTCTAAACCTAGGCTTGAATTTCTCAGTGTAAATCAGTTGCTCCTTATGCATCCCCATGGATTAGTCCACTTTCTGTTGCAGCAACAAAGCACCCAAAACTGGGTCATTGGGAAGGAAGGTCCTGCAAAAATCAAAAATTCCCATCCATGTCAGCCTCATAAGAGACTTGATAGCAACACCGTATCTTGCTGAATGATACCTTGGTGAGATTGGTTGTGGAAGAGGCAGTTTCATGGCAAGATAGGAAGGTTGCTATCTAAGAACAGCTCAGTCCTTTGGAGATTAGCACCTATAATGTCCTTCCACTAGACTCTACTTCATAAAAAGTCCACCACCTCTCACATTGCTTTACAGAGGACAGGGGTTTCAGCCATGAATCACTGGTGGACACAATAGTACCACATTCAAATGACAAACCTCTGTGCTTAACCCTAATTTCACTGGCTCCCTTTTATTATAATTGAGAGTGCTCATATCTCTGAATAGACTAAGTTTTGGGGGGGCTGAAAAGTTTTCTTACTCATTTCTCTGTCTTTAATTCCCACTACAAGGCTTGGCCCAGAATAGCTACTCAGTAAGTATTTTAAAAACAATAGAATGCCAAGCAGCAGTGACTTTAATTCCAGCACTCCCTCTGGGAGGCAGAGGCAGACAGATCTCTGAGTTTGAGGCCAGCCTGGTCTACAGAGTGAGTTCCAGGATAGCCAAGGCTATACAGAGAAACCTTGTCTTGAAAAATCAAACAGAAGAAAGGAAAGAAGAAAGGAAGGAAGGGAGGGAGGGAGGGAGGGAGGGAGGGAGGGAGGGAGGGAGGGAGGAAGAGAGGAAAGAAAAGAATGATCCTTGGACTGAAATCTGAAAAACATACATGTATATTTCTTGAAAGTATATTACTAGAGGGGATGGGGAGATGGTCATAAGTTAAGAGCAGTGGCTGCTCTTCCAAAGGACTTGGAGTAGATTCCCAACACCCACATAGCAGCTCACAACCATCTGTAACTCCTGCTCCAGGAGATCTGATGCCCTCTTCTGGTTCCTGTGGGCATCAGGTATGTACATGACTCACAGAAATGCATGTACAGAAAACATCCATACATGTATATTTTTAAGGCTGTTACAAGAGAAACCAATAAACTATAAAATGTCTATAGTTTAATTAAAATTTAACGATAGTTTAATTTAGAAGATAATAATACAAAATAGGTGTTAATTTCTCAACTGTTTTAAAATCATTTTATATATAATTGTCATATAAAAATATTCATAGAAGAGGTAAAAAAAAAACTAGAGGGGAGGTTACAAGAGAAGATGAGGAAAGAGTTGGATATACTAACACACTCTATTTAAAATGTCCACCTAGGGCTAGAGAGATGGCTCGGTAGTTAAAAGCACTGAATGCTCTTCCAGAGGTCTTAAGTTCAATTTCCCAGAAACCACATGGTGGCTCAGAACCATCTATAATGGAATTCAATGCCCTCTTCTGGTGTGTCTGAAGACAGCAACAATGTACTCACATATATAAAATAAATAAATATTTTTTCAAAAAATGTCCACCTAAAGTATACATGTTTAATGCATGTAACTAAAGGAAAAATAAGGGATGTGTTTAATATCCTTTTTGTGAATCATTGTGGATGCATCTGTCCAAACTCATGGATGCTTTCAACATGTGCAAGTTTTGTATAATAAGTATACCTTCACAAAGCTGAAAAAATTTTCTTAAACAAATGTAGATGGTTATATAACAACCTGTAATGTCCTTCCACTAGGCTCAAAAAGCAAAAAAGTAGATGAAGGTAATATGAACTATTTCTTGATTATGGGGTTGCTTTTATTTGTTTGTTTTTGTTTTTGAATGGGTCAGGTTCTCACTGGCCTCAAAGTTACTATATTGCTCAGGCAAGCCTCAGCGGAATGATCTTCCCCCCTAGTACTGGGATTGTGGGTATATGTCCCCATACTGAGCCTCTCTGAACTATATTTGCCCCTCTTTTGTAAGAGTGAAATTACTTTAAAGCAAAATGCTTACTTACGGTAAGTTTGAATAAGAATGCCCCCCATAGACTCATACATCTGAATAATTGTTTGGGAAGGATTAGGAGGTGTGGCCTAGTTGGAGGAGGTATGTCACTGGAGTAGGCTTTGAAGTTTCACACTGCCACTCCCAATGTGTTCTATATTTCCTGTTTGTGGTCCAAGATGTTAGTTCTCAACTGTTGCCATACCGTGCCTATTACCTCTGTTCCACCAACAAGGACTCTAACCCTCTGGAAGCATACACCTAATTAAACTTTCTCTTGTAAGTTGACTTGGTCACTATGTTTTATCACAGCAGTAGAAAAGAAACTAATACACAAACAAACAAAAGCAGAAGCTATACCACATAGTAGTTAAGAGAAAAGCATGCTATCCTTCCTGAACCTTGGTCCTTGGTTTTTCTTCCTTCCTTTTCTTTTCTTTTCTTTTCTTTTCTTTTCTTTTCTTTTCTTTTCTTTTCTTTCCTTTCCTTTCCTTTCCTTTCCTTTCCCTTTCTTTCTTCCTTTCTTTCTTCCTTTCTTTCTTTCTTTCTTTCTTCCTTCCTTCCTTCCTTCCTTCCTTCCTTCCTTCCTTCCTTCCTTCCTTTCTTTCTCTCTCTCTCTCTCTCTCTCTCTCTCTCTCTCTCTCTCTCTCTCTCTCTTTCTTTCTTTCTTTCTTTCTTTCTTTCTTTCTTTCTTTCTCTCTTTCTTTCATTCTTTGTGAGTAGAAGCAGAGTTTAACGTTTATTTTACACATGTCCGCAGACGCAAGTACAAGAGTGAGCACTTGTAAAACTCCCAGTATGGTTTCATAGTGCAGAGGCAAGAAGAGAGTGATGTGCCCATGTGACCAGGGACCATGGCCCTGGCCCGCAAGCACTCTGGGGAAGGCTGATCACCAGCACTGAGCAGCAGGTATGGGATCTCAGCCTCCAGAGAGGTCGAACAGCCCATCTTCCTTAGCAAGCGACAGAGAGCTGTGCCAGACCTGCCAGGGTGTGGGCCCCACAAACACTAAACTTAGTTACCATGAACAAAAAGCTATTCTGATTTATTTTAATTATGAGCTTTTAGCATGCAGTCAAAGTTCACTCTTTACACCAGCCACTCATTAGATGGTGATCTAGAAGTGCTGACTACTGCCCTTCATGCCAATGTTTGGAACCCAGAAACAGAGCTTTGGAGATTGATGCTGGGTCAGGCTCTAGCTGGACTCAGCTGCCAGTGGGATCAGGCACCAGTGGAATGTTCGCTAGGTCTGTTCCAATCCCTGGGAGCTGAAGTACAAAGCTACAGGCACAAGGTTTGAGGATATAGGAAGGTAGAGAAAACTGCCAAAACAGTAACTGGAAGGCCAGAGGCCAAGGCAAGTCAGATTGTGCCGCTAGGTCATTCTGCACATGAACATTTAAACATGGCTTTTCCATTCCTATAGAAAACACCAGGACTGACATTCACTTTAACTTCCTAGAAAAGCTGAAGCCACTGGGCAGGGTTGACATTTAAAACAAACAGTATAAAAACCTAGGAAACATGATTCACAAGTTCCCTTTCTTGGCTCTTAATACAAAAGTTTACCCCACACCATGATCTAAAAAGCATCTACCCGGTTCATGGTTCCTCCATCCAGTTGGAATTGTTTGAATATTTATCATAGGCTTTGCTGTCAGACACTTGAGAAAGGTATACAACTGTCATGTACAAAGTGAGCTATACAAAACCGTTGCAAAATAGAAACTTTAAAACGTGTTAGAGATCACCCACTTAATACCTTTGGTCAAAAATAGCAACACTTCCTTTATCAAACAGCCAAGATCCATCCCATGTTCTCACCCTAACCTTGGAACTAGTCTACTCAACCACCCTTCAGCCACGACGCCTGCGTCCTACAATCACAAGTCCCCACCGGCAGTCACAAACACATCCCCTGAACACAAACAAGACCCAAAGGTATCTGCATGCTCACTCTATTCTGCACAGAAACAACCTGCAGGGTTGCAGCAGGGAAACCGCCCTAGTCAAGTTTCAAAGTCAGTGGTGTCCTTACCTGGTGCCACTGTCTGCGACCATACAGTTCCTAACCGAAGGGCAAGGCACCCGCTTGATGAGAAAAGGAAGCCATGCAGAGAGGAGTAGACCCTTAAAGCATCGATGGCTGCACCTTCCTGGATGGAGTACATCAAAAGGACCAAGCCGAGAGAGCAGCCTGCTGCCAGGAATCAGTCTGCTGAGCCTTAGTTTTTCAATCTATAAAAATAGGGAAATCAGTACCTTCTTGATAAGTATGTGTGTTCATGTTCATCTCTATTTCATTCATCATATACTTATATATTACTAATCCATGTCTTTAACACAGAGATATAGTCATGATTACATATATTTTGTATATATTATTTAAACCTCCTATAGAGATGAGAAGCTATAACACTATTGCCATTATCTTCCTCCTTTTACAATTGGAGAATCTGAATCACTGAGAAGTTAGCTAACACCTGTTCAAGTTCAACAGGTATAAAGTGACACAACTAAACCAGAGCCTGGCAGTCTGGCTGCTGAAGTGATGCTTGTGGTATACAATCTTATATCAGTGCCCAGGGCCATGTAAATATTTGGTAATGCTTGTCTTAATCAGTTCTATTATAAATATACATAAATTGTGTATCTTAAGCAAGGATTATTTTTGCAAAGTTCTGGCCACTAAGAAGTCCAAGAGCAATGTGCCTGCATGTTCAGGGTCTGTCTCATGGATGAAGCTTTTTCATTTTGTCTTCACTTAGTTGAAGTGAGGAGGGATCTCTCTCAAGCCTTGTTTATAAGGACACCAACTATACCCATTTAAGCTTTGCCCCCATGACTTCATCTCCTTCTAAGTGTCCCATGTCCTGGATATTAAAGGGTGTCTTACTCAGTGTTCTATTTCTATGAAGTGACATCATAAACATAGCAACTCTTAATTTTTTTAAAAAAAAAGCATCTAATTGGGACTTTCTTACGGGGTTTAATTCATTATCAACATGGTAGGGAGGACAGTGTCCTGCAGGTAAACATGGTGCTGGAGAAGTACCTGAGAATTCTATATCCAGATCCAAAGGCAGCAGAAAGAGAGTGACATTGGGCGTGGCTTGAGCTTTTGAAACTTCAAAGCCCATGCACAGTGACACACCTTTGCCAACAAGACCAAATCCACTCCAACAAGGCCAAATCTCTTAACCGTTTTCAAATAGTACTATTCCCTAATGACTAAGCATTCAAATGTATGAGCCTATGGGACCATCCTTACTCAAACCATCACATTCAGCCTGCAACATTACTAGATGAAGTAACAAGACACAACACAGACAGGTAGCTAAAAGATTAGAAGGAAACCTGTAAGAAGTGTCAGCTTTATGTTTTTCCTTGCCATTGCTTGTAGCAACTGCTGCTTATTCAACCAGGTATAAAGAAAGAATGTGTGTTGAAGACTCTTAGATTTTTGAAAATTGTTTCCACAAATTTATCCCTCAGTAATTTTAAAGGCAATGATACAAAAAAATCCATTTTATGAAGTGTTTTTCTGCTTACTTTTAAGTCAAGTACAAATATACAAAACTTTTTTTTTTTTTAAGACAGGCTTCACTATGCAGCTCTGAGTGACCTGGAACTCACTACGAAGATCAGGCTGACCTTAAAGTCACCAAGTTCATCTGTCTCTGCTTCCTAGGTGCTGGGAAGAAATGTCTACTTAGTGCTCCCAAACCATGCTTCATGAGACTGAAATCCCAGGCTTGCCCATCATGGGCTACCGTACTAAATTACTGTGATCTGTCAAACAACAGAACTCTGTTTCTCACAGATCTCAAAGCTGGGACATCCAAGATCCAGATGCACCCATATTCAGCATCTTTTTCCTAGTTTGTATAAGAGAATATCCTATGGTGGAAGGGACCAGGCCTCTCTCTGTGGGCTCCATTTTAATTTTTTTTTCATTTCTGATTTTAAGACTTATTTTAACTGGTGCATAAAACCATAAAAACTATACACATTAATGAGATGCTATACTATATTTTGATACATATATTGTACAGTGTTTAATCAACAAGCATATTTATCCCCTCAGATACTTATTATTTCTATGTGGTTATAATTTTCAAATTTCTAAGGTCTCCATTTTGGGGGGCGAGGCATTGCTATATAATCTTTCTACCCTCTGCCTCAGCCTCCTGTTTGGAGGGCTGAAAGGCCTAAGGTATCATGCCATGATCTTGACTTCTCTTTTTTAAGGGTACTGGTCCCATTCATAAAGTCTTAGCCCTCCTGATCTAAAAACAATACCACACAAAATCCCAACCTCTTAATATCATCACCTTAGTGGTTAGGATTTAAACTCATGAATTTGAAATCACAAACATTTACGACAGAGCAGGCCCTGCAGAAGAGCCTGTCTGCTGCTAGCTTTACAACTGGAATGATTATGCATGTTTTGCCGGTATCCAACTTAACCTAGAATCATGAGGTTACTTTCAGATCAAGAAAACACAGAAAAGGTGGGTATGGTGTACACATCTTTAATCCTAGCTCTTTCGAGGCAGAGACAGGCAGCTCTCTGTGATTTCAAAGCCAGCCTGGACTACAGAGTGAGTTCCAGGACAGCCAGTGCTACACAGAGAAACCCTGTCTCGAAAGGGGGTGGGTGCTCAGGGGTTAAGAGCGCTGGCTGCTCTTCCAGAGGTCCTGAGTTCAACCCCCAGCAACCACACAGTGGCTCACAACCATCTATAATAGGATCTGATGCCCCTTTCTGGCATGTAAATATACATGCAGATGGAGCACTTATATAAATAAATCTTGAAAGAAAGAAAGAAAGAAAGAAAGAAAGGAAGGAAGAAAGAAAGAAAGAAAGAAAGAAAGAAAGAAAGAAAGGAAAGAAGGAAGGAAGGAAGGAAAGGAGGAAAGAAAGGAGGAAAGAAAGAAAACATATTAGAGATAGTTGGATTAACCCCTTTGTATATATGTTAGCTAAACAGGCAAAAACAAAAAGCAAAACCTTCAGTTGCTGTCTCCAAATTCTGGAGTTAACAATTGTTCATTTTAAAATGGCGCATATAAGACCTGTAGAGATGGCTCAGCAGGGAAGAGCACTGGCTGTTTCTCAGGAGCAGCCAGGTTCTATGCCTAGCACCCACATGGCAGCTAACATCTATCTGTAACACCAGTTTCAAAGAGATCCCAAGCCATCTTCTGGCCTCTGTGATAGGCATCAGGCATGATACACATAAGGTAAATCACTGATTTGGAGTATTCATTATGTGCCAAATGCTGAGTTTAGCAAAGAGGAAATGAGCAAGAGCAAGACACAGTCTCAGACTTTGGGTTCCTCACAATGATAAGACATAAATCCAAACTGGAGTGCCTGTTAGTTACTTTCTTCATTATTGTGGTCTAAGCACCTCCTGAGAAGCAGCATAAGGGAGGAAAGTTTTATTCTTGCTCATGACTTCAGGGAATGTAAGTCCATTGTCTGTGGAAAAGGGATAACATCGAGATCAGCTCCCAGATGTGACTGTAGGAATGTGATACCGCTTACTCACTTTGGGATGGACCAAGTAGCAGAGACAACAGAAAGTGGGGCCAGAGTAGAAACCCTATAGCCATCTCTCACTGATCTGCTTCCTCCATCTAGCCCCCACATCCTGAAGAGCCCATGACCTCCCAAAGCTCCAGCACCAACTATGGTCCAAGTATTCAAACATATGAGGGGATGGGCACTTTATATTCAAATCAAGAAGTAGTGTTCAAGTCAGGCATGGTGGGGCATGCCTTTTACTCCTAGCACTTGGGATGCAGAAACAGGTGGATCACTGTGAGTTCCAGGCCAGCCAGGGCTACATAGTGATGCTCTGTCAAAATAATAACAATAACCACTTAGTGTGATAAGTATGATATGCTTCCCAGAGGAGGAAACACTTGAGCTGGATATCCAATGCTGAAAGAATGAGATATCAAACATGGAGTCAATGAGCAAGAAGTACCTATGAAAATGCTATGGCAGGCTTCCTAGACCACACATGCTGAGCCTGCTGCCCTGCACCTCTGGTACCTGTGTCTCTGACAGTGTGTTGCTCACTATATTAGTCATTTTCTTCAACGACACTGGGTAGCTCTGGGACCCACCCTGTCCATTTCCAGGCTAAATCTTGGCTCTAATTTTTTTTAAAAAAGATTTATTTATTATTATATCTAAGTACACTGTAGCTGTGTTCAGATGCACCAGAAGAGGGTGTCAGATCTCATTATGGATGGTTGTGAGCCACCATGTAGTTGCTGGGATTTGAACTCAGTACCTTCAGAAGAGCAGCCGGTGCTCTTAACCACTGAGCCATCTCTCCAGCCCTCTAATTTTTACTAGCCAGATTTAGCAAATAAAAACATAGGATGGTCGTTAAATGGAATTCCAGGTAAGCTGTCATGGTTTTCACATAAACATGTCCTAAGTACCATGGGACGCGACCATACTAAAATTGTGTTGTCTGTGTGGTACTCGGTTTAAGCAGGCGTCCTGGCAACCCCACCAGGAGGAGATGCTCAGTAAGTCTTTGTATGAGAGATAAGAAGGAAGTTCAAGAGGTGAGGGGGAAAGGAGAGTCACTTCACACTTCAGGAGAGAATGTGGAATGGGCTTGAGAAGGGTGGTCAACTCACCAAGCCTAGAAACCATACAAAAATCTAGCCACACATTAACCGTTTTTTGGTTAGATTACAGTGTAAATAGCCATTTCCCCCTTTTTTGTTAGAGTCTGCCCTCCTGTGGTAGGAAGAAGTATTAAGCTTTTTATCCTGCAGTTCTTGAAGGCCAAGGGCTCCCTGAAGCCAGGCATCTGGGAAGGAGGATGTGATGCTAGGAGTTTGTTTGTTTTCGTGGGAGACAAGGGCAGGAATGGAGAAAAAGATGAATTGTTTCTTCGTGTGAGGTACCAAGGGAGTAATGTTGAAATAGGTTTTGAAAATTGTTCAAGTTTTGTGCAAGCCAGCAAAATGTTTCCAAGGAATTCAGATCAGAAAATCGGATAATATACTGTACCTAAGTGCAGGCAGTAGATCAGTTAGCTGGATAAACTATTAAGTACTATTGAAATGTTAACGGCAACCATAGTGACTTTGGAGATGAAGAAAGCCTCTTCTCCTCACCTTAGCAGGCACTGGATGCCCATGCTGGTTCCACCATTTCATAGGTTCTGTTCCCCACCATGGACAGATGTGCCTACCACCTTGTTTCCAACTCTCACATGCTGCCATCTTCTGGAGCAATCCGAAGTCCTCCAATGGATCCATCCTCATAAGCCACAAACTCACAGATCTCTTGTGTCTCCATTACCAAGCCCTTGTCCCCAACCTCACGGATCATGCTCTGGGACAGCACTCAGGCTTTAACATTTCTCGGCCCACCGCCTCCAAACTCTTCCTCTCAAACCAAACCATGGACTATCTGTTCTGTTTTCTCACTTCCCAATGGGACCTAACCCTTCAACCCACATCAGAGTTCCCAAAGCATGTGACCAGCCTCCTGAGGCAATTGTCCTTCTCCCAGCCTGGACTGCCTGCATAATGTTGTGAATTATGTTTGCTCTAATATCTAAGCTCCTCAGCCTTTCTGTCCTTCAACTAGGGGTGCCTCTCAGTTCTACCTCAGACTGACCATCTGTGTACTTCCTTTTGTGGGGTCAGGGATAACCACAGTGGAGTAGATTAGTACCAGAGGAAGGTAAAATACCCCCTATCAATTTATCTTTGGGACACTTTGCTTTGGTTATTTTACCTGCCCTGAATCAGCTGACCTCTATTTTCCATTTTTCTGCTGTTGTAAACTTTCTATGCTTTGCTTTTTATGAACTAGAGAGATGTAACAATCAGACTGTCTATTACTGTGACAAAATACTTGACATAAACAATTCCCAAAAGGAAGAATTTATTTTAGCTTATGGTTTAGAGGGTTCATCTATAATTGGCTCCATAATTCTGGGTCTATGATGACACAGTACATCGTGGCAATCCAAACTTTGCAACAGGGGCTATTTGCCTCACACTGGACAGGAAGCAAGACAGGAGAGAGGAAGCATGGGTCAAGATCCATTGATTCAAGTGCAGGATGTTAGTGGCCTACTTCTTCCAACCGGATTCCACCTCCTGCTTTTCAATGCACCTCCAAAAAATCTATCATATTGCAAATTTCTCAATGCCCAATGTGTTGTCATTGAGAACCATACCACAAAATGGTATGGTCCATGCAAAATACTTGATACATTATTACCTGGCATATACATGGTAAAACAGTCACCATAGAAACCTGTGGATTGGAAATGGGGTTCTGTTGCTTCATATCATTGTGCCCATAACTATTTAATTTGTCTGAGTCTTGGTTTCTTCTTTTTGTAAAGTTAGCATAACATCAGTATCTAGCACATAGCATTGTGCTAGACACTCAATAAGTGGACATATGTAATAGAATGGGGCTTATAAAGCATCCAATATTATTGTTGCTAGTATCCTGTGAAAGGCCAAGAGTACATGAGTGGCCCACCCATCTGGGTCTCATTCCACATTTCCTTTGCAATATATTAGCCACATATATACATGCTCCTTGAGGCCAGCCAGGAAATTAGGAAGCAACATCAGGACAACAAATGTCACCTGGTTCAGTCTCTGACAGACTGCTTCAGGGGAAGCTCTTTGTGTAGGGATGAAAGCTTGTTCAGCATTCTCTAGTTATGTGATCTCTTACAGCTGGACATTGCTATGTGACACTCCCCTGAGATCCAAGTGGCCTCTCCTGGACTGGCAGCATCCGGCTCTTTCTTATCTTGAAACTGTCTTTGAGGTCTTAAACAAAGATCTTCTGTTATTATTTTAATTTTTAAAGACTTTCTTTGCTCTTGATAGTCTTCTCTGCTACAGCTGCCTTTTGTCCATCTCAAATAACCCTTCCATGCTCCCCAGAAATTTTATACCTTTTTTCCTGGTCAACTCACATTTCCACTTTCTTCCCAAATATTTTTTAAACTCTCTGCTCTTAGTACATCGTACCCGACCATTCCTCAAATTCTTCCCCACTGTATCCAAAAATGACTCTGTTTCTTACTTCACAGAAAACATAGAATCCCTCACATGAAAAATGGTTATTTAATGTAAAATCTAATAATCAACAAGCTCTGTCCTCAAGTTTTCAGAAATATCGCATTTGACATAGTAATTTCTTCCTTTTAAACTTTGGCTTCTAAGGTGCTACAGCTTCGGGCTTCTCCTCTTAGTGGTTGCTGGCCTTGATCCTCTGTTGTATTAAAACCTTGCCTCCAGGAGGGAGTGGGAAGCTCATGAGACTTAGGAAGTAAACAACTCATAAGTCTCAGCAAATTCTTAGAACTAACAAGATTCACAAAGCACCTCCCAAGGTTATGAGAGAGAGCCGTAAACAGCTGCTCAGAGAAGAGATTCTCCCACCAGCCCAGCTGCCTGGAGGAGAAGCTCAGACCTGGCAGGCTGTGCGCAGGTTGTCTAAAAGCCTCAGGACCACAGCTTCAGTGAATCTTCACCCATGCTGCTGTGGGCTTTTGGGGGATGCAGCTGGCTCTGAGTCCATCCCTGTTCCTTTAAGTAACATCTCATCTGTATTTCTGTAAGTAACCCACCCACCCCCACCCCCAACCCCAACCCCCGCAAAAAAAAATTCACAGCTTCTCCAAAGTTGGATTGACAGAATCGCTATTTTGATTGGTAGTTGATTCACAATCTGGGGCAAATAGATGTTCACATCTCCTCACCAAAAGTCTCACCTAACACCTCATTGAAGGCTCCTTGCCCCATATTTAATACTCTAGAGCCCAGAGCTCTGTCACAAACATGGGTCAAATCTATATCTTCAGTCGAGACTCTCTCTTGAACTATGCATTCACCTTCTGTTACAAACTAGGTAATTCCACAGCCTGGGTGGCTTTAAACAATAAACATTTATTTTCTCAATGTTCGGGAGGTTAGGAGTCCAAACTCCATGCACCATTAGGGCCATAAACGACAAGGATTTTTCCTGGCATAATAGATTGCCACCTTCTGGCCGTAACCTTCCAAGACCATTCTTCTGTACACACATGAAAGAAAGGTCCCTTGGTGTCTCCTCCTCCTCCTTCTTCTCCCTTTTTCCCTCTTCCTCCTCTTTTCCCCCTCCCTCCTTTTAAAGGCAATATCTTGCTTTGAAGTTTTGGCTAGCCCAGAACTTGCTACATTTTCCAAACTGGCCACAATTGTAGGATAAAAGGTCAAAGCCACTTCTTGGGGGCGGGGGAAGCCTTACCAGAACCCACCAATCCCTGAGCTTGGCTTGAAATCTCACCAATCACCCCCTTGCCCCCCAAATCTCCACCTCTTGGTGGTTGTAAATAAAAACTTATTCTAAAGACTTGGCCTCTTCTCTGGTGTCCACAATAAAGAAGCTCTTCTGAGGCTTGTTCCCATGACTAGTGTTTTGTTTGTCAGTGGTCCCAGAAATAACAGAGCTAAAGGATCATGAACTGAAAACTCCTCCCCCAGTAAACCCTACATAGTCCTGCTTCCTACTCAGCTCCCTGCTGCTTCTCCCCTGGGCAGAGGCAGCCACCCTCTTGTGTCTCTCCCAATAGGAAGACATAGAAAACTTAGGACAGCATAATACAGTCCCTAATAGGTTTCGGATAAATACTTCAAAATTAGCATGGCCAGAAGCCACAATGGTGGCTTGGTGGTAAAGAACATGTATGCATCTTCTAGAAGACCCGGATTAGCTTCCCAACACCCACATATTTGCTTACAACCATCTGTAACTCCAGTTCCAGGATATGCAATGCCTCTTTTGACCTCCATGGGCACCAGGCAGGCATGTGGTGCACATATATCCATGCATAAGGCGAAAACTCGGACTTATGATCAAGAGATGATCTAAATGTTTGGGTTCTCAAACATGCAAATTGTTCATCAGAAGAAAAAAACAAACCTTTAACGATTTGCCAATATGTTTCTAAAACCTAAATAAATGAGGAGCCTTAACACCTAAGCCTAGTTAATTTTACAGTAGTCTGTTCCGCTCCTGATCTTCACTGATCTTCAGTGCCCAACCTTAACTCCACCACTCCCTCAGTACTTCGTCCAATCAAAAACATTAATGGCTTTTCTGCTACTTAGGCCTTCCCTTTATCTGAATGCTGTCCTTTCTCCCCTATCACACAGCTAGTACATGAGTAAATCCTGCTGGGATCACTTTTTTTTTTTTTTTTTTTTTTGGTTTTTCGAGACAGGGTTTCTCTGTATATCCCTGCTGTCCTGGAACTCACTTTGTAGACCAGGCTAGCCTCGAACTCAGAAATTCGCCTGCCTCTACCTCCCGAGTACTGGGATTAAAGGCGTGTGCCACCACTCCCGGCTCACTTTTAAAATAGTCTTAATCTACCCATCTTTTAGGACCTCTGCCACTCTCACTCTGTGTCAAGCCATGGTGAACTCTTCCTTAAAGTATTACAGTAGCGTCTGAGATGGTTAATTTTGGTTGCCAACCTGGCTCGATTAAGAAACACCAAGATGGGGAAGCAGCAGAGAGATGACTCAGTGGTTAAAAGCTAGTACTGCTTACTCTCAGTAAAGCCCCAAAGTTCAGTTTCCCTACACCTACCCTAGGTGGCTCACAGCTCTGTGTAACTCCAGTTCCACAGAGTTCTGATGCCTCTGAATTCATGGAGTACAAGTGAAATCATGCAGGCACACACATATGCATAAATAAACAAATCTTTAGAACAAAACACCAAGGAGATTGGTGAAGCACATTTCTAGGTGTGCCTATGATGGTATTTCCAGAAACAAATCTTGAAGACTTTCATCTTGTGGGCTTTCACCTGAGAAATTATTCACTTGATACATTCATAGTATGACACGCATTACTGAGAAGGAGTAACACTGAAAAGTATGACCTATAGATATGGAGGCATAGTTGGAGGAAGCAGGTTCCTTGCAGCACATCCTTGAGACCACATCTTGCCTATTCCCTTTCTTTAGTACCCCTTCCACTCTGGTTCCTATTAGGATATGAAAAACAGCCTCCAGCCCCTGCTTTTGCTGCCATGATGCTCTCAAGTGAACAGGATCAACTGACCATGGAAATTATCAAAAGTGGGGGGTCCTTCTTCCATTGCAGGAAAGAAAGTAGTTTTGGTGAGTTATTTTCCAACTATGATAATAATAATAAAAAAATACAGACAATGGCTATCAGAAAATAAGGTTGTTACTGTGAGAAATCCTGACAATGATTGTTATATCTTCAGAATTGGTTTACAAGAATGATGTGGCAAAGCGTGGGGAGGTATGCTACAGAAATTCAAGAATACTGTAAGCATAGATTAATGGATGATTCTGATAGAAGCTCAGAAGATCAGAATGGTGATTAAAAAATGTAGACAGTAGAGTCAGGTCTCTTGAGGATTTGTAGGGGAACGAAGACTCTATTTACAGAATTGGAATAGGGCCCATTCATATTATGTTCTGACAAATAATTTGTTGCGGTATTTTCTGTGTCCTGAAACTGTGGGGGGGGGCTGACTTTTAAGGGGAAAGACTAAGTTAGGGGAGGAAAACTTCTAGGCAGCATATACTCTGGCTGTGGCATAGTTACTGGTGGCTGCTTTTTGTTAGATTTATAATGAGAAGTGGAATCAGAAAAAAGGAAAAGGTGAAAAGTTGAAACAAGGTTTAGCCAAAAAGGGTGTGTGTGTGTGAAGAGTTGTGAGCAAGAAGTGTGTGATTATTAAAGAGATTGGTGCCATTAAAAATGAGGTAAAGGTTCTGGAAATGGGTGAGTGGGTAGTTTTCTGTGATGTAAGAGCCCAGATTTGATTGAGAATTCTCTATTCAGCTCTGTATTCCACTTTTTAATAGGGTTATTTGATTGTCTGGAGTCTGCCTTCTTGAGTTCTTTGTACATTTTGGATATTAGCCCGCTATCAGATGTAGGGTTGGTAAACACCTTTTCCCAATCTGTTAGTTGCCATTTTGTCCTACTGATAGTGTCCCTTGCTTACAGAAGCTTTGCAAATTTTTTTTGGTTTTGTTTGTTTGTTTGTTGGGGGTTTTTTGTTTTTTGGTTTTTTTTTTTTTGGTTTTTCGAGACAGGGTTTCTCTGTGTAGCCCTGGCTGTCCTGGAACTCACTCTGTAGACCAGGCTGGCCTCGAACTCAGAAATCTGCCTGCCTCTGCCTCCCAAGTGCTGGGATTAAAGGCGTGTGCCACCACGCCTGGCTGAAGCTTTGCAATTTTATGAGGTCCCACGTGTCCACTGTTGTTCTTCAAGCATAAGCCACTGGTATTCTGTTCAGGAAGTTTTCCCCTGTGCCCAAGTATTCTAGGCTCTTCCCCACTTTCTCTTCTATTAGATTCAGTGTATCTGGTTTCATGTGGAGGTCCTTGATTCCACTTGGACTTGAGTTTTGTGCAAGGAGATAGGGATGGATCAATTTGCATTCTTCTACATGCAGACCTCCAGTTGAACCAGCACCATTTGTTGAAAATGCTGTCTTTCTTCCACTGGATGGTTTTAGTTTCTTTGTCAAATATCAAGTGCCCATAGGTGTGTGGGTTCATATCTGGGTCTTCAATTCTATTCCATTGATCTGCTTGCCTGTTTCTGTACCAATACCATACAGTTTCTAATCATTATTGCTCTGTAGTATAGCTTGAGGTCAGGCATGGTGATTCCCTCAGAAGATTTTTTTATTGTTGAGAAGAGTTTTTGCTATCCTAGGTTTTTTGTTATTCTAGATGAATTTGAGAATTGCTCTTTCTAACTCTGAAGAATTGAGTTGGATTTTTGATGGGATTGCATTGAATCTGTAGACTGCTTTTGGCAAGATGACCATTTTTACTATATTAATCCTGCCAATCCATGAGCATGGGAGATCTTTCCATCTTCTGAGATTTTCTTTGATTTCTTTCTTCAGAGACTTGAAGTTCTTGTCATCCAGATCTTTCACTTGCTTGGTTAGAGTCACACCAAGTTAGTTAATATTTGTGACTATTGTGAAGGGTGTTGTTTCCCTAATTTCCTTCTCATCCCTTTTATCCTTTGAGTAGAGGAAGGCTACTGATTTGAGTTAACTTTATATCCAGCCACTTTGCTGAAGTTGTTTATCAGCTGTAGGAGTTCTCTGGTAGAACTTTTGGGGTCATTTATGTATACAATCATATCATCTGCAAATAGTGATATCTTCGCTTCCTCCTTCCCAATTTGTATCCCTTTGATCTCTTACTGTTGTCTAATTGCTCTGGCTAGAACTTCAAGTACTATATCGAATAGGTAAGGAGAGAGTGGGCAGCCTTGTCTAGTCCCTGATTTTAATGGGATTGCTTTCTCCCCATTTAGTTTGATGTTGGCTTCAAAATGACCCTGAGATTCCACCTCACACCAGTCAAAATGGCTAAGATCAAAAATTCAGGTGACAGCAGATGTTGGCGAGGATATGGAGAAAGAGGAACATTCCTCCATTGCTGGTGGGATTGAAAGCTTATACAACCACTCTGGAAATCAGTCTGGTGGTTCCTCAGAAAATTGGACATGGTATTACCGTAGGACCCAGCTATACCACTCCTGGGCATATACCCAGAAGATGCTCCAACTTGTAATAAGGACACTTGTTCCACTATGTTTATAGCATCCTTTTTTATAATAGTCAGAAGCTGGAAACAACCCAGATGTCCCTCAATAGAAGAGTAGATACAGAAGATGTGGTACATTTACACAATGAAGTACTACACAGCTATTAAAAACAATGACTTCATGGAAGTCTCAGGCAAATGGATGGAACTAGAAATTTTCATCCTGAGTGAAGTAACCCAGACACAAAAGAACACACATGGTATGTACTCACTAATAAGTGGATACTAACCCAAAACCTCACAATGTCTATGATACAACCTACAGACCATATGGAACATAGAAGGAAGGAAGATCAAGGGGTGAATGCTTCAGTCTTGCATGGAGGGTGGGACAGGACAACTGTGGGAGATAAAATGAGAGGGGGACAAGGGAGGGAGAAAGGAGAAGGAAGAAATAAGAGTGGCAGAATCAGAATCTGGAAAAGATGTGAGAGAGGTACACAGGGTCAGAAAATCAAATAAAAATAGGTAGCAGGGGGGAAATGAGGAACTGGGGATAAGCCACTGGAGGGTACCAGACACCAGAAAAAGATGAGAGTCATAGGACCCAATGGGATTGACTTTAGCTGTAATGAGCAGAGAAGGGAGAGATAGAACCTGTGGAGACCACCTCCAGTAGATAGGCATGGGCCCTAGCTGAGGGATGGAGCCACCCACTCATCCAAAAGTTTTTTTTTAAGTCTTTTAAAGATTTATTTATTTATTATATGTAAGCACACTGTATATGTCTTCAGATACACCAGAAGAGGGCATCTGATCTCATTGTAGATGGTTGTGAGCCACCATGTGATTGCTGGGAATTGAACTCAGGACCTTTGGAAGAGCAGTCAGTGCTCTTACCTGCTGAGCCATCTCTCCGGCCCCTCAAAGTTTTTTTTTTTTAAACCCATAAATGTTCCTCTCAAAAGGAAGAACAAGGACAAAAAATGGAACAGAGACTGAAAGAAGGGCAGACACCAAACCCAACACTGTTGCCAGGATCAAGAGGTGCTTGAGGAGAGGAACCAAGTGTGGCAGTTCCTGGGGAGGTCAAGCCAGCAACTGACCAATGCAGAGGCAGATGCTTAGAGCCAACCATCAGGCTGAACTCAGTCAATCTGGTGGGGGAGCTGACAGAAGGACTGGAGGACCCAAGGGTGATTGCAACCCCATTGGAAGAACAACACAGGCTGGCCTAACCACCCAGTTCTCCCAGAGACCAGACCACCAACTAAGGAGTAGACCTAAAGGAATCTTTGTCTCCAGATACATATGTAGCAGAGGATGGCCTCACCAGACAGCAACAGGAGGGGAGGCCCTTGATCCCCATGAGGTTTGATGCCCCAGAGTAGGGTGATGCTGGAGCTGTGGGGTGAGAGAGGGTGGGTGGATGGGGGAGCACTCTCATACAGGCAAAAGGGAGGGGGAGGGCAGATGGGGGATGGGAGTGATGGAGGTGTAACTTGGAAGTGGCATATCATTTGAGATGTAAAGAAATGGAATGATTAATATTAATAAAATAAAAATAAAAGTAAGAAAGAACCCAGGTTGAATTCCCAGAACCCACATGTCCGCAATCTAGGTGCTCCTGGTATAAGAGAAGTGATGGAAAAGGAGAATCCCTAGAAGCTCTTGGCCAGCTAGCTTGGCACATATATTGGCAAAGAACAAAGAGACATTGTTGGAAACGAGGTGGGAGACAAGACCCAAAACTCAAAGTGGTCTTCTAACGTGTAACACATGCTGTGCCATGTGTGTATCAATACACATACAGATACATACAGATAAAAATAAGACCTTTGCACAGGGACAGTGGGGAAAATGCCTTCAGGCACATCACCAACTAGACAGAACATGCCCATCACTGGCTTCAAGGTATAAAACTGAAAACTTATTCTAAAGACTTGGTCTTTTCTTGGGTGTCTATATTCTGATGCTTGTTCCTATAACTCTAGTGTTTTGTCTTGTCAGTGGCCCCAGAAAATAACAGAGCTAAGGGATTGTGAACTCTCAAACTGTGAGCCAAAATAAATAATGCCTTCCTTAACTTCCTTCTGTCCAGTATTGGATTACAGTATTGGCAAAAGCCACTAATGAAAGCCTCTAACTGGGGTCTTTGTTAACTCTGAGCATAACAACCCTCTTAGAGACATAGACTGAGTCATACCATTCTTGAACTAGAAAATGGAGGAGCTAGAGAAATTACCCAAGGAGCTAAAGGGAACTGCAACCCTATAGGTGGATCAACAATATGAACTAACCAGTACCCGGGAGCTCTTGTCTTTAGCTGCATATGTATCAAAAGATGGCCTAGTCGGCCATCACTGCAAAGAGAGGCCCATTGGACTTGCAAACTTTATATGCCCCAGTACAGGGGAACGCCAGGGCCAAAAAGGGGGAGTGGGTGGGTAGGGGATTGGGGGGGTGGGTATGGGGGACCTTTGGGATAGCATTGAAAATGTAAACGAGGAAAATACCTAATAAAAAAAAAGAAAATATTTTATTTCAACATTCAATAAACTCAATCTAGTTGCCATATAAAAGATTAGAGAACATAGCACTAAGAGAACTTTTTAAAAATATCTACTTCCGGGGCTGGCGAGATGGCTCAGCGGGTAAGAGCACTGACTGCTCTTCCAAAGGTCCTGAGTTCAAATCCCAGCAACCACATGGTGGCTCACAACCATCTACAATGAGATCTGATGCCCTCTTCTGGTGTGTCTGAAGACAGCAACAGTGTACTTGCATATGATAAATAAATAAATCTTTAAAAAAAATAAGGCTTAAAAAGATCTACTTCAATGAAAATTACACTCCAGTAGTGACTTCCCTACTCAATCAGAGTAAAAGCCCAATCCTTATTACAACAGACTTCCCCTCTTCCCTATTCATTCAGTCTCTTGCCAGTAGATTGTAAATTCCCTAAGATCAGGAATTTGTTATTCTGTATCAAATAGAACCAAAACCCAAATGTATCAGGTATTTAATTAAAATTTCATTTTAAATTCATTAGTATCAAATATTAAATTTGAATGAAAGAACAAACTTCTCCATAACAAATAGCACACCTTTGCATATCTTTACTTTCCAGAGCCACTCTCTCTCTTCTTATAGAAAAGGAGATAAGAAGATGCCCTTTCTGAGGCTGGAGAGATCGCTTAGTAGTTAAGAGCACTTGTTGCTCTTCCAGGGGATGCTAATTCAAATCCCCACAGTCATGTTAGTCAGGCAGCTTGCAACTACCTGTAACTCCAACTTCTGACCCTACTGACACCTGCAGACACAGATGTAAATACTGTTGTGGGGTTTTTTTATTAAAAAAAGAAGACACCCTCTCTTTTATCTATGGTACAGTGTCTCTAAAACTTGAGAGTACATCTGAATCCCCAGAAAGATTGTTAAGACACAGCACTGTGGGCCTCACCACCTCCTGCCTCTCAGCCTCCTGGGTTCTGGGATTACTTACCATCATGCCCAGTTCCTGTTTTTTACATTAGTATACAAAGTAATTATATTTGCATTACAGAATTTTCATATATTTATACCACAATTTCTTCATTTTTAAAAAGATTTATTTATTTATTTTATGTATATGAATACACTGTAGCTGTACAGATGGTTGTGAGCCTTCATGTGGTTGCTGGGAATTGAATTTTAGGACCTCTGTTTGCTCCGGTAGCTCGCTCCAGCCCAAAGATTTATTTATTATTACACATAAGTACATTGTAGCTGTCTTCTTTTTGGGGGGTATTTTTATTAGATATTTTCTTCATTTACATTTCAAATGCTATCCCAAAAGTCCCCTGTACCCTCCCCCCGCCCTGATCCCAAACCCACCACTCCTGCTTCCTGGCCCTGGCATTCCCCTGAACTGGGGCATATGATCTTTGCAAGACCTCTCCTCCCATTGGTGGCTGACTAGGCCATCCTCTGCTACATATGCAGCTAGAGACACAGCTCTGGGGGGTACTAGTTAGTTCATATTGTTGTTCCTCGTATAGGGTTGCAGACCCCTTTAGTTCCTTGGGTACTTTCTCTAGCTCCAACATTAGGGGCCCTGTGTTCTATCCAATAGATGACTTTGAGCATCCACTTCTGTATTTGCCAGGCACTGGCATATCCTACAAGAAATAGCTATATCAGGGTCCTGTCAGCAAAATCTCTGGCATATGCAATAGTGTCTGGGTTTGGTGGTTGTATATGGGATGGATCCCCAAGTGGGGCACTCTCTAGATGGTCGTTCTTTCAGGCTCTGCTCTGAACTTTGTCTCTGCAACTCCTTCCATGGGTATTTTGTTCCCCCTTCTAAGAACAGAACAGCAATGGCTTGTGCTGTAAGATCAAGAATCGACAAATGGACCTCATAAAATTGCAAAACTTCTGTAAGGCAAAAGACACTGTCAATAAGAAAATAAGGCCACCAACAGATTGGGAAAGGATCTTTACCAATCCTAAATCAGATAGGGGACTAATATCCAATATATATAAAGAACTCAAGAAGCTGAACTCCAGAAAATCAAATAACCCCATTAAAAAATGGGGCTCAGAACTGAACAAAGAACTCTCACCTGAGGAATACCGAATGGCAGAGAAGCACCTGAAAAAATGTTCAGCAGCCTTAATCATCAGGAAAATGCAAATCAAAACAACCCTGAGATTCCACCTCACACCAGTCAGAATGGCTAAGAAATTTCAGCAGATGCTGGTAAAGATGTGGAGAAAGAGGAACACTCCTCCATTGCTAGTGGGATTGCAAGCTGTTAAAACCACTCTGGAAATCTGTTTGGCAGTTCCTTAGAAAATTGGACATAGTACTACTGGAAGATCCAGCAATACCGCTCCTGGGCATATACCCAGAAGATGTTCCAACTTGTAATAAGGACACATGCTCTACTATGTTCATAACAGCCTTATTTATAATAGCCAGAAGCTGTAAAGACACAGATGTCCCTCAATAGAAGAATGAATACAGAAAATATGGTACATTTACACAATGGAGTACTACTCAGCTATTAAAAACAATGAATTTATGAAATTCTTAGGCAAATGGATGGATCTGGAGGATATCATCCTGAGTGAGGTAACCCAATCACAAAAGAACACACATGATATACACTCATTGATAAGTGGATATAAGCCCAGAAACTTAGAATACCCAAGATACAATTTGCAAAACACATGAAACTCAAGAAGAAGGAAGACCAGTGTGGATACTTCGTTCCTTCTTCGAATGTGTAGCTGTCTTCAGACACGCCAGAAGAGGGTGTCAGACCTCATTATGGGTGGTTGTGAGCCACCATGTGGTTCCTGGGATTTGAACTCAGGAACTATGGAAGAGCAGTCAGCGTTCTTACCCACTGAGCCATCTCGCCAGCCCCAGTTTCTTCATTTTTATCCTTTTTCCCACTGCCCTATCTTTCTTCACTCCCCGACCCAGGAGTCTTTGCTTTTGTTTTCATGTCATATGAATTCTGCTACTCTATTTTTCTTCCTCCTTCCCATTTCCTTAACACAGCTTCCTCCCTGGCCATAGCTCTTTGTAGGATATTGGATCTGAGTGTGAACCCTGGGATTGTGTTATTTACTGAAAAACCCTGTTTCTAGTTGTGGTGTGTCTCAGCCCTTAGCACCTTTACTCCCTCTGGCTGGAATATAGACAATCTCTTAGCACACACCATTAATCCAAAAGTGACAGACAAAGTGATGAATCAGAGAAAGATTTCACAGAATGGGATAAGTCCAACTCTGACAAGAAGAGAGAGGAAAAGGAAGCTACTTAAGAGGACAATGGAGAGAAGAAGGAGGTAGTTTTATTGAGAGTAATAAAAAGACAGGTTGAAGAGAGACACAGGTAAAAACAGAACAAGCCAAAGGAGAAGGAGCCAGAAAATTAGAACAGATTACTAGAATTAGTTTGAGGTTAAGCAAAACAATTCAGGATAGACCAAGAGAAGGAAGAATGAATCAGTCAGCTTAGTTTGGGCCAGAACAGCAGTGTTGACCAGCCAGCCAGAGTTCAGAAAGAACTAGGAAGGGGTAAATTTATTCAATAGCAAGTCTCAGAGGCTGAAAACATTCTAGGCCTAGATAAGATTGTACAGAGGCTAGAAGCTTCCAGGACTCAGCCTAGGTTACCAGACTGAGGCAGTAAGGCTCTGAGACTACAATTACATCAGGTGAATAAAAAATCTCTGTCTCTGTCTCTGTCTCTGTCTCTGTCTCTCTCTCTCTCTCTCTCTCTCTCTCTCTCTCTCTGTGTGTGTGTGTGTGTGTGTGTGTGTATGTGTGTGTGTGTGTGTGTGTGTGTTAAAAGCCTGCTAGCTCAGAGAGGTATAAAAAGCATGCAGCTGACCTTCCTACTCGACCAAAGTCCCAGAAGAAAACAGCTCTTTCTACTTCTCCACACTGTCTTAAATACCTTCAACTCAAAGACCCTCCTTTCTCTTTCCCAGGTTTTCTTATGTTCACTACCTGTCAACTGGTTGCCTGCTCTGCTCTTGTCCTATTTAATCCTGTCTACAGAAAGCTCTTGGATTAAATGTGTGCACAATGGCTTAGCCACACCACAACAAGAACATGTTTTTTCCAGTTCATAATCTCCGGGTTCACAATGTGATCAATTATCCTGCAACATAGTTCCTTTTCTATTTTCCATAAAACACACACACATACACACTTACTTCAGTCTACAGTTCACAAATTAAAGAATTCATGTCTTTCTCAGTCTGGTTTACTTCACTAGGGCTCCAATTTTTAAGAGGTGGGAACAGAGTTCAGTAGTATATAGTGCTTGCCTCACATGTATACGGCTCTGGGTTCTAACCCTGCACTGCAAAAAAGCCAAGTTTTTATTTGGACTAGGGATATAGCTCAGTTGGTAGACTGCTACCTACTAGCATGCATGTAGCCCTGGGTTTGATCCCCAGTACCACATGAATTAGGCAAGGTTTTGAACATGGTGAGTTCAAAACCATTAAAGAATATATGGAACCTTGTCTCAAAATAAAATGAAAACTAGAATGATCTCCAGTTCCATATATTTTCCTTCAATTGTTATGATTTAATTTTTCCTTATGACTGAATAACATTGCATTTTGTATGTGCATTAAATTGCTCTAACCATTTTATCTTTTGATGGACATCTAGGCTGGATCTATTTCTTAGCTATTGTGATTTCATGTCTTTTGCTGCACTGTAATGTCTTTGCAATCTAGTCTTTGTCTCCATCTCTACAATCCTTTCTCTGTGTCATACAACCTTTTCCCAGTCTGACCCTTGTAACTAATCTTCAGAGTTAACACTGATCTCACCGCCCATTTTTCACAAGCAGGCAAAAAGTATGCGAGCAAAGCAAAGTGTTCCCCTCCCCCGTCTCTGTAGCATGAAGGCCACACTTTGGTGTCATACAAAAGAGTTTCCATTAACCCCAACACCTGCTCCTCTGCTTTACTGTTGCATTACTTGAAACTTAGGACAGTGGTGATATGGGCTGTTCTAAGAAGCCAAGAATGGAAACCTGGCATGACAGTGCCTGCCTCTTCTCCCAGTACTCTAGAAGCAAAGGCAGGTAGATGTCTGAGTTCGAGGCCAGCCTGGTCTACAGAGTTCCAGGACAACCAGGGCTACACAGAGAAACACTATCGTGAAACAACAACAACAAATTCAAAGATGCTCTTGATGAAATCAGTCACAGGTTGATTTAAAGTTTTAGGGTATCTGAAATTTATGCCATTTGTAGACACAGTATAATCCCAGCACTGGGAGCAGGAGGATCAGGAATTTAAAGTCACATTCAACTACAAAGTAAGTTTGAGACTAGCCTGGGCTGCTCCATGACAGATTACACACACACACACACACACACACACACACACACACACTGTACTGGCTAGCTTTGTGTCAACCTGGGCTGCTCCATGACAGATTACACACACACACACACACACACACACACACACACACACACACACACACACACACACACACACACACACTGTACTGGCTAGCTTTGTGTCAACTTGACACAGCTGGAGTTATCACAGAGAAAGGAGCTTCAGTTGAGGAAATGCCTCCATGAGATCCAGCTGTAAGGCATTTTCTCAATTAGTGATCAAGGGGGAAAGGCCCCTTGTGGGTGGGACCATCTCTGGGCTGGTAGTCTTGGTTCTATAAGAGAGCAGGCTGAGCAAGCCAGGTGAGGCAAGCTAGTAAAGAACATCCCTCCATGGCCTCTGCATCAGCTCCTGCTTCCTGACCTGCTTGAGTTCCAGTCCTGACTTCCTTTTGTGATGAACAGCAGTATGGAAGTGTAAGCCAAATAAACCCTTTCCTCCCCAACTTGCTTCTTGGTCATGATGTTTGTGCAGGAATAGAAACCCTGACTAAGACACATACCATATAAAACTTACAATACAATACATATAAAAACTCACAACATTTAATTTTTTAAAGAAAAAGAATACCAAATTTTAAGTACAAAATTAGGTAAGAAGCTCTCTGTACAATGAGGATTTGTGAATGAGAAATGTAGGTTGAAAATACATTAGGATCACAGTAAATCTTTTCAGGAATACTCACTGAACTATAGTACATTCTCCTAAGTGCTTCTCTCTTCTGGCGCTCATTACTTACCTGGAAACTCACTGTTTGCTAGGATTGGGCTTGCCAAAATCAGCTCAGAGAATCTTCAGAGATTTTTTTTGTGGGGGAGGTTAGTTTTGGTTTTGGTTTTAGAGACAGGGTTTCTCTGTGTAGTTTTGACTGTCATGGAATTTCTATAGACCAGGCTAGCCTTGAACTGAGAAATCAGCCTGCCTTTGCCTGGGATTAAAGGCATGAGCCACCCCCACCATTGTCTTCTTTTTCTTCTTCTGTTTTTTTATTAGGTATTTTCTTCATTTACATTTCCAATGCTACCCTGAAAGTCCCCCAAACCCTCCCCCCAACTCCCCTCGCCCCTTCCTACTTCTTGGCCCTGGCGTTCCCCCGTACTGAGGCATATAAAGTTTGCACGACCAATGGGCCTCTCTTTCCACTGATGGCCGACTAGGCCATCTTCTGATACATATGCAGCTAGAGACACAAGCTCTGGGGGGGGGGGAGTTACTGGTTAGTTCATATTGTTGTTGCACCTATAGGGTTGCAGATCCCTTTAGCTCCTTGGGTACTTTCTCTAGGTCCTCCATTGGGGGCCCTGTGATCCATCCAATAGCTGACTGTGAGCATCCACTTCTGTGTTTGCCAGGCCCTGGCATAGTCTCACAAGAGACAGCTATATCTGGGTCCTTTCAGGAAAATCTTGCTAGTGTATGCAATGGTGTCAGCATTTGGAGGCTGATTATGGGGTAGATCCCCGGATATGGCAGTCTCTAGATGATCCATCCTTTCGTCTCAGCTCCAAACTTTGTCTCTGTAACTCCTTCCATGGGTGTTTTGTTCCCAATTCTAAGAAGGGGCAAAGTGTCCACACTTTGGTCTTCGTTCTTCTTTAGTTTCATGAGTTTCACAAATTGTATCTTATATCTTGGGTATTCTAAGTATCTGGGCTAATATCCACTTATCAGTGAGTACATATCATGTGAGTTCTTTTGTGATTGGGTTACCTCACTCAGGATGATGCCCTCCAGGTCCATCCATTTGCCTAGGAATTTCATAAATTCATTCTTTTTAATAGCTGAGTAGTACTCCGTTGTGTAAATGTACCACATTTTCTGTATCCATTCCTCTGTTGAGGGGCATCTGGGTTCTTTCCAGCTTCTAGGTATTATAAATAAGGCTGCTATGAACATAGTGGAGCATGTGTCCTTCTTACTGGTTGGAACATCTTCTGGATATATGTCCAGGAGAGGTATTGCAGGATCCTCTGGTAGTACTATGTCCAGTTTTCTGAGGAACCGCCAGACTGATTTCCAGAGTGGTTGTACAAGCCTGCAATCCCACCAGCAATGGAGGACTGTTCCTCTTTCTCCATATCCTCGCCAGCAACTGCTGTCACCTGAGTTTTTGATCTTAGCCATTCTGATCTTAGCACTGACTGCTCTTCCAGAGGTCCTGAGCTCAATTCCCAGCAACCACATGGTGGCTCACAACCATCTGTAATGAGTTCTGATGCCCTCTTCTGGTGTGTCTGAAGACAATTACAGTGTATTCATATACATAAAATAAATAAATAATTTTTTAAAAGATGCTAGTCTTTAAAAAATCAAGGACATGAAGGTGGGGGAGGGGAATGTAAGGGGAAAGCCAGGGGGAATTGGAGTGGAGGAGCACAGACAGAGTGGATATGATTTAAATGTATTATATTCATGTATAAAAATACTAAAGTACTAAACCATCATGAAAAATAGAGAAAGTAAAGAATAACAAGTGGAGATTCACATGTATAACCAACCCTTCATCCATCCTCAATTGTTTTCTCATAAGGGATGGAAAACTATAGTTGTTTGTTTTGTTTTTCAAAATAGCTAACCAATTATCCCAGCTAACTTTATTGGCAATTTCATCTTTTCTCTACTAATTTGGAACAGCATCTTAATCATAATCTAAATATTTACTTCAACCTGGACAAGAGGGCAAAAGTCTCACCAACACATATCACTTTAAAAAAAAAATTTATGGGGGCTAGAGAGAGATGGCTCAGCTGATAAGAGCACCGACTGCTCTTCCAAAGGTCCTGAGTTCAAATCCCAGCAACCACACGGTGCCTCACAACCATCTGTAACAAGATCTGATGCCATCTCCTAGAGTGTCTGAAGATAGCTACAGTGTAACTTACATATAATAAATAAATAAATCTTTTAAAAAAATTTTTTACTTATTGTATGAGTGTTGTCTCTCTCTATATATATGTGTGTGTGTGTATATATATATATATATATATATATATATACACACACACACACACACACGTGTGCGCGCATGCCTGGTGCCAGATTTCCTGGAACTGATGTTACAGATTGTTGTACCACCATATGGGTGCTTGGAATCAAACCTAGATCCTCTGAAAGAGCAGTCAGTGCTCTTATCCACTGAGTCATCTCACCAGCCCCCAGCATCACTTTTTAAACACTACTATATAATAGGTTTTATGTACTAGTGAAAGTTTCACATAATTTATTCTCACCAATATTTTATTTGTATTTATTGCATTTATTTATTTATGAGTATATGTGTGGGTCATGACACATTTAAAGGTCAGAGAACTTGCAATAGTCTTTTCTCTCTTACCACCATGTCAGTCCAGGAATAGAATTCAGGTTGTCAGATCTGGTAGCAAGCACCTTTACCTTCTGAGCTTTATCAACACCCTGCATATCCACATCCACCCCCATACTTTTTAAAATCATTTTTATGTGTATGGGTGTCTTGTCTGTATCTATGTCTGTATACTATGGGCATGCCTGCCTGGTGCCTGCAGAAGACAGAATAGGATATCAGATTCCCTGGGATTCCAATTACAGATGGCTGTGAACCACCATGTAGATGCTGGGACTCAAACCCAGGTCTTCTGGAATAACTGCCAGTGAACTTAACTAGTGAGCCATCTCTTCTGCTACCATTCTTGAGATTTGTTTTGTTTGTTTATGATCAACTTGACATAAACTAGACTCATCTGGAAAAGGGAACCTCAATTGAGAAAAAAAAATGACCCTATCAGATTGTCTAGAATGTAGGGGATTTTCTTGATTGATGTAGGAGGACCCAGCATGTTATAAATGGTGTCATCCCTGGGCTGGTGGTCCTTAGTTGTATAAGAAAGCAGGATGAGCAAGTTGTAGAGAGCAAGCCAGTCAGTAAGCAGCACTCCTCCATGACTTATGCATCAGCTCCTGCCTCCAGGTTTCTGCACAGACTTCCTTTCATAAAGGATTGTAAACTATAAAGTTAAATAAACCATTTCTTTCCCAACTTGCTTTTGGATATGGTGTTCCTTACCACAGCAGTCACAAGCCAATTAAGACACCTCCTCCAGTGTCTATGTAACCATTTTCCGCTGTATATTCTTGCAAATGGCTTTTGGAATTATAGAAAAGTTTAGAAGCTCTCTTGTTGAGATGGTGGGCAAAATCTTATTAAATATGTCCATGAATTTGTTGGTGAGAGATACCTTAGCCTATATTTATTTGGCCCTCCTCCTGTCGTGAATCAAACCCTTGTCTCCCACTTAGAAAATAGCCTACTGGCCTCTGGCCCAATTGGCCAAATGGGCACTTCACTGCTGGCAGGTAGACCTTACCAAACTGAAACCTAAGAACCTTTCATTCTGTCTCATTGGGACAGAATTGTGTGATCTGATCCTAGCTTACTTGTCCCCTCACACATATGAAATGGTCTGAATTCAACAGTTCCTTTGTTTTTAATACTTGTCTTTGGAGTTGAACCCAGGCCTCTTTTTCTACACCCCTTCCTCGGCTGCTCAGTGCAGTTCTTTGAGTACCCATTCCTTCTCTTGCTTCTTCTGGAAACAACTGCCTTCAAAGCCCCTCCTTGCTCTGCTCCACCTGTGTTCATTCTACTTGGGGCCTATTCCCTTTGATGTTGCTTTTGGGAAGTACTTTCTGCCACACCCTGCCCAAGTTCGATGCTTCTCTCCCTGTTTACAAATTGGAATTTATCAGATTGATCTCTGATGGGCTACTTGACACACCTTCAACCAATCACTGCTCAAGTCTGCTTTCTTGGTAGAGTAAACCTGGATGGACTACGACCTGGGAGTGAGGATTCTTTCAGTTAATAAATTGTTTGTTTGGGACAGAGTTCTCTGTATAACAGCCCTGGCTGTCCTGGACTTTGCTTTGTAGACTAAACTGGCCTTGAATTCAGAGATCCATCTGCCTCTGCCTGAGTACTTGGATTAAAGGTGGGAGCCACCCTGCTCGGCTCACCTAAAAGTTTGTACCATAGTTTCTACACCCCTTTTGCTATGCTCTGTTTCAAAACTAATGACAATTTCTAAAGCCACACCTCAACTTCCAAATCACTGTTTATCATAACTAGTTGGTTTAATTAGTCACAATGTCACACTGACTTTTCCATCAAGGAAGATCCAATACCTTTGAGAAGCCCATGAGACTACCTTCTTACTCAAAGGTAGTAATTTTGCTCGGTAACTGTCCACTAAACTTACTGAAATGCTCAGAAAATGATTATCTATATGGGTCTGAATACATATATTATTAATTCTTCCCATAACAAATATAAATCTCCTCAATCACAAATGCTCTACACAAATGACATTAAGCACAAGACAATTATTTTATAGTCTAACTTTTTGTTTGTGGTGCAGGAGATGAAACCCAGTGCCTCTCACGTGCTAGGCAAGTGCTCCACTTCTCGTGTGTAACTTAAACAAGAATAAAACCCTAATTTTCGAAGAACAGTGGTGACACACAGCTTTCATCCCAGCACTCAGGAGGCAGGAAGATCCAAGGCCAGCCTGATTTAGAGTGAGTTGCAGGACAGCCAAGGCTATGGGGGGGGGGGTGGAACCACCTGTTTCCAAAAATAAAATAATGAATTTAATTTTCAAGACTTGCAAAGGCCCTATGATCAAGATCAGCCATCATTTTAATTTCAGACAAAGGTCTTGGGACTCTTAGGAGGCAGTGATCTACCCTAGCCCCTCGAGACATGCCTAGTAAAACTAGTAACTACAGTTACCTTCTGGATACGTGCCACCTTAAGTACCAGTGGACTACCAATGGCAATACACTTGTATTAAAGCAGACCCCTAGTAGTACTAAAGATTATAACAAATAAGCTTTAATCCCCACTTTTTAAATCTACTTTATTAGAAGGGAAGGAGGTCTTTGCTACCACATCAAACTTAACTACAATTAGGCACCAATAAAATACTAAGTCATAGCACAGGAAGTATCTCATTATTTTGTTTCTGTAATTACTTCAAACATTAGTGACTTAAGAAAATCCTACATACTTAATAGAGAATTTACTAGCCTCCATCTCTTTTCATTAAGATTTCATGTCATCACAGCAGTTAAAATCCATGTTCTTGACCACTCTTCACCTCCCAAGGAGAACAGAAGCCCCACCTCACTGGTGTAGGACCAATGTTATCACTGTATTTTCCCTAATGAAATGGAAGCTTAGGGAACTAGCTCAAAGGTGAAGTATAATTCAGTAAAAAAATTCTAACTAAATTGAACCTATGTAATGAGGTCCCCAAAAAGTAATAAAAGGCTTTCAAAGTTGGGAAATTCCAAGGCACAAAGAATGACACATAGTGATACCTCTCCCTTCTGATGAGAACTCAATGTTCAGATAGGTAAAACCAACACATACCTACCTAGTTTTTCCACTTACCAAAGACAGGGCAGTGTTAACATTAACACATGAAACAGAATGAGAAAGTGGGGTAAAAAATGTGCCTGAGTCCTTTCAACTTTATGAATTTGAAACTTAAAATAGAACCGGGCGTTTTTTTTTTTTTAACCTATAGTTCTTTGGGCGAGCACCATCAGCACCTGAGACTGGGTTACAAAGGCAAATCCTGAGGGCTCACCTGATGACAGTCACTCTCTGGAGATGGGACTGGCAGGGTTTTCAGTAGTGATAAAACCAAAGACTCAACGCAAACTTAAATTCCAGTTATATTCAAATGTTCCTTCAAGACATACCCTATAAAATTTGTTTTCAGCTCAGTGGGGGAAGGGCACTTGCCATCGGGCCTAAGAAATCTAAGATGTATGTCCATGACCCACATGACTAGCTCCCTACAGTTGTTCTCAAATCACCACATGACACACACACTAAATAAGTAGATAGATAGATAGATAGATAGATAGATAGATAGATAGATAGATAGATAGATAAATGTATGTAAATGCTGGAAGTCTAGGAGTGGAGGGGTGCCTACCTTTAATCTCAGCATTCTAGAAGCAGAAACACACAGATCTCCGCAAGTTCAAGGCTAGCCTAGTTTACAAATTGAGTTCCAAGCTAACCAGAGCTACATACCAAGACGCTATTTTAGAAAAGCCAATAGTATTGCTAATTTAAAAAGAGAGCCATTGCCATATCCAGGGATCCATCCCATAATCAGCTTCCAAACGCTGACACCATTGCATACACTAGCAAGATTTTCCTGAAAGGACCCAGATATAGCTGTCTCTTGTGAGACTATGCTGGGGCCTAGCAAACACAGAAGTGGATGATCACAGTCAGCTATTGGATGGATCACAGGGTCCCCAATGGAGGAGCTAGAGAAAGTACCCAAGGAGCTAAAGGGATCTGCAACCCTATAGGTGGAACAACAATATGAACTAACCAGTACCCCGGAGCTCTTGTCTCTAGCTGCATATGTATCAAAAGATGGCCTAGTCAGCCATCACTGGAAAGAGAGGCCCTTTGGACTTGCAAACTTTATATGCCCCAGTACAGGGGAACGCCAGGGCCAAAAAGGGGGAGTGGGTGGGTAGGGGAGTGGGGGTGGGTGGGTATGGGGGACTTTTGGGATAGCATTGGAAATGTAAACGAGGAAAATACCTAATAAAAAAAAAGAGAGAAAAAAAAGAGAGCCCCAGGCTGGAGAGATGGCTCAGTGGTTAAGAGCACTGACTGCTCTTCCAGCGGTACTGAGTTCAAATCCCAGCAACCACATGGTGGCTCACAACCATCTGGAATGGGGTCTGATGCCACCTTCTGGTGTCTATGGAGACAGCTACAGTGTACTTGTCATATAATAAATAAATAAATAAATAAATAAATAGAATCTTTTAAAAAAGAAAAAAGAAACCCATTTTTTTTCAGACTTATATATCAGCTTTATTTTGCAAATTTCAGGTTTGTTTACATTCAGTGCAATCAAAATGTCAGGATTTCAAATATATTTAAAAATATGTAGTTTTAAAAAATTAGACTCCAAGCTGGGCGTGGTGGCGCACGCCTTTGATCCCAGCACTTGGGAGGCAGAGGCAGGCAGATTTCTGAGTTCGAGGCCACCCTGAGTGAGTTCCAGGACAGCCAGGGCTATACAGAGAAACTCTGTCTTGAAAAACCAAAAAAAAAAAAAAAAAATCCACTCCAAATGTGTTCAAAGCAATGACTAGCTAAAGGATTTTACAATCTTACTATAGCACTGATAGACGGCTGTCCACATAGGTCCTGCGGTTTACAGATGGATACCGTGCAATTTTCCTCCTATTACACCAACCAAAATTGCATCGTGTTCCACCTGATAACAGCAAAACAGTTCATTTCATAATTACAGTCTAACATAACTTACAATACTCAGAAACTAAAAGACGATTAAAAACCCTCTTTCTTCCTCAGGCCGGGACAAGTGCAATACTTTATATCTAACACAAGTAATGCCACCAATCCCCACCTGTGGATGAATGGGCATGGATGCTGAAGATGTGCATAAAGGTGTCCATTACGATGCAGAAAGGTACACATTCCCACAATCAGTTTTGCATGGATTTGCACAGCCATATATTCACATATACGCTGAACTGCAAATCTGCAAAACTAATCGTAAGTAGCAATGTCCTTGCGCTGTAGTTGCTTCAACAAGACCTTGGTTGATCCAGGAGTACTAGAAGTGCTCACACTGCAGTAGAGTGGTATAAAAACTACCTGCACTATGAGCACTTTGGCACTACTAGGATCCGAGCTTGTTCTTCTACACAACTGTATACTACAGTCTCCGCCATCTGTTTCTCGGCGAAACACTGAAAGAGCCTTTGAAACTTGTGCCGTTCAAATCATTTCTCAAGATATGCTTTTCAAATGCAAGGTAAGAAGTAGCCTGTGCGAGAAGGGGCATTTAGGGCAGTAGATTGTAAGCTGCTTCACTAACAGCACTAGATGCACCTTAACACAAGAGACACATTACAAGGAGCAGCTCAAAAACATCCACAATCTAACTATGCAGAAACCAGGGGACTCAGCGGCCTCTGATTAAATCACCATGGTAATGTAAGAAGTGCTGGCACTGCAGTAGAACTCAAAAAGCTACCTGCACTGTTAGCACTTTGACATGGCCAAGGCATACTCCAGGAGTGTAACCTTGAAGTCTTCCACGAACTCTTCTTTGCCAGATCTGCAGACTCACCTGGATAAACACACACACACACACACAGCAAGTAAGTGAACTGTGAGTTACTATTTCTAAAACAAGTTTGCCTTCCGTTAAGAGTGCAAATGGGGTTGTGTTACTTCAAACATTAATAAGCTCAATTATTTACACAGACTTAAACATGAATAACACTGGCAATCTCAGAATGTCTGACTCTTAAGAGTAAGAGGATTTTGGACTCCCTCTCCGTCTAAGGAAATTTGAGATTCGCATCCCAGAAAATTTGCAGAGCTGTAATATCCACCATGGTTTTCTAAGAGGCAAGAGCCCAGGAAAAGATGTAAGCAAAAAAATAAATAAATAACATTAGGGTGAGTACTGACGTCTTGAGCTCATCCAGAGCTTTGGGGAGCCACTCGGAAGGTCTCTATGTTTGATTACATGAAGCATCCCTGCCCCCAGCCCATTAAGAGAAAATGATAGAAATTTCAGAGCCGCTTTAAGAAACAGTTTTACACTCTTCACATACCGCACAGATGGCCTAGAGATGTCACATTTTCATCTATTTCAAAGGGCTCTACTTCTGTTTAAACATTTATGGACCCATTTTCTCCATTAAACCTAAAGAAGTCAGATTAGCTCTTTGGCTTCATGTCATTATCTTCCACAGGAAAAACCTCTCTCATTTCCAAGTGTGTATCTTACCCAGGAAAATGCTGCAGAGGACAGTCTGAGGGGTCACGAGCTCCCTCCCTCCCATGATGGAATGTTTGTGTTGATGGGGGGACACCAATAAACTTCAGGGACACAAAACTTGAAATGTGTTCAATGAGAAAGGATATTTTAAATGTTGGAACTTTTCGAAGCCACTTAGTGACTAAGATAGTTCTTAAAACATTTTAAATATAAATTAGCAAAACTTTTGAAGTAAATATGAAATCTGCTTCCTATAGTGCAAGTATTGGCTTATTATACTTTTCTTCTTGAACTGGGTTCCTACAACTAGAGATTTTTGCCTCCACTAAAAATATATTACAAAACCTGACTCAACTTCGCAAAACCATACCTCAGCCCTCCAGAGAAAGCTCCTTCTAGCTAATACCTTTCTTTAACACATCTGCTCTCCATCATATATACTAGAAAGTCGCTGTACAACTTCTAAAATTGCAAAGAGGACCCAGTCTTTTACCATTTCGGGATTTTCTCTGGTCTATTCCCGCATCTTCAGCAGCGGCTCCAGTAGAGATCTGTGAACCTCCTGGGAACGCAGGGTGTGCTCCAGCCAGTCATGCCACGCGCTTAGGTCTTCAAGACACCTTAGCGGCCACCAAAATTAAACAGAAAGAAACAAAGCATTATGGGAAACGGAGTTCTCCATTCAAAGCCCCCAAAACGCGCCAAGCTTAAGCCTCTCCCTCCATTCTCGGGTTGGTGGGAGGGAAACCAAGGTAGGTCGGGAGTCCTCCCGCCCCACACCCCACGTGCACCCTGGCATTTGACCACCCACAAGTTCTCCAGAAACCTTCAGAGCAACAAGGGAGAGTCCTTTTCTCACGAGTTGCCTGGCACCCCTCAACTACACTCAGGTACTTTGCTTTTCTCAAGTCTTGCCAGCTCCATCCCCTCCCACCTTAGTTAACTCTCTGGGATCACAGCTGCGCCCGCGGAGGTACGCATCTCCTGGTCCAGTCATCCAGAACAAGCGCGTAGGGGATCTGCCAGTGACCCGCCCTGGCAGGTGGCGCGCGCGACCATCCCGCTGCTGTCCTGCCTGCCAGGATCAGGGAACCGCACGCATCTTCCTAGAGCTCCTGGCCCTCTGCTCTCCTAGCTGGTGGAGGAGGGAGGGCGGCGAGGAGCCACGTGCAGGAAACGCGCCCCGGCGGCCCACGCACACCTAACCCCCAAAGTGTCCGCGCAGCACCACTTGTGCACACGAGCCTGTGGCAGCGGTCCGTCACCTCGAGCTGCGTCCCAAAGCCCGATCCCTGGGAAAAGCCCGCCCTTCGCCTTTAATAGCCTAGGGGGGAAAGCCCGCCCCCGCCCACTCGGCCCACACAGGAATTAGGAAATGGAACCCCCACACCGCCCAGGCCAAAGCCCACGGTGCCCCAGTGACACACAGGACCCGCTCCCTCAGCCTTGCCCTTCTGTCCCCAACACCAGAGTCCTTCCTTAATCCAAGCACCCATGGGATGCCAGTCTAAACCAGTGCCACAGTCGCCTGCCCAGAATGGCGCACTCATTACTACCTTGTCCGGTCAGGCTCCTGAAGCGCTTGTCCCATCCCCCTCTGGAGATAGGCTACGAGGCCCAAGCAGTTGTGGGACCCAGGTGTCCCCACGTCCCAACGAGTGCGCGCATGCGCACTACCTCACAGCTAGATTGAAAGTGTCCCGAAAGTCTGTAGGAGAGAAGAAATACATACCCGGCATATCCACTCTGCCCATGTGAAAGTTTTCAGTTCTGGCATGTGAAGCTACTGCTGAAGTTTCACACTTGCTGAACGCCACCTTTACCCTTTAAATCAGTTTCCTAGCAGGCATTATGAATGGTAATGTCCCTTGGGTGCACGCACAGATGCCAATTACCTTGCTTTTCCCCCTTCCACAGCTAAGACTCATTTGAGAGAAGGCTGTTTAAAAGCACATCCCAAGTACAAAACTAAAATTATGATTTAGCGTCAATACAAAATTAAGCATACTAGGAGGTTATGGGGCAAAAAAGGATAACCATACTATACTTTCTCTGCTTTGTTGGAGGGCACGGGTCCAAGAGGATAGATATTTGGTGAGTTAGATGGTGGAAAGAGTGATTGACCAGATAACAAATAAACCTGAAGTTACTGAGCACGCACTATCAGGAGAGGGGACACTGGAAGGGATGAGCTGGGGCTCAGAAACGAAGACAGGTCCCTTACTCCCTAACACTGTTGCCTTGGGTGATTGTGGCAGTTCAAAGCTCAAAAGGGAACAAGAGCACCACGTGAGTTTCAATCTGGTGCACAGTAGGGGTTCAGGCGAGCGGATTACTAAGGACTGAAAGACTCCTAAGACTTGTCTCCTGCTCCCTGGCCAGCGGTGGAGCTCAAGCAGAATTGCAGGCTCAGCTCAGGTCTCAGTGATGCAAAGCACCCTCGTTACTCCAATGTGTGTTACTCCTACAGGTGGGCTGCCTTCCACTTTCAAACACCCGCACAAACAGACCTCCCACCGTATGCCAGAGCATCTGTTTGATGCTTTCTGGAAACTATGCAAGCCCAAATTTAATATCCAATCAGATCTCGCTTGTGAGAGTTGCATGGACTGCAATCCAACTTTGGACCTTTAAAGGTAGCTAGTGATGGAGAGGTGTGGAAACATATCTCAGACCCTCTTTTAAGAGACATTGTATTAAAGCAGGATTTAAAAAAAAAAAAAACCTCAATGAGCTCAAGCAAAACCTGGGGGAGGGTTGTAAAAGTGGCGCGAAGATAATATCACGTGGTCGGACCCCAGGATGTCTCCTTCCCCTTTTGTCACCCCCCCGGGGGGGAGGAGTTGGGGAGTTACATCCGCTTCTCGCAAATTATTAACATAATTAATTGTGCCCTGCAGCTGCAGTGGGAGCGCTGGGAACGAGTAAACACATTCCCTTGAGCATCAGAATGAGAAAACCCATTACCCCGATTTTGGAATATTTTCCCAAAGAAACCTCACTACCAACAGTCACCCGGACTACGCGTCTTGGTTAAGAGACAGAAGAGAGCTGGAAGAGATGAAAATATCCTATGAGATGAGTACAAGTAGATGCAGCCTGCCTAAAATGAAATTAAGAGGATGGTTTCAATGCCGTGGTGAGGGACCCCACTTAAGAATTTCCAAATTTTAACAGTTCATTAAACAAACTATCCTCCCATGGTCTTCCCACCCCCACCCCAGTTTTCAACCCTCTCCACCCCTCCCTTCTAAAGTCAGAACAATACCCCGAATAAGGTATTTTAGGTAAACTTTTCCAGGATATTTTCTTGTTTTTGTTGTTGTTCCTTTGTTTTTAAGTTTGCACTATATAGAATGCCTGGATCGAGTTCCTCAGCTAGAGAAAATAATTTCTTCCATTTCAGTTATTTTCTTGTGCAGGGAAAATTTAACTAAGTACAAGATAGAGATTATAGAAAACTAGGGCATTTTAACACACAAAGTAAATTATTTTTGTCTTTTGCTATTACAAAAAAAAAAAGTAACAATCAGCCAAAATAGCTAGAGACTCAGAAAAAGCAAAGGAAGAAAAAGCAACTCACACACACACACACACACACACACACACACACAGAATCAGAATAACTAACAGCTCAAAGAAAAGCATGTGATCCCTTCTTGCTTTAAAACTTGTGGTCATGCTGAGGCTAAAAGCTAAGAGCTTGTGACCTTGCAACCCTGTCCCCTCCCCCAGACCACAGCCCAGGGCTTAAGGCTCCAGGCTCCCACCAGGCTCTGGCTTGCTCTCAGTATTGTGAGACAAACAATACTCTGACATTCTGCAAAATAAAAGACCCACAGCTCCTGACATCCCCCCACCAAGTTACATCACTTACTCCCAGCTGGATCAGTATGTGTCTGTACACAATGCGTATACATGTCTATGTACATATGTACATATCCTATAGCATACATGCCCACACAGAAATCCAAATATTCTGTAAGAGAAAAGTATGGAAATTGGCCAAAGGGAAGATGAATCTGTTCTCTTTTATGAGCCTAAGAATTCTAAGCAAAACACTAAGTTCTTGCCAATATTTTATGTTAATAGTAGACTTAAAAAAATAAATACCAAAACTATATCTAGCATAGTATCCTACCCCCAGAGATACTTCAAGCTATTCTCTGCCTGAAAGGGAAAGGGACATATATTCTTCTGTAACCATCTCTAGACTTAATTGTACCAACATAAACCAGCAATGTCAACTACTCTGAATTTTAATACCTTTAAAAGTACTAGTAATTGACATTTTTATCTAGTTTAAAAATCTTTTCATTTGATTTAAAAATCATATCAAGTGGCTCTGCTAGACTTAATGGTTTGTATCTTAGAACAAAAGGTCCCCATGGAAACCAGAAAGTAATTTAAGAGTATTATGTTCCTCCCACAACTAGAATAGAGCTATTGTTCCACGTGTATTTACTACTTTAAAGTTTTGTAGTTACTCTTCCAGTTGAGGTCTCTTGTCCCCTCAGAAATTGTGTGTCCTATTGAAAAAATGTGTTTTCTATACTTGTGCCTTATGTATGTGTCCATTTTCATGCTCCTGAGGCCAAAATCAAAGCCAGCAAATCAGGACACCCATGGGATTTTTTTAAGAGAGTAGGATTCCAGGAAAAAATATTTCAAATGTTGTTTTGCTATCTGTTCCTGAAGCAGAAACTCTGAATTTCTTACAATTTTATCAAATTTGTCTTTACAGGTTTTTTTTAGAATCTACAGATTCTTTGACTTACAAACACTTTATAATTTTTAAAGCCTCATCTTGTCTTGAATGGCAAAAATAACAAAGAAAATCAACCTGAGAATTCTCTTTGTAGTTCTTGGGTACCAAGCAACAATTTGTATAGGAAAAGTTATATTGCCAAAACATAAAAATTGGGGTTCATAGTGACTATCTAAGTACTATTTTTTGCAACAGCACATATAACCAACATAAAATAAGCAATATACTGTTAACTAAATAATATCAGTGTGAATTTGATATTAAAGATTTATCCTTTGATGAGGAAAAGAAAGCCTCACTGTATACAATTTGATAGCAAAACGCTGAAAGCTAAAAAATAAATTTATACACTTTTGAAAGATTTCTTCAAAGACTACGTGACAGAAAGAGGTGAATCAACTTTCTGAAATATGAATATGTTTAAATACCTGTTATTAATTTTCTTGTAAACAAACTTTTCTTTTTTAAAGTGGTTTTTGTCAACATTTGATTTTTTAAAGTGTGTCTTACATTCTTACATTATTTACAAACATTTCTTATTTTTATTACTATGTGAATTTTGTTTTCAATTACAAAAATATTTTAGATAGAATTAAATTACCTCCTTGCCAAGTCAGTACCACAGCGTTGGTACTAGCAGTTATATGCCATGAATTTGCTTAATATGTGATACTTTCCAATTACATTATCTGTGGATCATTTTTTTTCTCTCTCAGCAAGCAGAAGTCATAAACAAGTTTCCTGGGACAAACAACTGTATTTTTACAACTTTAATATTTTAAGTCAAAGTGGATAGGCAAACATTACAAATATATAAGAATATACTAATTTCCATCAGTAGGGAAAAAGGTTTTTAAAGTAATTCTCCTACCTTGGGAATAGACTCAGTAGATGTTACAGTCATTCAGTATTAAGATTAAGTAGTGGTTTTTGTTTTGTTTTTGTTTTTGTTTTTTGTTTTTTTAAATTAATTTTTAAAAAAATTTTATTAGGTATTTTCCTCATTTACATTGCCAATGCTATCCCAATAAGTAGTGTTAAAGGTATTTTTACACTCTGTTTGGACCACTTTGATTTCCCTGTTAATGTGATCTTAGAAGTGGAGCTTCTGGTATCACAAACCATAAAATTGTTAGCAGACTGTAATACAATAATCAAAGGAAAAAAACTGTAAACCAGAAATATTTTACAGGCATTGTGTTTTTAAGTCCATTTTATAAAATTACATCTGTCTACTTTTATATATTCATATTCCTTCTAAGAGAAAAAAAGTGTCATGATACAGAACATGACAAACAATCAAGTTTTAAATTCAAAAGTCACCAAAAATTCATCAGCAATACAATTTTACTTCCTAAGTAAGTAAGCAAACTACAGTGCTAAAAATTGTCACACCAAGATTTTTTTATACTGTTGTGATTCAGAAGTCAAAACAAAGACAGATTTAGAAAAAAAAAACTTTAAGTCACTTAATATTGTTTCATCTACAGCTGAAAACCAACTGGATCCCCAGTACCAACTGTATGGAGTGGGAAAAGAACACAATGCGCTCTCTCTCTCTCTCTCTCTCTCTCTCTCTCTCTCTCTCTCTCTCTCTCTCTCGCGCTTGCTTGCTCTGCCTCTGACTTCTTCCTTCCCTTGTTCTGTCTCCTCCACTCCACCTCTCCTCATCTCTCTTCTTCCTCTCCCCTGCTCTTTTCAAAGATAACCTTTACCCCCACCTTGGTAGTTCTTTCTACTGAGCTTAAAGAAAACTGTTTAACTGTCTCCTGAAGGAAGTGGAATTGCTGTTTGGCTTTTTTCCTGTTTCATAGGAAGGTGCAGTGTAAAGTGTTGAATTATCCAGATGCCTGAAAGAAATGCAATGAAAGCTTGGGACAACCTAAATAACAGGGCTAGCACCCACTGTAGTACAGGGGAGTCTTCCAGCAGATATGCCAGCAGAGTGGTTCCACTTTTAAAAATAGAAGAAAATTCATTTTCTTAAAACAAACACAGTCCGTTCTACTTTTGAAAGCTTAAAAGGATGTCTAACTCACCAGGAAAATTAATCATTTTAAAAACTCTAAAATAGAAGTACACAGGTTTATTATTAAAACCATATACTGCATGACCCTAACTGGAGCTCCTCATGGACTCCCATTGTCTCTGAAAAGAGTGATCTGCCCATATCAGCCCACACTTTTTAAAGTCCTAATGACTTTTACTACTTGAAACTCTACTCCCTAACTTTAAAAAACAAAAAAAGATTAACATCAGCAAGACAAGAGATGCTTTTAGAGATGCCATTTCCATGGTTGCTACTTATTAAAGCATCTTTAGCACTCAAAACAGGAAAGATAAAAGCAAAGAGAAATGTGGAACCCATTCAAGCATGGGCTGCTTATTAGTGAAAATGTTTAGCTAGGGGATGGATCAACTTGCTGAACTGAGAAACATTCATCTAGAATGTGTTTTAAGTATTCAAAGACGCAGACACACTATGTTGGTATGTGTTGTAAAAAGTACTGTATAACAACATGTTAAACCTTTTTGATTGTTATAGTTAATTAGCTAGATCAAAGTTCAGTGCTTCCTTGGAAGATATTAAGGCTAATAAACACAGCCATGTAAATATAGAGTCTGCTTGTTGATTTTGGAGAACAAGACAAATCGTTTTAGCCAATAGCCAGGGTGAAACTATGTTGCTAGGATGCAGCATTTGATAATATGCAAAGTCCTTTATAGATATTTGATTTGCAACTGTGCCTTCAAGACATTATAAGCGAAAGCATGGACACTACTGGATCTTGGCAACAGCAGTATGTGTCTTATTTTGAATAATATACAGACGTTGAAAATGTTGCAGCCTTCAGATCCTGTCATACTATTGGAGGCAGCTTGATCTGAAATCAAATTTATTTTCTTTCTCTGTGTATTTTAATATGGCATGTTCCATTAAAGAAATACTGATTCCCACATTATATGATTATACTATATTATTTAGAGTGTTCTGTGGATGCAAAGTCTTTTTATTGGTTAGTAGGTGTAGCTATAGCCTTATATTTAGCCTTGAAGCCATTGTTTTTAAATCTGAATATGAAAGGATAATCAACAAACTAGAAATTGAAAGGACCTCCTTTGGTTTATCACCTAACAAAAGCAAGAATCAGCTTTCTTTGCCTTTATTGTCTCGCTCTACTAATCACCTCTTTTCATTAAGCTTCAAACTGCTCTTCCTTAAATCTTGCTTCTTTAAAATGTCCTTAAGCATTTGCTAAAGAGGGAGGCATCATACATTTCCTTGATTTTTATTTCTGTGCCAGAATTTTAAGTATAGTAGTAAAGAGAATTATTTTATATTTTGGTTACTAAAGAAAGTGGCCCATGTAGCCTTGTTTTGGGTGACAGTTGCTTGGCTTTTTCCAATTTCAACTATTTCACTTACAATTCAACCCACAGATTGTAAACTAATCTCTATATTTGGTTAATTATCTTCTGTGCACACTGCATTTCTTAAATGGCAGCATTACCAAGTTTGACTAAGTCTTGAAACTAAGACCTAAAACTCTTAACAAATTCATCCTAACATTACTTTTGCTGATTTTATATCCAAAGATATACTTCTGGAATTTGACTGAACACAATTGGTGGAAAGAAATCCAAGCTGTAATTTGCCTTTGATTTTGTCCAATTCCAGGTCTCCTCTTATTATTTCAATGCTATAATTGTGCTGAAATTCTGTAAGGGACAGAATTAAGCCTGGAAATGATGCTTCAAGGACAGCTGAAAGCAGCATTGTAGTTTAGCAAGGTCCTTTGGGAAGTCCTAATAAATCATCTAACGTAATGGCTTAATTTTGCAGATGAAGAAACTGAGACTCCAAAACTGATCTATCTAAAAATGCCTCCACAAACTGTCAAAGAACCAACATAAAGAGAAGCACTGTCGTGATCTTTTCCCCTTTGTAGTATCAGAGAGAAAAGCCATGGCATGCATGGCACATGCTAGGCAAACACTCAAGCATCCTACTCTGTGATGCAGTTTGAAACAAACTTTTTTTTTCTTTTTCTTTCTTTTTTTCTTTTTTCTTTTCTTTTTCTTTTTCTTTTTTTTCTTTTTTTTTTTTTTTTTTTTTTTTGAGTCAGGTGAAACAAACTTTCTATCCATTTCTTTGAAGCTTGTGTTTTCCTGCAGGAGTGTTGTGAAGGATGGGTGAGCCCTGCAGGAGTGTTGTGAAGGTGAGATACTCTTAAGTTTATTCCTTACCCTTCTGTCTCCTTCCTGCTGATACCTATTCTTCAGGATCCTGGTCTCTCACTGTCAGGGTTTGGGCTTTCAGCAATGCAGACATAGCACACAAAGAGAAAATTTGTAATTTTCTGGTCCTCTTCACAATTTAACTACAATCTTCACTACCTTTACCAAGTTGAAAAGACATCTAAACTACCATCTTCCGTTCCAGGAGTTTTGAGAAACTCAGCAGCTGCATAGACACCTTCGTAAATGAACAGTTTTTCACCTGTACACTTCCCTCCAGATGGAAATAATAGATTGTGGTGAATATTTGGCCACCGTCATCTTGCAACTTAATGTTCAAAGTCAGAAGCTGCAGGTTGACAGTTTCCTCAGAAGTCAATAGATCTGAAAGTTAATGGGGTTTTCTCCAACTACACAATTCAAAAGAGAAAGGCTAGCCTGATGCCTTCTTTGGTAATTCTAATGTACTTCATGTTCAAAGAGTTGTACAAAGGGTTTCAAGTATTTGAGTTCCAATTCTGCCTCATCAGGTTGGACGGAAGGCCCTCCTATTTCCTTCATTCCATGAGGCATGTCATTGAAGGAGAATAAATTAAGTATTGTGCCAGAAAATCCAGTCTACTTTCTAAAAGGCATCTATCTCTAGCTTCCAGAAATGCCTTTTGGAAGGAGCAGTGTGGAAACAGTGTCCCCATTGTTGTTAAGGAATGTCATGAATTGGATCCCCACCCCAGTCTTTTATAGAGAAAAAGAATAAAAATCCTTCATCTGAGTTTAAAATTATCATATTTTATAGCATATGCTAACATGTTAATGAGGTGAGGTATTAACACGTCTCTGCCGAGGCCATTATGGATAATTGAGCTTTGTCCTTGTGCCCAAGTAAATTGTAGATTCTGTGATGATGGAGAGAACTTCAACTCTGATTTCAAGAGACGATTTTCATCGTATTTTGACACTTCTATTGTTGGTCTTTGGATAGAGTGAATTTTTGATTTGAGGGACATCAGAAACATCAGCTGTTCTCGACTTTACAGGCTCTCTTGCAACACTAAATGTTTACTATCTCCCCCAGAACCATCTGCAAACTACTAGCTAACACTGGAGATTCTTTAGCTCTGTCTAAAAAATATGTAATCAAGAGATCAAGCAATGCCCTCCTAGTAAATAAAGGTAACTCTGGGGGAATTTCTCTGTAAAGACCTAGCTAGCTCACAGAGGAGGTCTTTGGAATGAGTTGGGGAAGAAAGGAGAAGCTTAAAGGCTGAGGGTTTGAACTGCCTTTTATGGAGAGGTTTTTGCATCTCAAAGAGGGGGAGAGGCTGGGAATCTGTTTTTTCTACTGAGGCCAGGAATTTGTTTTTTCCTTTCCCACTGACTGCTCCAATATCCCTTTTCCCCCGAAAACCCAGGCAGTGGGGACCGGGTGTGAGACTCCGGACATCTCAGCTTGAGCCTGTACTCTGTCCCTAACTAGCTGAATGGCATTTAAGCAAATCACTTAGTAGATTACCTCTGAGGTCTCTTCCCACCCCATAAATCATTGCTCTTTATCTCACTTGACCCTCTTTACTGTTCCCCCTGCCCCCACCTCTTCTCCCCGCAGCTTCCTTTTAACTGGCAATAATGATGGTAATGAATTAGTTACCTCTGGAGAGATAACTTAGCCAGTCTGTTAAGGATTAACGGAGATGGCCTTTTTATCTGTCAGGAACTTTTTTTTTTAAATGTCTGCACGTTGACTTTACTGGTTATTTAAGGTACAGTTCCTCATCCATCAGAATGCTTAGTTAAGTATTCAACAATCTCTGTTGGATATAAGTGATAACACGCGGCATTTGACCTCAGAGAGTAAGGACCATCAGGAATGAATGTGGAAATGATCCACACCGACTTGCCATACTGAAAAATAACCCATCAAAGAAAGCATGGAGCCCAAGGCCCAGGTTTCACATTACCCCTGAAAGTCAGCAGGAAGAGTTGGAAATCCTCTTTATGCATATATCCAAAGGGAATTGCAATTTTGCCACATGACACAGACACACGGAGAATAAACCAATGGTCTCCTGTTTTCTCTTTACATTCTTTCAGGGTCACTTCAAGTCCCCTCCTACAGGAAACCATACTTGTTTGATCTAGCACAAGAAGATGACTTGTGCTTTTTCTGTGTTACTGAAGCTTTTTGCTCTACTTGAATTGTGTTTTCTTGTATTTAGAAGGAGATGAAGAAACTGTAGTCCCTAGTCTGCAACTCCGCTGTGTCCAAAGCACATCTCCATGCATGCATCACCTTGTTTGATGTCCAGTTGAAAACTGAGAGGGGGAAGGTGAAGGCATTATTTTTATTCACATTGGCTAAAAATCTGGAACTTACAGAGGCTTTGTGAGGGACTGATGTCTCCATCTCCCTTGCTCACTTTCTTCCCACTTAGCAATCTCAAACCCACCTCCATAATTGCTTCACATCCAAGAAGCTCATTCTTCCTTCCAACTGGTCACCAACAATGGCTTTCAGGGCTGCTTTTATCTGACTTCTTTGGTGATTCCATTCCTCCGCTATTCATTGGTAGAATACCCCCAGGAACTTACTCACTGAAACTCAAATCAGAGTTCACAATTGAGACTCTCTAGCCAGCAAAATTGGAGTTAGTAGTCTGCAACACTGATGAGCGCTTACCACGTGTGGGGGTTTGCCCTGAATATTTTATATATGAATCTGATGTTAGAGCCCTGTTACATAACTCACTTTAGTGTTACCTTTCTGTTCTAGATGAAGGAAGAATAGATATGAACTATCTGTCAGCAATATTTCAGGAAACTTAACTTTCACCTTAAAGAAGATTCCACAAAAGCTGATGACATTTAGGGTTAATGGTCAAAGTCCAGTGCTGGTATGAGTAATCAAATATGAGTTTCTATACAGCTTTGGAGGAAAGCTTAGGGCACAGGCATGCGACAGACAGGGAACTAAAATTGTCAGGAACAGAGCCACATGGTGCTTTGCCTTCTTGTGAGAGAGTATCAGAAAAGAATGTTTGAGGACAGGGACAGTGAGTTTCTTTGAATTTTACAGCAGTGCTGTTCACTAGAAAGATAATGTATAGCATACATTTTGTTTTATTTTTTGAAACAGGGACTTACTGTGTAGCCCTGGCTGGCCCAGAACTCACTACATAGACCAGGTTGACTTTGAACTCACACAGATCTGCCTGCCTCTGGCTCTGGAGTGCTGGAATTAATTAAAAGTATGCACCATCAAGCCTACAGACATGTATTTCAGTGTTTCCAATGGTCTCTATAAAAGGTAAAAATATGGGTCTGGAGAGATGAATCAGCAGTTAAGTGCGCTCATTCCCGGCACCCACATGGCAGCTCCCAACTGTCTGTCACTCCAGTTCCAGAGGATGCAACTCGTCTGACTTCCTCAAGCACCAAGCACACAAGAAGTGTGTGTATCCACATTCGATAGATAGATAGATATACAGATAAATAGACAACAGAGAGACAGATAGATAGACATTGAAAGATAAAAATAATAGGCTGGGAATGTAACTCTGTGGGAGAACACATGTCTGGCATGAATGCCCTGGATTAGATCCCAAAGACTATATAATAGATAGATGATAGGTAGATAGATAGATAGATAGATAGGTAGATAGATAGATAGATAGATAGATGATAGATAGGTAGATAGATGATAGATAGATAGATAGATAGATAGATAAAACAAGTGAATTAGTTCAACAGAGTATTTTCTTTAACATGACATGTTTGAGGTATATATAGATACAGTACCATTTGGGGTATAATGATCCTTCCGAATCTGCCATTTATTGAATATTTAAAACACACCTCACTGCAGACTAAACACATTGCAAGCACTGGGAGCAGAGGTGGCTAGTGAGCACCACTCTAGATGGTCCTTCCTTCACCAGCTCCAGCTCCTTTATTTATCCCTCTCCCTCTCTTTATTATCCGACATCTACTCTATGGCTCTTAGCTGTTAACAAGGCTTTCCCTGGGTTTCTAAATCATTAATCCACCTCGGCTAATAAAGGGTCCATTCTATGTTCATTTCATAACAATAGCTAATATGTATTGAATGCATACAAAGTGTCATACACACGCACACAACAACTCCATGAACTGAGAATTTTACTGTCTCCTCATTTTACAACTGAGGAAACTAAGGTCATTTAACCGAGCAAAAACTGTTGATCCACTTCCTCCTGGTATAATAAATTATCAGCAGCTGTGTAGTTTATATATATATATATAAAAGACAGAGAGGGGGAGTAAGAGGGGGGCAGTTTTTTTGTTGGTTTTTTTTTTGTTTTTTGTTTTTTGTTTTTTGAGACAGGGTTTCTCTGTATAGCCCTGGCTGTCCTGGAACTCACTTTGTAGACCAGGCTGGCCTCGAACTCAGAAATCCGCCTGCCTCTGCCTCCAGAGTGCTGGGATTAAAGGCGTGTGCCACCACAACCAGCATGAGGGGGGCAGTTTTAGTCTCTTTTTCTGGAAGCCAAGGAGCATGGTATTCTTTATCTTTCTTCTCAGCTTCATAAAGCTTGAGTTTATGACAGAAAGTGGAAGGGCACATGTGAGAGAGGCCCAGGGGAGCTGTCGCACTTGCTTTACAAAAACCTGCTCAGGTAACTGCACCATTCTCATGAGAAGATAACTGAGTCTCAACAGAGCTAACCCACCCTCATGGAAATAGACCCGAATCCATTCACTAGGCCACTTAAAAGCCTCACAACCTCTCAAGGCCGTTACATCCGAGACCAGGTGTTCAACATATGAATTTCAGAGCTAAGCTATCTCAGAACCATAGCTCCAAAGCCACATTGGAAGATCACGTGGAAGAAACATAATTCTACCCCACAAACAAAACTGTCCCCTCTATCCATCTTGTGCTCTATTTCCATTTGGTTAGAAAGAACTGGCTAGCATTTTGTGACTTAATGACACAGGTTCAAACTTGGCCTTGTCTGCTCCAAGTCCTCCAGATCTGTGAGAAATTTAGCCACAACCGATTTCCTTTTCTGTGGTGGTTGCCTGTAGCAACTACTATATGCCACAAAAAATAGGCCTTGCTTATGTCTCTGTTTGGCTGTTTCTCCACATTTATGCACTAGTAAGATCAACCAAACTACAAACCCAGAGGGTTCTTTTTTTTTTCCCTTGAGACAAGGTTTCTCTGTGTAGCACTGGCTGTCCTAGAACTCACTCTGTAGACCAGGCAGGCTGGCCTCGAACTCAGAAATCCATCTGCCTCTGCCTCCCAAGTGCCACCACCACGAAGCTTGTTGGTGTTTGTTTGTTTGTTTTTTGTTTTCCCTGAGGGTTCTTTTGTTTGGTTTGGTTTTTGTTTTGTTTTTTTTTTGTTTTGTTTTGTTTTTTGGTTTTTTTTTAAAGATTTATTTATTTATTATATGTAAGTACACTGTAGCTGTCTTCAGACACTCCAGAAGAGGGTGTCAGATCTTGTTACGGATGGTTGTGAGCCACCATGTGGTTGCTGGGATTTGAACTTCGGACCTTCGGAAGAGCAGTCGGGTGCTCTTACCCACTGAGCCATTTCACCAGCCCCCTGTTTTTTGTTTTTTGTTTTTGTTTTTGAGATAGGGTTTAGCCCTGGCTGTCTTGGAACTCACTCTGTAGACCAGGCAGGCTGGCCTCGAACTCAGAAATCCATCTGCCTCTGCCTCCCAAGTGCCACCACCACGAAGCTTGTTGGTGTTTGTTTGTTTGTTTTTTGTTTTCCCTGAGGGTTCTTTTGTTTGGTTTGGTTTTTGTTTTGTTTTTTTTTTGTTTTGTTTTGTTTTTTGGTTTTTTTTTAAAGATTTATTTATTTATTATATGTAAGTACACTGTAGCTGTCTTCAGACACTCCAGAAGAGGGTGTCAGATCTTGTTACGGATGGTTGTGAGCCACCATGTGGTTGCTGGGATTTGAACTTCGGACCTTCGGAAGAGCAGTCGGGTGCTCTTACCCACTGAGCCATTTCACCAGCCCCCTGTTTTTTGTTTTTTGTTTTTGTTTTTGAGATAGGGTTTAGCCCTGGCTGTCTTGGAACTCACTCTGTAGACCAGGCTGGCCTCAAACTCAGAAATCCTCCTGCCTCTGCCTCCCAAGTGCTGGGATTAAAGGCTTGTGCCACCACGCCCCGGGGGGGGGGGGGTTCTTAAAGAGCTTGTTTAACTGAAACTTCAGCACAGCATGCTTAAGTAACTTATTCAGGTTACGCAGCTAAACTAAAACTCGGGTCCTCAGACATGAGCTAACTTGATATTTACTTAACTTTCTGGAGACAGGATCCCACTGTGTAGCCAAGGCTGGCCCAAAATTTGTGGTCCTTTTACTAAGTCAGCCTTTTGGGTGCTAAGATCATAGATTGGTACTGCTGTGTTTGGCTCTGAGCACTTCTTTCTTTTGCTTTTTGTTTGTTTTGGACAGGATCTCTGTCTGCAGCTCAGGTTTCCCTGTACTTACTATACAACCCAAACTGTTCTTGAGCCGAAGATGATTCTCCTGCCTCCGCCTTTGAAGTGCTGAGACTGCAGATGTAATCCCTGGCGCAGGCTGCTTTTGATTTCATAGTGAAATTTTTATTTCATACTTGAAATTTAGGAGAAGCATGTATGTGTTATCTTGTACCCTACTAATTGTATTGTGTAGGGTTTTTTTTCTTTTTCTTTTTTCCAGTGCTGGACCTACGGCCTCTGACATCAATAGGCAAACCTTCTACCTACAAACCTTACGAATATACACTTTATGAGATGTTTATCTTCTCGCTAAAATGTCTCTCTCATAATGTCAGCCTTGTATTCAAAAAAAGGCTTCTGGTTTTCACAAATTGGAACTTGGAAAACTCAGAATTCAAGAAAAATTCCCCCTGCTTTAGCTTGTAATGCCTGATTGTCACATTGTGACATCCCAAGTTCTTTGAAGGTTAATACAAAACTTCTCTGCTGCCCTCATTTTGAACCTTAAATGAATGTGTACTTTCAAAAGTTGGAATTGTTCGGTTACTAGTGTAAAGAGGCCATGTTTAGCCCCTTTTGTTTTACAAGTGGAGTCTATAGAATAATGCTAAAATATTCCACTGAACAAAGTGTGGTTACCAACTTGGCCTTGAGTGGTAGTGCAGGTCACCCTTTGTGCCTGAGAGACAGCAGTAACTTGTCCGGAGGAGTCTTTCATCAGCAAATTGCTTTCACCCCATCCCCAGATCTTTCTGTTTCAAAGTAGAGTGCTTCACTAGAATTTAAATATTGGAATTCTAAGCACTTAAGCACAAAACACACTTAATTCCTCATTTTAAAAAATTCACTTGAAAACAAAAACAAGAACAAAAAAAAAAAGAAAAAAGAAAAGAAAAGAAGAGAAAAGAAAAGAAATCACGGCTTTTCTTTATTATGTTTCAAAGTGGAGATAGCTGTGAAACTTGAACCTGGACACAACCTCACAGCACACAGACTGTTTCAAACTGCTCAGAAAACTCTTCTAATAACCATGACATGAACTTTCTCTAACGAATTCAGTCTACATGATTCACTCTAAGATGTCTAAAAAAAAATCAAAATACATAAATAAATTCCAAGTACGAAGGGGATGGTTTCACCCACTGTGGATTTTTTTTTTAAAGTTATACACTAGTCTGACTTGAGGAAATGTGACTTAGATAGCGACAGCCTAAATCTCAGAATCTGTTCCCAAAATTCTAAAATGAAAACGGATGCATTGCTACATTATTTAAAGACCCATAAAGGAAACTTTATGGACAGTACCGGAAATTTCTTTTATCCTTACTTTCAAAGTTCTTAGTGCCCACCTAGTGTACAATGTGTGATGGGGAGGGGGTGCTTGTAGTTTTTTGAGACTCCTGGTCTTCTGTTTGTTTGTTGTGTTTACTGCTCTTTGGTGTTTCTAGGTAGCCCACTATTAAAAGCAGAGTTTCAGAATACATGAATAATGCCAGCAGTAAGTAATACAGCATGCTATGGAAATTTTTCTGCTCTCAAAACCACAGGTTAGTTCCTGGAAGTCAGCCTGTCAGAGAAAGGATGTGGTATATATCTACAAGTTTAAATAGCTTGTAAAAGGAAGAGAGAGATCTGTTGACTTCTGCCTAGACTGTAGGAGCCTAGAGGGTTGAAATTGGAACTAACAATACTTAAATTGTCCTGTCCGAAAGCCTGGCAGATAACGAACTCAACATGCCTGAAAGGGCTTCATTAATGACTTTTGGGGAATCAGGTGAGCAAGGATTTGACACCTTGGGACAATGACATGATGAAGAAGCTGTTGGATTCAGACCCAAGCCACATGTCTGCTTAGTTTAGGTAGTTCCACAGAGGTTATTGGGGTCACTTTGGAAATTCACTCTTAGATCTCATTTCCCTCTCTTGTGAAATAAGTCTTTGTAATTCATCTGTCTTGAAAGTTTCCTGCAGCTGGAGAGCTCTGCAGTCACACAGGTGTCAGAGAATAAACCCATCCCGGCCTTAGGGGAAGCAGCTCTTTTGACTCTAGATCACCACCAGGGTGTTGAGAAAAAAAAAAAGCAAGTTAGTAGATGTTAGTTTCCCTTAGTTTTTGTTTGTTTGTTTGTTTGTTTGTTCGTTTAGCTTGAACTGAGGCATTTCTGTGGATTCCTGATGTTTCTCAGAGAGACTTATTTTTCCAGACAATGGAATTCCTTCAGTACTCTGCGTTTCACAAACTTGAGGGCTTGAGAAAAGCGGTAAGTAATTTGGAATTCCGTGTGTTTAAAAAGTTCACAAAAGAGACTCTAGGTTGATAACCCACAGCAGATTTCTGCAGGGTGAAGTACCTGCATGGGAGGGGACCTCAACTCGGTTAAAGAACTTGAAGGCTTTGTTCCTACTAGGAGCGTTTATCCTTATCTATGTGGTAACATGTGGTGTACAGCATCCACATAACTGCCCCTTGTAAATGTGGAACAAAGAAGGAAATGATCACTCTCTCCCTCCAACTCAAATGGAGTGTTCTGCATGGGTAAAGTTCTATTACTCCAGACTGCATTTTGCTCAGTAAACAATAAGTGACACATAGGTCATGATAAAAGGTATTTTAAGGGCTAATCCAATATTTTAGGGGAAAAAGAATAGCTATCTTTTAAAAAGAATTATTTATTTTATTTTACTATTTATTATTTTATGCATATGAGAACACTGTAGCTGTCGTCAGACACACCAGAAGAGGGCATCAGATCCCATTTCAGATGGTTGTGAGCTACCATGTGGTTGCTGGGAAAAGAACTCGGGGCCTCTGGAAGAGCAGTCAGTGCTCTTAACCACTGAGCCAGTTGTCCATATTAGTATAGAGGAGAGTATCCCTGCCTGTCACCAGGGAGACCAAGGTTAGTGTCCTTTTGCAGGGCAATGGTGGTGCACACCTTTAATCCCAGCACTTGGGAGGCAGAGGCAGGCAGATTTCTGAGTTCGAGGCCAACCTGGTCTACAGAGTGAGTTCCAGGACAGCCAGGGCTACTCAGAGAAACCCTGTCTCAAAACAAAACAAAACAAAAAACAAAACCACTGAACTATCTCTCCAGCCTAGAATACTTATTTATTTTTAAAATTTTTATTTTTTTTTCCTTAAAATATGCTATTTTCTTTTTATAACACAATTAATGAAATTCAGCTGAGAGTAAGTCAGTCCGTCGAGCTCCTTTGTCCCACGGGTGTTCACTGGCCTCTGAACTAGTCAGTGAAGACAGAACATTTCCCTCTTGACAAAAATGTTTCCCTGACCTCTACTGGGAAGTGATGCTTGAAAGGTTTTGATTGATTGGCTAGAGAGAAGGCTCAGAGTACTTGGGGGGGGGGGGGTCGGGGGGGGGGCTGGAGAGAAGGCTCAGCAGTTAAGAGTACTTGTTGGGGTTTCTTGGGGGGGGGCTAGAAAGAAGGCTCAGCAGTTAAGAGTGTTTGTTGGGGTTTCTTGGGTGGAGGGGGCTAGAAAGAAGGCTCAGTTAAGAGTGCTTGTTGGGGGTGTAGGGGGCTGGAGAGAATGCTAAGCAGTTAAACTGCTTGTAGAGGGTGGGGGTGGGGTGTCAGGGAGGGGCTGGAGAGATGGCTCAGCAGTTAAGAGCATTGACTGTTCTCCAGTTCAGTTCCTGGCAACCACACGGTGGCTCACAACCATAGGTAAGGGGACCTGACGCCCTCTTCTGGTGTGTCTGAAGACAGCGACAGTGTACTCACATTCATAAAATAAATCTTTTTTCTTTTAAACAAAAGACTACTTGCTATTCTTGCGGAGGACCCAAGTTCAGTTCTCAGCAGCCACTCCAGCACCTCAGCAGCAGGAGATCGGCTGTGTTCCTCTGACCTCCTTGGTACTAGGTGTGTCCATGGTGCACAGACATACAAGCAGGTAATACACCCATACAAACAAAATAAATTCAAGAAAAGTTTTTAAAAATCAAAGTAAAATGTTCCGAAGATACCAAGTCTATGGAACACATTGCGTTATGACAACTCATCCAAAAATGCTCACTGCTGTTGTAGTTCCCTTTCCAAAGCATCTTGGATCTTGGACCTAAGTAACATCTGCTTTCCTCGATCCCAGTAGAGACAGAAACAGTGCCTTTGGTTAAGAATTCCAGGCAGGATGGTACAGGATTGCAATCTCAGCATGGGAGACAGAGGCAGGATTTCCAGGCCAGCCTGGGCTACAGTATAAATGGGACCCTGTCTCAAGTAATTGAAAAAAAAAACAGAGAAAGAATTTGGAGACTGTGACTATAGCTTGGTGATGGAGTCCGTTTGCCTAGCAGAGTGAAGCAGCTGTGCTCCTGTGTTCACACCACAAAATAAAATTTAGCATTTTTTTCTTGAACATTTTATTACTGGTATTTATGACTACTAGAAACCCTGTGCCTTAGTGCCATTTAGTTTTAAGTAAACAAGGAGGAACTGTTTGAAGCTGGTACTCATTAAATGCATGTAAGATGATCATGGCAAGTTAAGAAAGGTTAGCATGCTGAGAAATGATATACTCCCTTAATCCCAGCACTAAGGAAACAGAGGCAGAGCATTTTCAGATGAGTTGTCATAATTCAATGTGTTCCATAGCTCAGCTGGTAAGAGCACTGACTGCTCTTCCAGAGGTCCTGAGTTCAAATTCCAGCAACCACATGGTGGCTCACAGCCACCCGTAATGAGATCTGACACCCTGTTCTGGTGTATCTGAAGTCAGCTACAGTGTACTTATGTATAATAAATAATTATTTTTTAAAAATCTGGTTCCAGTCACATATAAATGGTATTAGCACTTGACAAGATAACATCTTTTCAGGTATCAGATTGACAAAGACTGAAAGAACTTTGGAAGTTGCTGTCATGGTGGAAAACTCAAGGTCTCATTTACTTCAGGTGGGAATATAAAAATGGCAGGATTTCTGTGAGGAGCAATTTAGTAAGTTGGTAATACTTATCAAAATACAAACTAGAGCAGAAAAGTACACTTCGAGGGATTTCTTCTCCAGGTACAGTCCTTTCAATCTGGACGTAAGAATGCCAAGCCTCTCCTAAGGGGAGCTGCAATAACATCTAGACATAACCTAGCGAATATCCTGGAGACTTGACCAAAGCACCAGTTTGCCTAATGTGCAAAGGAGAACATACTAAATGCTATGTAGGACAGACAGTGAAACTTGGTGTGTGTGAAACTGGAGGACAAGAAACGATTTCAACAGAAAAAAAATTTGCAAGAAGGAAAAGGAGTTCAGACTAAGACATGATGTCAGCTACATGTAACAATGTGTTAACTTTGCCTGAAATCTGGTTTAACAGGTTTGCTATTAAATAAATATGAGTATAACAAATATGATTTAAGCAATTGTCCAGAAAGCACATCTAAATGCTGACAAGATATAACTGATGTCAAGAAATTCTTTTTGACTTGGGAATCTACAGATGTTTAGAGATAAGGTCTTCCTGTGTAGCCCTGGATGACTGTAAACTCACAGAGACACACCTGTCTCTGCCTCCCTAGTATTAGGATTAAAGACATGGACCATCATGACTAGATTATGAAATTCTTTTTAAACTTTAAAGCATGTTAATGGTATGTGGTATGATTTTTTTAAAGTTTAATTTTATTATTTTTATTTTTGTGTATGTGTGTGTTCCCGGGGTGTGTGTGAGTGTGTGTGTGAATGCTACATATGTGTAGGTGCACTTGAAAGCCAAAAAGTGGTGTAAGACCCCATGGACCTGGATATAAAGTCACTCGTGAGCCACTGGGCTTGCATGCTGAGAACTGAACTTGGTACCTCTTGAAGATCAGTATGAATTCTTAACTGCTGAGCTATCTCTCCAACCTTGTGACTTTTAAAAAAGGAGTTCTTCTCTTTGGAGGAGTATATTATGAAATATTTGCGGAAGAAGCTTGCCTCAGAATAATGGAGCAAAGGTAATGCACCCATGTGGAAGAAATGATGTTGCCTGTGAGGTAGCTGGTGGCTCTTAACATTAGGGAGTCTAAGATATGTTCTTCACTTCTGTGTCTTCTACATACTCCCCTATAAAAGGGCAAAGAAGGAAAGTTGATAGTGTTTCTTGTCATTAAAAAGAAGCAGAAATGAAGAAATGATCTATGCCACTTAAATAGGAATTGGTTCATATCTATACCATAGACACTATCTATGGTTTTGTTATAAATGAAACTATATATATGTACATCTACATGTAATAAGGGTAAATAAAAATACTAGCTTCTCTCTGTCTATTGCTGTTAAACAATCTCCAAGGCATAACAAGTGAAAATGATGTAGAAAGCATGAATAATATTCCCATTTATGTAAAGAAGGAAGTCTTATGTACATACTCCTATTTCCACAAATTATTTTTTAATTTTAATTTTTATTTTGTGCATGTCATTTTTGTTTGTTTGCATGCTAACACACCACATGGATATGTACGTCATGCCTTCATAGATCAGAAGAAAATATTGTATTCCCTAGAACTGGAGTGACACTCAGTTGTAAGTCACCCCATGTGTACTGGAAATTGAACCCAGGCTCTTTGCAAGAACAGTGGGTGCTCTTAACCACCAAGCCATCTCTCCAGCCCCTCCATTGGTTATTTCTAAACATATTCATAAGACATTGAGCATCAAACACATGAGTGTTTGCTCCAGAAGAATGGAAGTATGTGTGAGGTAGAGAGTGAAACCACTTCTTTAATATAAATAAAGTGCTTTGGGAGCTTGGGATATAGCTTAGTCATAGAACCCTTGCTTAGTCTTCATGAGGTTCACCTGGGTTCAATCTCTAGAACCACCAAAAATATTATTTTTTAGGTGCTTTCAAGAAGCACACTGTAGCTTAGTGGAGAAAGGCAACACCAAGTCTGAAAATTTGAATTCTATTCCTGGAAGTCACATGGTGGAAAGAAAGAACTATGTTCCTAAAGTTGTAACCTCCACAAGTATACCAAGGTCCCTCCCCCTCAAGCAAATCCAGTGAAAAAATTTAAAATAATATGCTTTCTACCACACATGGTGGCACATTCCTTTAAACCCAACATTCAGGAGGAAGAAGAGGCTGGTAGATCTCTGTGAGTTCGAGGCCAGCCTGCTCTACAGAGTGAGTTCCAGGCTTGGTAGGGCTACATTGTGAGAACCTGTCTCAAAAGCATGTACTTTCCACACCTTAAAATATAACATCCTAGCCAAGTAATGAACAGCTGAGCTGCTCCAATACCCCTCCCAATACTGAATACAGATTTGTTTTCTTTTGTTGAATGGGAACTATTGGAGGCATTTTAAAATTTTACGCAAATTGCCAAGGATTAGTGACTTTTGCAGCTCCCCCAAAGGACTTAGGTTTATAACTAAACACATGTTTTCAAGACAATCTGAAACAACCTCTAATCCAAACCTCGCAATATCTTCTTTTTCCATGGATAGTACCATTGTTAGAGGTGGGCCTTTTATGTCCTTAATTATGTTTTGCTGAGGATTATAGGCACAGTAAAGTGAGTTTTCAGACTTTACAGTTCTACCTACAGAAAGTGGTGGGAGACCTGGGCCAGGAATCAGCTTCAGGGTAGGATAGAAACTGACACCCTACCTGTAGATTAGGAGGTGGTGACTGTAGACTTTTATTTTATTTTTCACCACCGAGACACTCAGCTTTTGCCTTCGCTTGCCTTCCCTGCCAAAAGCACTCTGAGAGTATTCCATTGCGTTTTCCTCCACGAGCACAGTTGCTAACAATACTGACATGTAAGAAGAGAAGTCCTCCACGTCCTTTCTGTTTACGAAGTAAAAAGATTAGGGGATTTTTTTTTTCAATGAGTGTGTTCCACACGGACAACCCCATTCTTTCTGCCTACTGGGGCAACGTCCTCCCCAACAGTGCTTTCAGGTAGACAGTTTAACCAGCAGGAAAAAAGCAGCGTGGGGAGGACAGTAAAGCCCTGGTAAGAGGACACACCGCTTTCTTTCCATAGGAGACAGTTGGGGTTTTATAGTAGTTGTTAGAGATGGAGCAAATTATGCAAAAGTTGGGTGGATGCGAGCCATTTTCCTGACTGGGCATTTTCCCACACATGATGTTGTTTTTTCCTCTCAGAACTCAGAGAGGGTGGCAGATTGGGAGCAGCTATGTGGGGCAGAAAGCAAAATGGTGGTGAGCCTCAGATTTCTGAGTTGACTAGATATGTGTGGTGATGCCTTTAATAGGGATGAGGAAGGTTTCGGGAGCTGGAGATGAAGGAAAAAGTAAGAAAGAGTTAGTGAGTTGCATTTTTCACAGGATAATTGGGGGGTCAGCAGGTCTTGACAGGTCACATGGTGCACAGCAGGTCATAACCTCTTAGCCAGAGAAAGAAACAAACCATCCTTTCTATCCCTCTGAAAATCTTAATTCTCACCATATGTTTGACTGCCTCACGGCACATTATAGATCATTGACCTATTTTTTTTCTTAAATGACAGAAAACTGTATTTCCAAGGTCCTGCTCTTTAGAGATTTAGCACTCAAGCAGGCAGGAGAAAAGTTTTGATTTGTTGTTTTGAAATGCAAGGACCATGAAAGTGTATTTCATTTACTCTACTCGAGGAGTTCTCAAACTGTCCATGTGCACGCGCGCACACACACTCCTTTTCAGTTAGCATTAACAAAGTACTTCTTTAAAGAAATCCAAATACTCAGTACAACATTTTCCAGCACCCATTCGCACTCACAATGAAATAATGAACTTTCCCATCTTCAGGAGGTTGTGGTGGGACACAGGCAAATGTTCCCAGTGATGGCATTGTGGCATTAATCCCTCCAATCTCGGCAGAGTCCAGGTCCAGGCTGCTAATCCCTACCCTGCCTTCTGAGCTTCCTGACTTTCCAAACCATTTCTTAAATGATGTCCTATAAATATTTGCACTGAAGAACAACCAAGCAGTGGGATGGATACCCAACAACTGCAAACAGCTTCAACCTTCGAGAATGAAGGGCCACTTAATAAGTCAAGGGAAGGTAGAACATGTGACTATTACAAAGAATACACAGCTATTTTTTTTCAAGCTCCATGTTTGGTTTCAAACCAAAAAAAAAATAAAAGGTCTCTCTTTCAACTTGAATATTGCACAGAACTTGGGGATAATTTCATAAGAATCTACTAATGGTGGTAACTTTTTTTTGTTTTGTTTTTGTTTTTGTTTTTCGAGACAGGGTTTCTCTGTGTAGCCCTGGCTGTCCTGGAACTCATGCTGTAGACTACGCTGGCCTCGAACTCAGAAATCTGCCTACCTCTGCCTCCCAAGTGCTGGGTTTAAAGGCGTGCGCCACCACTGCCTGACATGGTGGTAACTTTTAAGGCTAAGATAGATTTGTACTACAGGTAACAGATTTTTTTTCTTCTTTTCATTTGCACTGGATACAACTGTTGGACTTTTTTTATTAATGCATATGAGGACTAGCAAGATGGCTATTGGGTAAAAGAGTTTACCACCAAGCCTGTTTGCCAGAATTCCATCCCAGGATCCTCATTGTAGGAGATAATTGACTACTCACAGTTAGTTGCCCTCTGCTCCCCACATGAGGTCTGTGCACATTCACATGTACATACACACACATACAAGTAAACAGTGGAACACAAAATAGATTAAAAACAAAAGTGCCTATGAATCTAAAAGAAAGGAAGATATTAAGAAAGGCTTTTAACATTAGAACAAATTTTATAATCTCTACAAATCTGTGCCTCTCTTCAGATACATTTAAAAATGTCACCTCTTTTTAAACCATTTGAAATTTAAAACAAACATCTCCACAAGTGGATCATTCTGTGTGACAAAATGTTTTGCTTTCCAAACACATGCTTTCCTCTTAGAGAACTCTAATGCTATCATCTCCTAAGAGATCCCTCCCTCCGGAAATGAGGCTCTCTACAATGCTCACTATTTTCATACTTCTTTTTAAAATAGTTTTCAAAAGCAACCTTGTTGATGCGTCATTGATGTAAAATGAGCTGTAGAAGCTAGAGATGTGGCCTAGTGATGGATCGCTTTGCAAGCACAGTCCTTGGGTTCAATTCAGTTCCTAGGCTAGCTTCTTTTTCTCTTCTCTTCTCTTCTCTTCTCTTCTCTTCTCTTCTCTTCTCTTCTCTTCTCTTCTCTTCTCTTCTCTTCTCTTCTCTTCTTTCTTTTCTTTCTCCCTCCCTCCCTCTCTCCTTCTTTCTTTCTTTCTTTCTTTCTTTCTTTCTTTCTTTCTTCATTCCTTTCTCTCTCTCCTTTTTTTTTTTTTGAGACAGGTTTCTCTGTGTAGCCCTGACTGTCCTGGAAATCTCTTAGTAGACCAGGCTGGCCTCAAACCTAGAAATCTGTCTGCCTCTGCTTCTTGAGTGCTGGCATGCACCAACAAAGCCAGCTTTAAAAATGTATCATTTCAAATAAGCATATCGTATTCATTGCACCAGTATTCATAATAGCCAAGCTATGGAACCAAGCTGGGTATCCATGGATTTGTAACTGGAAAAGAAATATGACATACTAAAAAAAGAATATGAGAATATGACATACTGATATAATGGAGTATTATTCAACTTTTAAAAGGAGATCCTATCATTTGTGAGAACATAGGTGAAACTAGTTTTAAATTAAGTGTACGTGTGCATGTGCATGTGTGTTTCTGGTGTTATGTGCATCTGTGTACAGTACCTATACAGGCCAAAAGAGGATGTAAGTTTTGGAACTGGAGTTACAGGTAGTTGTGAACTGCTGACTGTGAGTGCTGAGAACCAAACTTGTGTTGTTGTTGTTGTTGCTGTTTTTTAAGATTTATTTAGCTGGGTGTTGTGGTGCATGCCTTTAATCCCAACACTTGGGAGGCAGAGGCAGGTGGATTTCTGAGTTCAAGGCCAGCCTGGTCTACAAAGTGAGTTCCAGGACAGCCAGGGCTACACAGAGAAACCCTGTCTCGAAAAAACCAATATATATATATTTATATATATATATATACATACATACACACACACACACACATATATTTAAATGTGTGTATATATATATATATATATATATATATATATATATATATATATAATGTATGTGAGTACACTGCCACTGTCTTCAGAAACACTAGAAGAGGACATCAGATCCCATTACAGATGGTGCAGGAAATTGAACTCAGGACCTCTGGAGGAGCAGTCAGTGCTCTTAACCTTTGAACCATCTCTCCAGCCCCAAATTTCCTACAATCTTTAAAAAATTATTTTTAACTGTTGTTTCTAAATTTTATTTTCTGTGTATGATTGTTTTGCTTGCATATATGTATGTGCATCACACATGTTATTGTTGCCTGGGGAGGAGGTCGCAAAAAAAAAGAGGAGGTCAGATCACCTGAAGTTGGAGTTACAGACAGTTGTGAGCTACCAAGTAGGTGGCTGGCCGCTTGCAAGAGTAGTAATCACTCCAACTTTCTTCCTACATTCTTAATGATTTTCTTTCTACTTTTGTTACTCATTATTGAGACTCATAAGGTCTCAGTTTTACATATGTGGATTTATCTACTTTTCCTTATAACTTGTCGCGCCCGCTCTCGACCAGCAAGAACGACGCAACCACCAGTCCTTCTAACAGCAGTTTATTCAGTCTTCATCTTTCTTCTTTCTCTTCATCAGTACCGTTCCCCAGCTGAAGAGTTCTGAATCCACGCCGGATCCTTCTCAACAGTCTGTTTTACGGGAACACTTCATTACCACCATTCCCCGTGATGCAGTTCTGAATCCTCCCTGTAGCAGGGGGTCTTCACTCATGCCTGAAGATGTTTCTTGTCCCAGGTTTTCTCGTCCCGGGTTTTCTCGTCCCGGGTCTTCTCGTCTCGTCCTGGGTCTTCTCGTCCCGTCCCGGGTTTCAGCACCACTTGTTGCGCGCGCTCAACTGGCCAGGAAGAACGACGCTGCTACAGGATCCTTCTGCACACATTTATTCAGTCCTGTTTCTTCTTTCTCCATATATCTCCCTTGTTTATATCTCCCTTGTTTTTATATCTCTCCCGAACCCTGGGCCTCTCACTCTTTTATACTCTCAGTTCCCATCCACGCACAGCAGGCCACGCCACCTCACCAGGCACGCAGCTTCAGCTAATCAGGGCAGCAGGGGCATATCTCCATCAAAATGGATTCACCAGTATCCTGGTACACCTGTGCAGCTCTCAAGATGTTTGTGGCTTATATGAGGAAGTCAGGTGCAAGTCATACGACTTAGCTGCAGTCCCTGGCACCTTTGGGACTGCCGCCACACCTGCTCCCCACAATAACTGTCATTGCTTCAAATAATCTTTATTAAATTAAATAGCCTTCATAAATGTATATTATATTTATATTTTTCACCATATCCTCTTTCCAGTCCTTCCCTTACCCCCATGCTCTTTCTCAAATTCATGACCTTTATATATATATTCTGCCTTAATTACACTTTTGTTGGTACAAAGAATCATGACTAAAGCAACTTATAACATAAAGCATTTAATTAGGGTCTTGTTTAGAATTTTAAAGGGTGAGCCCCTGACCATCACAGGGGTGCTGGCAGCAAGCAGGCATGGCACTGGAGCACTAGCTGAAAGTTTACTTCCTGATCTGCATGAAGGAGGCAGAAAGGCATGGATACTCAGCCTGATGTACCCTTTGGAAACTTCAAACCCCACCCCCAGTGACACATCTTCTCCAGCAAGGCTACACACCTAATTCTTCCCAAACCAAATTCTTTGATCTTCTACCTAGTAACCAAACGTTCAAATATAGAAGCCTATGGGGGCTTTTTCATTCTAACTACTGTGTGTGTGTGTGTGTGTGTGTGTGTGTGTGTGTCTGTGTATGTGGTGTGTTTGTATGTGTATATGTCTGTATGTATGTGTCTGTGTCTATGTGTGTCTGTCTGTGTGTCTCTGTGTGTCTGTCTGAATGTGTGTGAGAATACACACACATACACACACACAACATGTAACACAATGAGTATGTTTAGTTACTTATATGTATATGTTATTATTATTATTATTTTATCTCCTTAAAAAGCAAACAAGCAAGCAAGCAAGCAAACAAACAACAACAAGAAAAACCCACCAGGGTCTTGTTATATATCTGTAGCTGTCCTGGAACTCTAGAACTCACTATATGTAGACCATGTTGGTTTCAAACTCATAGAGATTCACCTGCCTCTGCCTTCTGATTGCCGGAATTAAAAGCATGAACCACTTTGCTGGCCTGGTTGTGTTATTTTCATCAACACATTTAATATGCCTATTGATAATATGATTTGTTGATGTATATTAAGATATGATAATATCATTTGTAATTTTAGTAAATTCAGATATAATTATTGAAAGACATGCATTTGTTTGTTAGATTGCTAAGTATGAGTTGTTTTTATTATTTGTTTGTTTATTTGCTTTTTGTCATTGGTTTGGGGGGGGATTCGAGACACGGTTTCTCTTTGCAGCACGAGGTATTAGTTTTTTTTTTTTTTTCTTGTTTTCAGGTTTATTGAAAATATGGCATAACAGATTAAACAGCTCCACGTGGTGTTTTGAAATTCATGCCAACTGTAGGCTGAGTGACCTGAAGGTTAGAGAGACTGCCAAAGTCCAGGAGCTTCAGCATCTCCTTGGTGTCGGGATCCACCTCAATGATCTCCTGATCTAGGGCTGAGACCTCAGGAACGTAGTTATCTCTCCTCTCTCTCTCTTCTTCCTGCAACTTGATAGAGATGCCTCTCACAGGCCCTCTCTGAATCCGCTTCATCAGATGCGTGACATAGCCGGCTATCTTGTTCCGAAGCTTCTTGCTGGGGATGATGGCGATCTCCTCGCACACGCGCTTGTTGGTGTGGAAGTCATTACCCAGACGCGTGTAGTACTTCTAGATGATGACCCGGGCAGCCTTCTTCACGGTCTTGGTGCGAACGCGGCCCATGTTGGCGGGTCTCGGTCAAAGAGCGAGGTATTAGTTTTAACAATATCTTATTTCAGTCCTGGTCATTATGGCCTGGAGTTGGTACTCAGTGGTGAAGTATTTGTCTAACATGTTTGACGATTCCTTGACTTTCATCCCCAGCACCACAACTGAACTGTGGGGACTGACTATCCACAGGCATCTATATCATCAGCAAGAGGTGTTCCTTTTGGAAACCTGCCTTGGGCTGCAAAAGCTTGTCAGTTCCTTAGAAACTGAATAGTCTCTGCTTGCTATTGCTATGACAAAGAAGGTACAGTTCTTTTTTTTCCCCCTTTGTTTTTTTCCGAGACAGGGTTTCTCTGTGTAGCCCTGGCTGTCCTGGAACTCACTCTGTAGACCAGGCTGGCCTCGAACTCAGAAATCTGCCTGCCTCTGCCTCCCGAGTGCTGGGATTAAAGGCATGCGACACCACTGCCTGGCAGAAGGTATGGTTCTTGATAAAAATTTCACAGTTGAGCATTTGAAATGTAAATGAAGAAAATATCTAATAAAAAATTCTCACAGTTGAAAGTCTTTTCTTGTACCTCTTTCTATAGATAGCACCTACTCTAAGTCACTTTTACGCACTGGTATAGGATTATGGAAATACTATTCATAATTAGACTAAAATTGCAATGTCCTCACTTCACTGTACCATATGTCACAAGTTACTGTCGTTTATCTAACACTTTTTTTTGTTTTGTTTTTTTTGAGACAGGGTTTCTCTGTATAGCCCTGGCTGTCCTGGAGCTCACTCTGTAGACCAGGCTGGCCTCGAACTCAGAAATCTGCCTGCCTCTGCCTCCCAAGTGCTGGGATCAAAGGCATGCGCCACCACGCCCGGCTATCTAACACTTCTTTACTGTTTGGTCACGTAAAGATAAGATTGACAAGGACAGAGTTTTTATTTTTGCTTATTATATCCTTGGGGTTCAAACATTTTCCAGCATAGAGTAACTCACAATTTAAATTCTGAAGAGGAATGATGGATAAAGCTTGAACTCGCCTTAAGAAAGTAAGCATTGTGTATGATAGTGCACCTGTGGGAAAATGTTTTCAGAGTTCTAAATAACAAATGTCCAAACAAACATGAGAAAAATAAATCCTCTGTGGGATATTGTTTATTTGCTTTAAATACAGATATTTTAACCATTCAAGTATAGACAATAATAATTAAAAAAAAAAAAATTCTCAAGGCTTGTCTTGAATCCTTGCTGAAAGTCTTGGTTTAAACTATTAAATAAAAATCAGGAAAACAAAATTGAAGCTGTATGGCTCTAAGCTGTATTATTCTGCCCATGCATTCGTCTATTTCATTTTCACTTCATTTTATTTTGTGTGTATGAATGGTTTTCTTGCATACTTTGTGCCAGTGGAAGTCAGAAGACAGCACTGATGCCCTTTATCTGGAGTTGTGGATGATTGTGAGCTGCCATGTAGTTTCTGAATCCTCTGCAAAAGCAAAGTCCCCTGTACATATCTTATTCAAGCTTTAGCCTCATGAGTGCTACTATCCATTAATCTAGCAAACTCCTCGAGTCTTGGTCTGTACTTATAAATGAAGCAATTGTACTAGGTCTTTGCAACAGGTCACTTAAAGGGAGGGAAATCAATCATTTGGCATGTGTTTCTTGAACTACTTTAAGTCAAACATTATGCTAACTCCTGGGCAGGGAGTGGTACAATAACAGGCAAGGTCTCTGTATCCCTAGTACCCAAAGATTATCATAGACTAGTTTTGAACTACATGAACCCACAGTTAATAATGACTAACTGTCACAAATTTCTTAAGCAAAAGGACAAGAACCCATTGACTACATGATCAGAGAAGATGTTTGATAAATGAACAGTTAAGTTGAGGTACTACGTATGACTAAAGATACTAAGTATGGCAGTAGTACAGCAAGAAGACATAAGAGCCTGTGTCGATGCTTTGAAGTGAGAAAGAAATGGACATACCTGAAAAACTGAGTTAAGTCAGCTTGTCTATACACCATTATACAGGAGGCTAAATATGTATCCATAGAAAAACTAAATCTACAGGGCCTCACAGACATCGTTAAATAGCTTAGAATTTATCTCATGTTCAAATGCACCACCTTCAGGAATTTTACCCAAGAAAAATGACATGATCTTATTTTCCTTTGAAAAGATTGATCACTTTGATAGCTATGGGAATGTGGACTGGTTGAGGAAGAATGGGCAGAAAACACCCAAGTGGAAAACTATTGAAGTAATGCATACGTGTCTTAGTAGTTCCAACTGCAGACAGAAGCAGTGCAGAAATGAAAGGGTCCAGAGAGGACCACCAAGGAATGAGACATTGCATGGTAAAGGACTACATTGCAAAGCCAACTGGCTCCAAGGGGAAATAAGCAGGAATTAGAAATTATGGGAGGTTGAATTAGATAGGAATGAAAAACAAGCCACATTGCTGGGGCAGCTTCATGTTGTTTGACCTTATGAAGAGGAATTTCAGTGGCTCTAGAAGCTGTGCTGCAATGGACCAAGAGTGGGTACAGGCTTTTTCTGTTTCTTGCATGTCATTAAGGTGAGTACAACAGAAAATACTGGCTAACACATGAGAAAGCAACCACTTGAAAGCCTGTAAGGCAAGGTGAAGAATTAGCAGCGAGGGTTAACCCTGAGAAACTTGAGAGCAGAAATACTGGAAATACCAAAGCCACTCTTCTCAACTTCAGAATGTGAAGAATTCCAGCTTTACAGAAAAATCACACCAATTATAGATTACGGAGAAGGCTAGTGGATACATTCAAGGTAGCATAGGAGTACTTTGTCATTAAAATGAACAAGCCTCTAAACATTACCCTTGAAGGGCGGTGGTGGTGCACGCCTTTAATCCCAGCACTCGGGAGGCAGAGGCAGGCAGATTTCTGAGTTCGAGGCCAGCCTGGTCTACAGAGTGAGTTCCAGGACAGCCAGGGGTATACAGAAAAACCCTGTCTCGAAAAAAAAACAAAAACAAAAACAAAAAACAAAACAAAAGTGCATGAGTGTCTGTCCTTGGTGGACAAGAGCATCAGGTCTCATTAGCTAGGACTAACAGAGGCGTTTTGAGAGCTCTGAGCCTGAAGTCAGCAAATGGAATCAAACTGTGTAACCACTTGTCTCTCCCTCTCTGCTGTAGTGCCCAAGGACACTGAAGTTCTAGGGCTATATACAGCATCTGCAATGGCATCCGTCCAGCAGGGTGATAAACACTCAAGGGGCTTTGCAATTATGAAGACGGGTCCTCCACCTGTGCTTATCTCAGTATTGCGTTTGCTTCCTTCACCCCAAACTTAACTGGGACACGCCCCACAGCTAGAACCTGAACCACCTATGGGATAATGATCTGGAGTCTCAGGAGGGTGAGAGGACCTAACAAGCCCTTAGGCTGCAAAGCTCTGTGTGGCCAGTAGAGGGCAGTGCTATGCAAAGATGGGAAGCTAGCCAAGTGAAGACAAATTTGACATTGGGTACCTGTCCATCTTATCCAGGGTTAGCACCAGCCTAAACCATAGAAAAAGCAGGAATCCCTAAATTCAATTCCCTATGTAGTTATAAAGGATTCAGAAAAAATTGCTCCAAAATTTAGTCTGTTCCCCCCCTTTCTTTCCTTTCCTCTCTCTTTTTTTTTTGCCCCTCATTCTTGCTCTCTTTTCTTCTTATTCCACTTCAACATATTTAAAAGTATTTTTTTTAGCCAGGCAGTGAGAGCCTTTAATTCTAGCACTCAGGAGGCAGAGGCAGGCAGATTTCTGAGGTTGAGGCTACCCTAGTCTATAGATCAAGTCTCAGGACACCTAGGGAAACCCAACCAGAGAAACATTGTTTCAGGATGAGGGTGGAGGGTGGAGGGTGGAGGGTGGAGGGTGGAGGGTGGAGGGTGGAGGGTGGAGGGTGGAGGGTAGGTGGTGTGGGTGGTGGGGAGGTATGCTTTCACCAATTAGCTACTTTCAAAATATAGACACTTTTATATATACGTTTTTCATTATCTTTCCTTTTCCTTTCCTATTTTGTTTTTCTTTTTTTGTTTCCTGGTGTTTCCTTTGTTGTTTCTTCTTAGTGTTTGATTTTCATAGCTTTTAAAACCACTCATAGCCGGGCAGTGGTGGCACACGCCTTTAATCCCAGCACTTGGGAGGCAGAGGCAGGCGGATTTCTGAGTTCGAGGCCAGCTTGGTCTATAGAGTGAGTTCCCGGACAGCCAGGGCTACACAGAGAAAACCTGTCTCGGGGAAAAAAACCAAAAACACCACTCATATTTATCCTCTTTTTTCAGTGATGTAGTTTTACTACATAAAAGTGCTTCTTAACCTTCCTAATGCTGCGACCCTTCAATACAGCTCTTCACGTTATGGTGACCCAAAACCACACAATTATTTCATTGCTGTTTCATAACTGTAATTTTGCAACTGTTTTGATTCTTTTGTTTGTTTTGTTTTGTTGGTTTTTGGTTTATCGAGACAGGGTTTCTCTGTGTAGCCCTGACTGCTCTGGAACTCACTCTGTAGACCAGGCTGGCCTCGAACTCAGAAATCTGCCTGCCTCTGCCTCCCAAGTGCTGGGATTAAAGGCGTGTGCCACCATGCCCAGCACTGTTTTGATTCTTAATGTAAGTATCTGATATTCAGGATATCTTACATGCTGCCCCAAGGGGTTGCAATGCACAGGTTGAAAACCACTGCTTTGACATTTTTCTTTTGGTATTCCTTCCGTCTTTTCTTTTCTTCCTAGTCTCATGCGCTTTCATTATTCCCTCTGCAAGATTCTCTTCTGTCATCACCAACACAGGAGCCAGTTCTTGACTTTTACTCAGATTTTCTTAGAATCCCAGAACTTGTGAGACATATTAGGGTGCTCCCTCAGTTTGTGGCCAGTCTGATGTACATAGGTGAGGTCCAGGGTAAGCAAAGCTACATAGTGAGACCTTGTCTGAAACCAACAATAACAAACAAAAAAACCCCAAAGAAATGGGGAAGAACAAAGCCATTTGGCTCTTCAAAAGAATCCAAACTTGGGTTAGTAATACAGCTCAGAGGTTAAGAGCACTGGCTGTTCGCCCAAAGGTCCTAAGTTCAATTCCCAGCAACCACATGATGGGTGATTCACAACCATCTACAAAGGGATCTGACGCCCTCTTCTGGCCTGTGGGTGTGCATACAGATAGAACACTCACATTAAAAAAAAAGTTTAAAAAATCACAATTCCTCAGTACAGGGATACTGGAATACGTAATACGTAATAAAGACTTCAAGAATTTACTGGTTAAAAAAAATGATCGGAGGCAAAAAAAGAGGATACAAATAAGAGGAGGCGTTCAATCCAAGGCCTGGAAAGAAAAGGCAACAATGTAGAGGGGGGGGGGGAATCCAACAAAATAGTTGTGAAAATCAGCAATATGGATTAAAAAGTCAATAATATAGAGGGGAAATTAGTGATAAAATTTAGATATTTTAAAAAATAGAAATGTTGGAAATGAAATACTCAACAGTGGGAATCATTAGTAACAGATCACATGAAGCAGAAGGTAAAATATCAGGGGTCAGGCCAGGTTGCTGAAATAATATATTCAGACTCCAACAAGGTAAAAAAAAAAAAGGGGTCAGCAAAATGGCTCAGTGGGGGAGGTGCTTGATGCCAAGGCTGCTGACCTGAGTGAAATCCTTCGGACCTGCTTGGTGAAAGGCAAAAACTGACTCCTGTAAGCTGTCCTCTAACCTCCACATGTATGACATGGCATGGACATGCACACACAGAGACATGTGAAAATTAATAAGTATGAAGATAACATTGAAGAATTCTGAGATATAATCATGAGCTAGAAGAAGAAACTAAGATAAACACTAACGACATAGAGAATGCACTCAATAAAATTATAGCAGAAAAATTCCCAAATCAAAAGAACAATTCAAATGTGAGGAACCCATGTATGTACAAATATTAGAATCAAGCTACCAAAAATGCAAAGGGAAGAAATAGTAAAAGCCGTAAAGGAAAACTTCCAACTCACTTATGAAGTAAGCATACTTTCATCAGTTTCCTTAAAGCCTAGGACTCCTTGGCGTTCAGTAAATGCCTGCCAAGCAAGGTTGCTGTATCCAGCAAAACTCTCTTCTAAAGTTGGTAGAGATATACTAGCCCATCAAGACAAGCTAGCCAAGGCAGTTCATGACTACCAAGCCAGCACTTCAAACAATATAGGAATTCTTACTATACACATAATGCAGAAAGACAGCTTCAATCAGGAAATGAAATTTTATGAGAGTAATAGATGAACAAGGAAGAGTCCAGAAGAAATCCATCATGCCTGACACAGTAAACCAGCAAAATTCCCCTACTAATAACTGAGAAAGAAAAGATCAAACAATAGTTCAACCAACCAGAAAAACAACCAACAAAATTTTTCAAATTACTGACCATCTCTCCATAATAACTTTAAACAATCAAAAAAAAAAAACCAAAAAACAAACCAAACAAGAAAACTTTAAACAAAATGGCCGCAGGTCACCAATAAAGAGATATGGACTCCTAATTTCAGGAAGCAAATAATAATGTACATACAATATCAAATGATTTCATTACTCCACTCTCACATAACATAGACAGGTTCTAGATTACAAAGCAAATCTTAATGTGTAAGATTCTTTTGTATCTTATAGGGTCATAGTGGACTAAACTAGGAATGAGTAACTAGAGAAATGATATAAATATATGGAGACTGAATGATGCATCGCTGAGTGACTGAGAGGTCATTGAAGATATCATGGAGGACATTTAATAATTCCTAGTATTAAATGAAAGGGAAAGCATAGTCACACAGCCATTGGAAGAAGTTAACAGTTCTAAGAGGTTTTGGCTGACTTAAGACTTTTACTTGTATCCTCTTTAAGGTCAGCAATCACATCTACCAGTAAACTTTTGAAGTATTTATCCTGTGTTTTCCCTATCTCAGTAAACTATTGAAATCTCTGGAATTTAGTAACTGTATTTGAAATCATAGAGATCCCAAATAAATAACATAAGGATGGACCTCAAGGGCTTAGAAAAGCAAGAACAAAGCAAATCCAAAAAGTAGTAGACAGCAAGAAATAATAAAGTTCAAGGCAAGAATTAATAAATGGAGGGGAGGGGGCTGGAGAGATGGCTCGGCGGATAAGAGCACTGACTGCTCTTCTGAAGGTCCTGAGTTCAAATCCCAGCAACCACATGGTGGCTCACAACCACCCGTAATGAGATCTGATGCCTCTTTCTGGTGCGTTTGAAGATAGCTACAGTGTACTTATGTATAATAATAAATCTTAAAAAATAATAAAATGGAAGCTAAAAGAGCAATATCAGACAGCTGATTTTGGAAAAGAAAAAAGAAAAAACCAAGATCAACAAACACTTAACCAAACTAACTAAAAGAAGAGTGACAAGATTGAAATTTATAAAATTCGTGAAAGTGGTAGGTGGAGGTAGCAATGATTCTAAAGAAATCCAGAGTCATTATTGAATATACTGAAAATTTATATCCCAAAGAACTGTAAATTCTAGAATAAATAAATTCCAAGATACATATGAGCTGCTAAAATTAAATCAAGATGATATTATCATGATGCAGGGTGAACATGATCAAAATCCATTAGACGTACATATGAAATTGTAAAATAATAAATAAAAATGACTTTAAATGATACAAAAAGACAATAAATAACTTACTCAAGAAATGGATAAGAATCAAGCCAGGAATCTCCGAGAAGAGACAAACGTGTAAGGCCAATAAGTACATGGAAAACACTATCTTACTAGTCCTTAGAGGCATGCCAACTCAAACACCACCAGACACAAACAGAGCCTAAGTCTGAAACAATTCTAAAACCCTAACAAGCATTTGAGAGTGATGGGCATTCTAAAACAATGAAAGTGACACTTTACATTGGCGTGGTCACTTTGGAGACCCTTTGGAAATAGAAGGGAACCTATGATCTGTCAATGGCACTCCTGAGGATAACTTAGGTCAGTAGTTCTTACCCTCTTATGTCCCAAAGCAACTCAGTTCCTTTTCTTCAGCTCCCAAGTGCTGGAGTAAAAACCATAGAGGGTTGGTGTGGTTCTAGGAGTGGATCCATGCCTTGCTGTATGCTAAGCAAGTGTCATCTAACTGAGCTACAATAGCCAGCCTCCAAGATACTTTCAAACTCTTAAAACTTACTGCAAATGGTTTTGGTTGTTGTTGTTGTTTTGGTTTTTTGAGACAGGGTTTCTCTGTGTAGCCCTGGCTGTCTTGGAACTCACTCTGTAGACCAGGCTGGCCTCGAACTCAGAAATCCGCCTGCCTCTGCCTCCCGAGTGCTGGGATTAAAGGCATGTGCCACCACCGCCTGGCAACTTACTGCAAATGTTAAACAACTATGGTTTACATGAATTGTGTATATTGATGCTTACCAGACTAGAAAATAAAATTGAGGAATTAAAAAAAAAAACTATGTGTTGTCATCTAAAAACTCATGTTCATATGAATAATACCTCAAACAATAGTTTTTTCCCAAAACAAAATTTTCATGAATAAAGTGGCATTACTTTACATTTCTGTAGATACCTTTAGCATTAATAGAAGACAGCTGAATTTTATTTCTGAATTTGTAGTTTATGTTTTTGAGTGAGATATATGAAGAATAGAGGGATCATACTCATACAGATTTGAAAAGGTTTAGAAAGGCCCCCCCTTTTTTTTAGCAAAGTTCAACATATCCTCATGATATCTCTGAAAAACGTAGGAGCTCACTCACCTCACTATAATAAAGTGTAAATATGACATACTTATAACCACCATTATATTCACTGGAAAAAAACACTGAAAGCAATTCCTCTAAAATCAGGAATGGCACAAGGATGTGGCTGTACTGTGCTCTTGTTCATCATATTGTGTGTCTTAATTAGGCTTTCTATTTTTGTGATGAAACACCATGGCCAAAAGCAAGTTGGGGAGGAAAGGGTCGGTTTCATCTTCTATTTCCAGGTAACAGTCCATCACTGAGGCAGTTAGGATAGGAACTCAAACTTGGCAAGAATCTGGAAGCAGGAGCTGAAGCAGAAGCAGAAGCCACGGAGGCTGGTGCTACTAACTGGCTTGCTCCTTGTGGCTTGTTCAGTTTGCTTTAGTATGCCACCCAGGACCACTTGCCCTGGGGTAACAATGCCCACCATGAGTTAGGTCCACCCACATCCATTGTTCATCAAGAAAATATCCCACAGACTTGCCCATGGGCCAGTCTGGTGGAGGCATGTTCACAATTGAGGTTTCTCTTCTCAAATGACTCTAGTTTGTGTGTCCAGTTGACAATAAAACAAAAACAGAAACGAAACCCTAACCAGGGTTTTGTTCAAAGTCTTAACTAAAAGACTAAGACAAGAGTAAGAAAAGTGGATACATATAAAAAAGGTTTGTGGGCTGGAGAGATGCTCAGTGGTTAAGAGCACTGACTGCTCTTCCAGAGGTCCTGAGTTCAATTCCCAGCAACCACATGGTGGCTCACAACCATCTATAATGAGATCTGATGCCCTCTTCTGGTGTATGTCTGAAGACAGCGACAGTGTGCTGAGATGCATGAAAGGGAGAGAGAGAGAAAGGAAAAAACGAATGTTCTTAATACTCTGGAGTGGAAACAAGAGAAGCAGGAGACCACCGTCATTCTCAGTCATGTGGAGTGCTCTAGGAAACCCTGCCTCAAAAATATCAGTCAAAGTATTCCTATTTAGAGATGTCATGACTGTATACTCAGTACTTAAAAGACTCTTGGGGCTTTACCAGAAAACTGCTACACCTGATTGACACTATTAACAAAGTAGCAGAGCATAAAATCATAGTACTTGTTTTTCTGTATGCCAACAGTAATTTTTTTTGTAGCAACGATCTTTTATTGGGGAAGGGTTTATCAATCCTTCTTGGCCACCGCCCTCCTCATAGCTGCCAGCACGTTGCTCAGCTCCTCCCTCTTTCTCTTGGCATGGATGTGTGTGCCCACCTTCTTCTTGAAGAACTTGAGTGCGCGCTTGTCCTTGGATACTTTGAGCAACTCTATGGCTCGCCGCTCGTAGGGCGCGAAGCTGCACACCTGCCCGATCATGTCCCTTACGAACTTGGTGTGCTTGGTGAAGTGCCCATGGCGCAGGCGGGCTGTGTCTTGGCTTGCTGACGTTTTTTTGTCACCTTGTGGCCCTTGTTGAGGCCCACGGCCATGGGGCAGCACAGGGCCATGGCTGCTGCTCTTCAATGGCGGCCAGGACAGGGAGAATAGTAAAATATTTAAAAGAGAAATTATGGAAAGTATCCCATTCCCAGTACCTTTGAAAAGTATGAATAAACCTTCCCAAGGAGATAGCACACCGTTATAATGAAACCTTTAAGACATTAAAGAAGGGGACTGGAGAGATAACTCTTCCAGAGGTCCTGAGTTCAATTCCCAGCAACCAGACGGTGGCTTCCAAACATCTGTAATGAGATCAGATGCCTTCTTCTAGTGTGTCTGAGGAGAGCTACAGTGTACTCACATACATAAAATAAATAAACACATCTTTAAAAAGGCATTCAAGAAAGAAATTGAAAACCCCGGAAGATAGAAAGACCTCTCCCAGGCTCATGAATTGGTAAAAGTAACATTGTCAAACAGTTATATTCCCAAAAGCGACCCGCAGAATGAATGCCATCCCCATTAAAATCCCTGCACTTACTCCCTAATTAAAATGTGCAGAACTCGATAAACACAACCCTAAGGTTTACATGGAAATACAACAGACCCCCAGGAGGCAAAGCAATGCCGAGAAAAAAAAAAGAGCTGGGGGTGTCACAATACCTGATCTCAAATTATATTACCAAGCATGGTAAAGGCACAAAGACATATATAAAGACAAATAAAATAAGAGGCTCAGAGCTACAGTCAGCTATTTTTGACAAAGGAGACAGCCTCTTTAACAAATGGGACAGGGAAAACTTGATTTCTACAAGTAGAAGAAGGGGAATCTCACCCATATCTTTCCTGGTGCACACAAATCAATTCAAACTGGAATAGTTTGAAGACCTTAAAATAAGACCTGATATCTTGAAACTGCTAAGAGACAGCATAGGTAAAACATTTTAAGATACAAGCATACACAAAGATTTTCTGGAAAGGACACTAAGAGCACAGGAAACAATCTAAAAACTGACAAAGGAAGATTACACGTTGTAAAACAGCTTCTGCACGATAAAGGGAGGGAGAGTTAGCAGGACATGGATAGACAGGGAAAGTGAAAGTGATTTTTCTAAGACAGTGGCTTCTTGATCCCGGACAACTTTGTGAAGAGTGTACTGGTGGTACGTGGGCTGGTGTCTAAACCAGACTAAAAGAGGAAGAAGGACTTCTAGCTCTGGGGCTCCACCCATCCCAAAGGAAATAATTTGCTTGCTTTGATAAAGCTGATACTTTCACTTTCTCTGTGACTTGGTCTTTTGTCTTTCCCGAATATTCAAGTTTGTCCACCACCTTATGGAATAAACTTAGTGATTCCCCTACCTCACTACTGGCTCCTCCATTACAAAAGGCAACAATCTGGGATGGAGAGATGGTTCAGTGGTAAAGAGCACTGACTGCTCTTCCAAAGGTCCCGAGTTCAATTCCCAGCAACCACATGGTGGCTTACAACCATCTGTAATGGGATCTGATGCCCTCTTCTGGTGTGTCTGAAGACAGTGACTGTGTACTCATATACATAAAATATATAAAAAGTTCTTAAAAACAAGAGGCAACAATCACTAAATTGAAGACAGCCTTCAGAATGGAAAGAAATCTTTGTCAGCTACACATTAAACAAGGAATGAATATTTAAGACATATAAACAACTATAAAGCTAAACACTAAGAGAACCTCCAGAGTGATGCACATTCTTTAATTCCAGGACTCGGGAGACAGAGGCAGGAGAATAATGTCTGTGAGTTCAAAGCCAGCCTGGTTTACAGAGTGAATTTCTGGACAGCCAGAGCTACATAGTGAGGCTCTGTCTCCAAAAACAAAACAGAAACAAACCTAATTCATCCAATCAATAAATGATTGGCAAATTTAATAAATATTTCTCAAAAGAACAAAAATAGTCAATAAATATATATTTTTAAAAGTGCTCAGCATTCTTGGCTATTTAGGAATACAATTTAAATCTACGTGACAATCTTGCTCAAATTGGTCAGGGTAGCTATCATCCAGTAAAAAAAAAAAAAAAAAAAAAAAAAAAAAAACCAAAAAACCAAAACAGACAACAAACACTCATATGGATGTGTGTCAAGGGGAACCTTTACACAGTATGAGTGGGAATATAAACTGATGTGAACATTTCAAACATAGACAAAAATAGAGCATCACAGAGAATGATAAGTATCCATGGCAGGTAATAAATTGGAAGCATCAGATGTTGAAACATCAAGGTTCATTCAATAAATAGTTTCCAGAAACACTTGCTGTCTAATAAGGATGCATCCAGTGTTGGGACACTTATGCAATGCCTAATTCAGAATAAAAGGATTTATCACAGCTGGGCGTGGTTGCGCACGCCTTTAATCCCAGCACTCGGGAGGCAGAGGCAGGTGGATTTCTGAGTTCGAGGCCAGCCTGGTCTACTAAGTGAGTTCCAGGACAGCCAGGGCTACACAGAGAAACCCTGTCTCGAAAAACCAAAAAAAAAAAAAAAAAAAAAAAGGATTTATCACGTTTTTAGAAGCCACACTGGTCACTGTAGGCCTGACCAAGAAGTACTAAGACTTGAGCAAACAACTTAAGGGAGGATGATGGCTACTGTCAATTTGAAAAAACAAACAAACAAACAAACAAACAAACAAAACAAGTATTACCTAGGAGATGGGTCTCTGGACCTGTCTGTAAAGTACTATCTTGATTGTGTTAATTGAAGCTGAAAGACCTCATCCACTGTGGATGGTACTGTTCCTGGCTGCGATCCTGAACTGTGCAAATGGAGAAAGAGAGCTAAGAAGAAGCAGGCATTCATAATTGTCTGTTTCCTAGTTGTAGATACGCTACAACTAGTTCCTTCTGGCTCCTACTGTCTTGACTTCTCCACTATGAAAAAGAGCATTATTGAAGCAAACCAGAATTGAATGTCTCACTTAAGTTGCTTTTATCAAAGTATTTTATTACACAATAGGAAAATGAACTAATTCAGGGAGGTAAAAATGTAAGAGGTGTAGATGTTCTGGGAAAAGAGTATTCAAAACAAAGGGCACACGTTAAGCAAAGTTCCTAATGGTAGATAGGGATGTGGTGTTTTCAAAACAAGACAGCCAGTAGAGTAGCCAGCTGGAGTAGAGGCAGCAAGGCATAGAAGAGGGGAGTCAAGGACCATTTAAGAATGGAGGTAGGGAGGATGGCCTAGTCTGCTGTCAGTGGGAGGAGAGGCCCTTGATCCTGAGAAGATTCTATGCCCCAGTATAGGAGAATGCCAGGGCCATGAAGCAGGAGTGGGTGGGTTGGGAAGCAGGGGGAGGGGGGAGGGGATAGGGGATTTTCGGAGAGGAAACTAGGAAAGGGGATAGCATTTGAAATGTAAATGAAGAAAACATCTAATAAAAAAATAAATCTAAAAAAAAGAATGGAGGTAGGAATTTTATAAATTCATTGTTTTTAATAGCTGCATATTTGAGTGAGGTAACCCAACCACAAAAGAACACACATGATATGCACTCACTGATAAGTGGATATTAGCCCAGAAACTTAGAATACCCAAGATACAATTTGCAAAACACATGAAACTCAAGAAGAAGGAAGACCAAAGTGTGGATACTTCCATACTTAGAAGGGGGAATAAAATACCCATGGAAGAAGATACAGAGACAAAGTGTGGAGCAGAGACTGAAGGAAGGACCATCCAGAGAGTGCCCCACCTGAGGGATCCATTCCATATACAACCACCAAACCCAATCACTATTGTGGATGCCAACAAGATTTTGCTGACAGGATCCTGATACAGCTGTCTCTGGAGAGGCTCTGCCAGTGCCTGGCAAATACAGAAGTGGATGCTCACAGCCATCCATTGGACAGAGCACAGGGTCCTCAATGAAGGAGCTAAAGAAAGGACCTAAGGAGGTGAAGGGGTTTGCAGCTCCATAGGAGAAACAACAATATGAACTAACCAGTACCCCACAGAGCTCCTTGGAACTAAACCACCTATCAAAGAAAACACATGGAGGGACTCGTGGCTCTAGCTGCATATGTAGCAGAGGATGGCCTAGTCAGTAATCAATGGGAGGAGAGGCCCTCGGTCTTGTGAGGGTTCTATGCCCCAGTACAGGGGAATGCCGGGGGCCAGGAAGCAGGAGTGGGTGGGTTGGGAAGCAGGGGGAGGGGGGAGGAGATGGGGGCGGTTCAGAGGGGAAACTAGGAACTATTTGAAATGTAAATAAAGAAAATATCTAATAAAAACAATTGGAAGTAGGGAGCTGGAGAGATGGCTCAGTGGTTAAAAGCAGTGACTGATATATATATATATATAGAGAGAGAGAGGCTGTAGAGATGGCTCAGTGGTTAAGAGCACTGACTGTTATTTCAGAGGTCCTGAGTTTGATTCCCAGAAACCACATGGTGGCTCGCAGCCATCTGTAATGGATGCCCTCGTCTGGTGTGTCTGAAGATAGCTACAGTGTACTCATAGAATAAATAAATCTTTAAAAAAAGAAAAAAAAACTATAAAGAGCACTGACTGCTTTTCCATGGGTCCTGAGTTCAATTCCCAAAAGCCACATGGTGAATCACAACCATTTGTAATGGGATCGGATGCCTTCTTCTGGTGTGTCTGAAGACAGTGGCTGTACTCTAAGAATGGAGGGAGGAGCCAGGGGGTGGCATGTACCCTTAATTCCAACACTTAGGAGATCTTAGAGAGTTTGAGACCAGCCTGGCCTACAGGGTGAGTTCCAGGACAGCCAGGGGTATACAAAAAAAAAAAAAAAATCCTTCTTGAAGAACAAAGACAAAAAAAAAAAAAAAAAAGAAAGAATAGAGATAGGAAGATCTTGTTGTAAATAGACATTAGGCAGGCACTCTGAGATAAATTATGTTCTCCTTAAAGCTATGTTCAAATGTTCATCCCTGGGTCCTGTGAATGTGATTTGATTTAGGAACTAGAACTTTTTGGATGCTAAGACATTAAGATGACATCCTTTTGTATCAGCATGAGCCCTCAGCTACCAAGTGGTTTCCTTGTAAGAGGAGAGAAATTAGGACACAGACATACTCAGAAAGGAGACAGTCACATGAAGACAAAATAGATACATAGAGAGAACACACTGTGAACACAGGCAGAGATTGGAATGATACATCCAGAGGCCAAGGAAGGCCAAGGATTACTGATAACAGCCAAGACCTAGGAGAAACAGAATCTCCCTCAGAGCCTCTGAAAAGAAGCAGCCTTGTATGACCTTGGCTTTGTTCTTTTGTGCATTGAAAACAGTGAGAGAATAAGTATCTATTGTTTTAAGCCTCTCACTTCGAGATAGTTTGCTACAGCAACCCTGAGAAATAGACGCAGTGAGCAAGTCTAGAAGCAGTTTGGTGAGTGCAATAGTTCGGTGAAGAAATCACAGGCACCAGGATCCGAGTGAATGATGATGGAGACAAAACAGTAAGAAACAGGTTCTAGATTCATTGTGAAAGTACAGCTCACATACTATGCTGAGATATGAGATGTGGGGTATGATTAACGTTATCTATTATTGTCATTACCTACATTAATGTTTAGAGACTTATGTATGTACAATACAGGTCTATAAGTTTACATATTTTCATTGGTCGGACTATCACAAGTTTGGGGCTGCTGAAACTAGAATTATTTTATACGGCCTGCTTTGCTATGCTATCAGAAAGTAAATCACGTTGGTTCTCTGAACCTTAGTATCCTACATGGTAAAATGAGAAGGCTGGGTTCCATTGCATGATTTGTAATTCACTTATTATCAAGCCAAGTGCCTTGTCACCTCAGTACCGGAAAAGGTTACAGCGGACAGTAAACTGGTGTTTAACTTTCATATTCGTCTAAGATGGTTGTAGTATTGAAAAATGAAATTTTCTGTCCCCATAATTCTTGACTGTTTGCCATTTGATACTTCTAGGACATGAAGGAGTAAGACACATTTGAAACACAGACCAAGGTAATCTTCTCCCATCCTCCCCACCCTCCCCCCAACCTCAGCTCCACCAGGAATATAGTAATAGGGTGGAATTACTTTAAAAGATTTGCAACTTCACATGAAATAAAGGTTTGGCATGATTGATCTTAAGATTCCAAATCCTGTTTTCCATCAGTGTAGTCATATTTACATTTTTTAGGATAGTAATGGAATTATGGAGCAAGATAATGATAGCCACAATTTTTTTCCTGGGGGAGTTACTTCGTCCTGTGCTGTTCTAAGGACTTGAAACTGATTAATTCACTCTTCACAGAACTCTTATGAGTGAGATACAACTACTTCCATTGCGCAAATGGGGAATCTAACACATAGAGCAATCAAGAAAGACTCCTTTATTTTATTAGTAATGGATGCCATAGCAAGCAGAAGTAAATGGAGCCCTTTGAAGACAAGGAAAGCCACTGATTAAAAACGGGGCAATTTGGAAATTTAGTATCAAGAAGCTCATGGAATCCCACAGGCCAATTCTGTCAGGGTCTTTAATAAAACACACAGTGACATGAGACATCTACCTTGTTGACTTTGGTTCTCTAAGGAGGCAAAGGCAGCCAGAGAACAGGGCCTGGGGGCATCTGAATGCAGCCTTGCCGGTTCCCAGACACCTGTTAGATCCGGTTCCCAAGGTTTGAATTTTCAAAAAGTAGCTCCGGTATTGTTCCCAAGTCACTCACCTGTTAGGTCTTTTAAATTAGATTGTAACTTTTAAAATGAACTTAAACCATCTTTCCCTGGAGACCCCAGAGCCGTCATTTCCCTTTCTTTCTCTTGCTATCTGGTGCCCGCAAAACCCCGTGTTTCACAGCCTCCAGTCTCAGCCCGGCATGGGCTATAAAATTTACACTGTGCAACCGACTAATCAAAGCCTGAGGAGACCATTTATTTGTTCCACAAAATAGCATGTTTAGAATAAATAATATGATTAAGGAGGCGGGGTTTTGTCACCCAAGAAACCCCTCGAAAGTTGTGAGGAAGCTTTAAAACTTAAAGAGAAAATTTGGGTGACTGGGGAAAGCGAGTGATTTTTTTTTTCCATTTTTTATTAGGTATTTAGCTCATTTACATTTCCAATGCTATACCAAAAGTCCCCCATATCCACCCACCCCCACTCCCCTGCCCACCCACTCCCCCTTTTTGGCCCTGGTGTTCCCCTGTACTGGGGCATATAAAGTTTGCAAGTCCAATGGGCCTCTCTTTCCAGTGATGGCCGACTAGGCCATCTTTTGATATATATGCAGCTAGAGTCAAGAGCTCCGGGGTACTGGTTAGTTCATAATGTTGTTCCACCTATAGGGTTGCAGATCCCTTTAGCTCCTTGGCTACTTTCTCTAGCTCCTCCATTGGGAGCCCTATGATCCATCCATTAGCTGACTGTGAGCATCCACTTCTGTGTTTGCTAGGCCCCGGCATAGTCTCACAAGAGACAGCTACATCTGGGTCCTTTCAATAAAATCTTGCTAGTGTATGCAATGGTGTCAGCGTTTGGATGCTGATTATGGGGTGGAGTGATTTTTTTTTTTAACCCTTGAGTATAGTGTAAACTAGTTGTCCTCAACGTTTTTACATTCAAATGGGTTCAAGAACAACTTAGGCAAATTCTTGAGTGATAAATGGAGACAATATGGATGGAGAGACAGGCCTCATTTTTTACACAGGTAGAGCCAGGTTCTGACTCAAGGTTCTTTTTAGTGCTTTGCCTAATGTAGAACTTCTGGCTAAGCCATTGGACTGACCTTCGACAGGTACATAAGGTAGAGATGGGGATATGATGCAACTCCCACATTATTAGCAACCCTGACTCCAACCTAAGGTCTTCCAAAGCGAATCCTCCATAACATCCTGTTACTAAATACCAAATCTAGGGGATTAACCCTATGCAACTGCCTCTCCATTTCTCCACAGTCGGTGGTCACATAGCCTTGAGAATCTCCCACATCTAGTCTAATAGTCCCAGCGGTGCATGGGTTTGCCTAGCATTTTCTTGACCTTTCCTATTCTGACTCAGCGTCTTCTCCCTGCTTTCCTATCTCTTGCCTGGCAGAAGCCACCACAGTGGCCGCCCTACCGGGCATGCTCAGTGCTCTGGTCCGGCCTTGACTCCCTGACTAGCAGCAGTACTCAACCTGCAGCGACCGGTTCCTTCAGTGCCCGGTCCCTTTAAATCCATCCGCCTGGTTGCTAGGCAACAGTGCGGCCCGCGCTGGAGCTGCACTGCAGAGGCTCTGCCCCGGGCCAGCCTGGCCGGGTCGTGGTGGCTAGCACTGAACAAGGGGCTGCCTCCTGTCGGTAGTGACCGGCTTCGGGGAAGAGTGGACAGGGCTCTCCAACCGCACCCGCGCTTCCAGGTATGTCTGTGTAAGGGACATCCCGGGTTCCCCTGGCGCGCCCCTCTTTACCCCCTGACTCTCCCAGCAAGAGGGCGGAAAACCAAGGAAGTCCCAGCAGCAGGTTTTTTTTTTTTTCTCTTGAGAGCCCCAGGCTGGAGCTAGCGTGTGTTTGGAAAGAAAAGAAACAGGGCGTGGGAAAGGGGTTGTGGACAGAGAAGTGGGGTCAAGCTTATCCATTCACCCACTAGCTACAGGATCTGGACTGGGAGGTGAAAAGAGTCACCTGCAGTGGGGGTTCTAACAACATCTTGTTCCTGGCCACCTTCTTTTCCATAGAAGCAAGGATGGCAGGAGTTTCAGTTAACCATTCACAGAGAAAAATCCCCAAACTATGCATATAAAGATACAGCTTTATAGCAAGAATGTGACTCCCATAGTAATAAAGTCTAAGCCTTGGGAACTCAGGGGACTCCGTATCTTTTCTTCAAGAAGGGATAATTTCACACTAATAACAAAGAATTGAGGATCATAGCCACACACAGTGCTGAGTTTTCGGTGGCACTTTGTTTCTCTCTCCATATTGCCTAAACAATAGAAGGGACATTCTGTCCAGGGAAGTGGGCACTTGACCCATATGTTAGAACCCTGAAAGATGAAAGCAAAAAAAAAAAAAAAAAAAAAGCGGGACCATTTCTCTGTGTCATGTTTTTACAAATTAACTCTACTCGAAGGAGGGAAGCCAGGCCTAGGTTCCAGCCCTGTGACTCTTGGTAGGCACATTGTAATCAGCAAGCTTCTGTCTCCACCACAGGTGGCTTGTCTGTTCAATACATGCTCAGGGTAAAGAGATAACCGTGGTGAATGCAGTATCAGTGTGGTTCTTGCCCCACTTGACATTTGTATTGCCCGAGGAAGGAAGACGGTAGCATAACACTTGGAAAAATGGGCTGAAAACTTAGAAAGAGAAATGACTTCTGTCTGGTGCCACATTGCAGATAGACCCACAGACATTGTAGGTGTAGCATCTGTGACTTGAATGGACACTTCAGAGAATAACATGGGTTTGGGACATTCTTTAAATTATATTTCCTGTAGGGAGGTGGGGGTGGTGGTGGTGAACTGTTTTTTCCAGCTCAAGCTGGAGGAGACCAGTGACATCCGGTCTAAGACCTTGGACCTCAGGAAGGGTAAGTACAGTTGTTCTGGTTGTTATCTCATCCTGGGAGTTCAGAAGCTCAGAGTCTTGCCCAACATAAACCTTCAACTTTGTAAGCAAAGCATCACTCATCCCTGTCAGCACGCTTCCAAGACGGCCTCATAAACGTTCAAAAGAAAAGTGCCCTGAAGACTTGAGCTAAGTCAAATAAACTTCAGGGGAAACATGAAAGCCCTTGCCTTAAAATGTCATCCCGCGAAGTTCGTAAGCTAGGGAGGACAGTAGAGATTTTCCTTTTTCCTTCTTAAAAACAAAACCCCAAAATAACTCAGTTAAAAATCATTGTTACCAGATACCAGTGTGACCAATATACTTAGCTTCAGGTCTCAATGCTCACCGATGGTAACAGAAAAAGGGAATATGACAGATAGATGTGAAGTGGGGGAGAAAAATGAATTTACTTAATAGTTTTGGAGAGAAAAATCTCTGCTTTTCCCAAACAAAGCCAGTGTGACAGGTTCTAGACACAGCAGGGAATCTCCATATGTAGATTTAGCTGTGAGCCCCAGGTTACTGCTGTCAGGGATCAGAGTGCTTGAGGAGGGCCATTTGCTGTTAACCACCTGTGAAGTAGGTTCCTTATCCCGGTTCCTTACCTTAAGAATCTGCAGCTTCCGGGAAGGCGAGTCTTGAGCGGTTCTGAAAGGTGAGCAGCAGCGTAGCTTGCCACAACCTGCACTTAACCCTTTCTCCAGATTTCCCCTTTCTAGCCTGCCCTCAATGTTGTCTAGTAAGGCATAGCTGGGGCTGCACACAGCTCACTTGGGGTTTCATTTTGTTACTGAGTGGTTTTTTACAACCTAGTGAAAGAGGCTGGGGAATGAAAAAGGTACCCTCAAGGAACCAGGTCAGAATCTTCTGCTTCCTGCCGGAAAGCAACGGGAATAGGGGGAAAGTTACAACTCTTTCTTACTTTTTTTTTTCCTTTTTTTGAGACAGTCTCACTCCGTATCCCTGGCTGCCCTTAACTCATTATGTAGACCAGGCTATCCTTAATTCACTATGTAGACCAGGCTGGCCTCAAAATTACAGAGATCTACCTCCTGAGTACTGGGATTAAAGGCATGCACTGCCATGCCTAGCTGAGGAAAATATTTTCTTTTCCTATTTTGGCTGAGCAGTTTTTTTTTTTCCCCTTGAGAGTCAAAAGAGTGGAAAACATCCAAAGATAAAGAGAGGGGGCTTTTTGGGCTGAGGGGTTGGGAGGATTTTGTTCTCATCTGATGGTCCTTGGGCAATGACTGAAAGTCAGGACTTGTTTTGTTTTGTTTTTCCACACAGACAGGGTTTCTCTGTGTAGCCCTGGCTGTCCTGGAACTCACTCTGTAGACCAGGCTGGCCTTGAACTCAGATATTCGCCTGCTTCTGCCTCACAAGTGCTGGGATTAAAGGTGTGCGCCACCACTGGACTTTTTTTTTTAAGACTAATTTATTTCATGTGTATGGGTTTTTGCCTACATGCACAGATATGTGCACCACATGCATGCCTGGTGCCATGGATCCCCTGGAACTGGTATTACAAACAGTTGTGAGCTGCCATGTTGGTGCTGGGAATCGAACTCAGGCCCTCTAGCAACAGCAGCCAATGTTCTTAACTGCTGAGCCATCTCTTCAGCCCTGAAAGGGGACTGTTTAGTTGAGGGAAGCTGAGGGGCTGAGTCCTGACAGAAGTTGCTCAACATGGGTCAGGGGATAATCATTACCAAGAATCACTCAGGTTTACTGGGAAGAAGGGCCTTTGTGAAGTGGAGAAAAGCTTCCCACATCCTCCCATAACCGCTTCCCAGTAATGCCTACCTGTGCTGGGGGAAAGCAATTGCATTTACAGACAGAGATATACCAAAAGAGCTCTGAAAATTTCAAACCGAATTCTAATGTAAATGGAATAACACAACTTGGGGGGGGGGGCTATATTGGGGTTGTATCAGAAAATTTCCCAAAGCATATGCTTTCAAATACAAATACTTTAGAAAACAAATAATTAAGTTTTCTATGCACTTTAATGGAAGTTTCCTTCCCAGAGCCTGACCTTGAAAATGAAAGAGAGGTCATTGATTTATTGATTTCTCCTTTCCCAATAAACAGTAGCATATCATTTCCCGAAGCTATGTAAGGATAGATATACTTTCACCTAGTATTTTCAGTACAATGATATATCCAGAGAGCCTTAATAAATGACCATTCTTGGTTAGTTCTCAACATTAATATTATGTTATTAATTCACTCTTAAGTTGTTTCATCAGTGACTCCAAAATTCTTTTGTAGAATTCTTGATACTCAGGTGACACTCCTGTTTCAGCCTCTCCTGTCCTCCTCTGCCTCTTCCTCCTCATTTTGGTTCATTGAAGACATCTTTAACACAGATTTTTTTTTTCAGAGACAGAGTTTCTCTGTGTATCCCTGGCTGTCCTAGAACTCATTCTGTAGATCAGGCTGGCCTCAAACTCAGACACTCGCCTGCCTCTGCCTCCCAAGTGCTGGGATTAAAGGCGTGTGCCACCACTGTCCGGCTTTAACACAGACTTTTTTTTTAAAGATTTATTTATTGTTATATGTAAGTACATGGTAGCTGTCTTCAGACACACCAGAAGAGGTCATCAGATCTCATTATGGATGGTTGTGAGCCACCATGTGGTTGCTGGGATTTGAACTCAGGACCTTCGGAAGAGCAGTCAGTGTTCTTAACTGCTGAGCCATCTCTCCAGCCCCTTTGAGATCTTAAGCACAGAGTTTACCATAGAGTTGCTTGGGGAACAAATAAGACATATCCCACACATGTTTCTCAAGGAAGAGTTGTCAATAAGTAGCCAACTGTTTTAAAGGAAAAAAATAATACTAATGAAGCATGAGGCCAGTGTCCCTTACTGTATAAAACTGCCAGCACAGAATAGTCACCAGAAGATAAATGGTAACAATTTTAGGTGGGATACGAGCTAGAACTATCAGAAGTTCACTATGAATTCATGCCAGACACAAATGTAGATAGTTATACAATATAGCAGGAGAGTCCCACAGGCCTAGGGAATAATTTTTGTAGAACTCTGTTATTTTTGTCTTGGCTTTATTTTTTTTTCCTGTCCTGTTCTGACTGGCTTCTTTAAATTGCTCATTTCTCTTGGGTCTCCTTCAGTCCTTCAAGATTCAATGCAGAGTTGAGTAGACACACAAGAACAAATGTGCACTCGGACCAGCTGAAAGGGCATGTTTACACTTTCAGTAATGTTTTCCCTTCTGCTGAGGCAAATTACCTAGTGACGCTGATTGAGAAAAAAATGGCTGCCAAGCCAACGTGGAGGGGTGTCATTTTTGAAGCATGTCCCTTGTCCTTGCTCCAAATCCTCATGCCATGCTTGTTGTGCAGTAAAAACAAACAGCGCAGAAGAAGGTTGCTGCTAACAGCGTTCAACCCCACCTGGAGTTTTACCACGCTCGAACTAAATGTGGGAACAAGTCCTTAAAGGCTGTCTTACCCATGAAAGAGAAAAGAGAGCATCGCAGAGACCTTCTGACCCCGCCTGTGGGAGCCTGGGGAGAGGAATGCCAGGGAGCCTTTCAGACCTTTCTTCCTTCCCTCCCCTCCCCCATTCAGCCTTTCTCTCTCCTCTTGTGGCTCCTTAAAGGATAACCTAAGCTCTGCAAACAGTGGAATCCGTTCTTTCTGTCTTGTGGAAAGACTCCTAGCCGATGAAGAAAGGGGGTTTTCAGAGCAAGCACCGACCTGGGAGACAGGACCTCAGCTTTATCAGTAAAGGCTACTTGGCCTTGCTCGAGTCGCTCAGTTTCTCTGAGCCCAGTTATTTAACGAATGGACTCCTCCTGGTTCTCAGATAAAGTACTGGATTTCTAGGATTCATTGAAAGGGACATCCTTTCAGACACTCAGGAAATTCTCCAGAGGGATGGGGAAGAAAGATGGAGTAAACATGAAAAAGTAAGGGTGTGTATGCACCCAAGGTGTATGTACCATTAAAATTATTAATGAGGAGTTTTCTACAGTAACTTTTAGCTGTACCTAGAAGTTCCTCTTAGATGTCTCACTACTAGTGTGTCAAGGTATAAGGTGAGTGGCCTCATCTTAACTGTGCAGTTTTCACCTCCTTCCTCATCAATCCCACCAATGTTGTTTTTCCATCCAGAATCAGGTAAAATCAGTCTGTCAGTCATCTCGCTGCCCTTGCTATCATCACAAGCTTTAAAAACAATGTTTTTGTAACAGAGTTCTCTGGTCACATTTTGGTTTCTGAAGAGGTGTGGCTCACAAACTCACACCAGCCTCGTTGCTCCTGCGTCAGCTTCTTCTCCTGATGGCTGTTGTTCCTTGACTCGCTTGTGTTCCTATTTCTAAAAAGGAGCGATGCCAGGATTATGACCATCACTCCTTCCTGGGACAGGCATGTCATATAGACTGTTCTGCATTGTGACTAAAAGAATTTTTAAAAAAGTCAGAAAATTCTATTTCTAGAAAAAAAACCACGATTCTGACAAATGTGCGCCATGGATTTCTTGTTTGAGTTTGTCAATAAGAACCGGGGATGAAAACCAGGATTTGTTACACAGTAAAGAAACACCCTGTCACTGAGGAACAATTCCGCCCTGATTAGCTACTTCTTGAAGGCTTCTTTGTTGTTTGAGGGGCGGGGGAGTGTCTCCTGAAGGCCAGGCTGTTCTCAAACTCCATTAGGAGCAGCCAAGACTGGCCTTGAACTCCTGATCGCCATGCCTCCACCTTTCCCCAGGGCTGGAATGATGAAGCACGTGCTCCACACTGGCAGGAACTGCCCTGTAAAAGTCCTATACTTAGAGCCTGTATAAGGAAAACACTTCTAATAGCATTAAGATCTTCAACTGTTGACCTGACATCTCTCTATAAAATGGCTCTCAGAACAGAGAATTCCGTACACTTGGCAGGCTTTCCTAAAGGAGAAGCCTAAGGCTGGACCAGCAGGAATTCATAGGTCAAGGCAGAAGGGCATTTGGCAGAGTTAGTCATGAGGAAGTCTGCGCTAAGCTTTACCAGAAGTAGCTCACGTTGCATCAAGCCTTGAAGTTTCTTTTCGGTCACTTTAAAGAATGAACAAACAGTAGTTCTACCTGAGAAAACTGGCGGGAGGGGGCACGGGGAGCGGGGGGAGAAAGGTCAGACATATTCAAGGAAAAGGCATGTTAACAATATTTGCCTAGTAATTCCAAAAGAACCTTTTTTATTATTTAAAGCACTGTTTTCTGTGCATACAGGTGCCTTCTCACAGGACTGTTATTCTACAAAGAATAACTCTGTGTGTTCACTTACTGATTCTATTTCATGGAATGGAAGAATTTTAGTGGTGCAGGTGTTTGTCGAATTTAGCTATGTTAGCCCTTTTCATTTATAAACTAACAGGAGGTGCAAGTTAGTTTGAGGAGAACTGGCTTCCACATGTTCAGGCAGTCTCAGGGGGAAGGGGGGGGGAAATCAATATTCTTAGTTCTTTCGACTACCCATGCATGGGCTAACCCATGGAGATAATTAGGCTTGGTTTTAAATTTTGTTTTTCAGGAAATCAAACAGGTACCCAGGAAAATGGATGCTCGAAGAAAGCACTGGAAAGACAATACGTTCACTCCTTTTTTAAACGAGCACGATTTTCAGGAAGCTGCTGCTCCACCCCAGCCTCTCTCTGAACAGTCATCAGCAGACAACCACAAGAGGATGGGGAGAGTGTCTAACTTCTCCGTTAGGAACACTCAAGAAGGAAATAAATTCAAGAGGAAAGACTATTCTTCCCAGATAGCAGAAGGAGAACAAGATTCAAATTTAAGAGAGAGAAGAATGAACGTGTCAAAGAATGATGCAAATACCAATTCTGCCTTCTGGGACTCTCTTCATTTGGATGATGCAACGAAGGAAAGTTCACACAGAAGGGAGAGCGCCTCCGCGTGGAATAAGAAGAAATTGCCGGCCGCCACACAAGTCACCAGGAAGAAATGGACAGAAGCAATGCCTCCAAAACTCCGCCTACACCTTCTGAACGAAGAGCTGGGAGAACTCAGCCTGAAATGCCGGGAGATTGAACGGGACTTTGAAAACGCCGAAAAAGAACTTTTGAACTTTAGAAAGGAAGCCTCCGTGAAAGCTGTCAATTTTCAAGAACCAGGGACAGGTGCTTCCAAGAAAGACCGGGAACTGCAAGCTTTAAAAAACGACCTGTCTGAAAAAGCGACAAACGTAAAAAACTTAACTGAAGAGCTCCAGCAAGCCAAAGAAGTCATGTACAGGTTGAGCCTAGAGAACAGGAACTTGAAAGACGCTGTCAGGAAACTGAAGCATCAAACTGAACTAAATACTGCGCTCCTCAGAGAAGAAATGAAGTTGTTTTACGAGCTGGAGATGGAAAAGATCCGCTTGGAGCTGGGTGCCATCAAGAATGAGCTGAGAGTCGAGAAGACCCTAAGGGTGAAGAACAGCAGGGCTCTGGAGGTGCTTGGAAGACACGTTGCTTCAGTGGTAAGGTCGTCAAATCCTGCTGACCACTTTACTGGGAATATTTTTTAAACTTAAAAAACAAAAAGCCTTTCACTGGGAACGCTATTGAGCCAAATCAATATTTATCGTACTATATATATTTGTGTACTGCTAAAATGTATTTGAAAGCGTGTAATCTTTACTTCTGGTGAATCAGAGCACCTACCAATTATGCAGATGCTGACTTCAAAGCAGCTGTTTCTCTTTCTGATGAAGGCATTGTGAGACTCTGAATGAGAAGTTCTAAAATCTCTTTTGTATGGGATATATATATATATATATATATACACAAAACAACCAAACAACCCAAACTGATTCACTAGATCGTAGATGACTGAATGAGCAGCACTGTGTGACCTTGTTAGCCATGTCCTTGGCACATCAATGTTTTCCCATCTGTGGTAATCAATGTGAACAATAAAAAATCTGTTTACATGTATAAGCATAAAATATGCCTGTGATTCTTGAAACAAACAAATATGCCTGTGAGTCTTTCAGTTGCTGGGCCAAACTCGGCAGGACAGAAATGCCTCTGCTTTCTTTGGGGGGGGGGGTTCAACCTTAATTAGGTGCATGTAAACATGTCAGGAACACAGAACACAGTCTCCGCTGCTGATTTCCTCCTGCTTTCTCCTCGGACTTGGACGCACTTCCCATAGACTACAAGCTGATTTTGAGTCATTGTTCTGACCTTTGCTAGAAGCCAGGCCTCCATCAGCCACGGCTCTTGCATTTTCTTAGGTTGGCCAGCAGGGGGCGTTCTGTTTATGCAGTTCTTCTGAAGTTCAGCCGGGGTGGGGAGGTGGGGGTAGGGGGTGGGGGGTGGTTTCTAAGCTCCTTGCCAGGCTTCCAGGACTGAGCAAGGACTGCTGTGAAAGGTGTCACATGTCACCTAGACAAACTTTTAGTGTGCTGGCTTGGTTCAGGTCATCAGCCACCCCTGTAAGGGGCTCAGAAAATGATAATTTGCTTTGCATTTACAAAGAATAAAACTGTGCTGGCCCTGTCCTTTGGTGGAAGTGATGGCCCAGTTGATTCTTTACATTTGTGGGTGTTGACCATTATGATTTGTGGTAATCAGACATTTGCATGGCCTGTTTTTGAGATTATAATAAATTACATCGTTTTTTCCTACCCTTTCCTCCCTCTAAACCTACTAATAGTTCCTCCCTGCTCTCTCAAATTCTTGCTTTTTTCATTAATTGTTATTACCTACACACACACACACACACACACACACACACACACACACACACACATATGTATATACATGTATATTCCAAAATATAACCTGCTTAGTCTGTATAATGCTACTTGTATGCATGTCTTTGGGGCTGAGCATATGGTATTGGATAACCAATTGGTGTGCTCTTCCCAAGGGAAGACTACTTCTCCCACTTGGAGCATTCCTTAGTTTCCTGTAGTTCTTTGTGTAGAGTTGAGGCCTCATGGGCGTTCCCCTGTCCATTTTGACGTATCTATTCCTGTTGTCCTTGTTCAGTTCATGGTTAAGCAGTCATGTTGCTGAGACTCTATAGCTGTAGATCCTAACATCATTAGAAGACACAAGCTCACAAAAAGCTCCCTAGTCCTCTGGCTCTTAAAATCTTTCTGTCCTCTCTTCCAAAATGTTTGCTGAGCCTTGGGTGCAGGAGTTGTTCTTTAGATGTATATCCACTGGGACCAAGCTCCACAACTCTACATTTTGACTGTTTGTGAGGACTATGCTTTTCCTTTGTATCTAGTGCTTTTAACCTCAGAGCCATCTCTCTAACCCCTTTATTGGGGTATTTTTTTTAGCCCAACAAGTCAGTTATAACCACAGACTATGAGGTTAGAATGCAGTCATGAGGGTGGGAAAAATCCCCAAATTAGGAGTCAGGACACTTTGATTTCTAGCACTTGCTTCTTGTTGACTATCTTTTCTAGAGCTTAAAGCCCTCATTTATCAAATGAAGGAGCAGATCTATCATAAAGATGCTGTTCAGAGCCTAGCATGGTAACATGGGCCTGTAGTTTCATCACTCCAGAGGCAAGAGCTGAAGGATCAATGGAGCCTAGAGGTACAAGGCCAGCCTGAGCAACATAGGAAGACTCTCATCGCTGAAAAAGAAAAAAAAACAACATTCTGTTCCATGTTTAGGTAGTGACTTCAACTTAATGATTTTTATTTGGAAAAGTGTGACTAACTGTACCTGTGGTAAGGTCGAATTGCTGTGGCATCAGGTACATTCAACTTTAATATTTTCGGGTACCTGCACCACATACCTGCCTTTCCTACAAAGTATATGCTGACTTGCATTTCAACATCTCCAAATTCTGTGCCAGTGAGTGTGTGGAGCGAGTAAAGGAGAATGTGTCTCCTTTCTCTCATTTCTTCTTTATTCATTAAGGCCAGGGAAGGTAATGGATGGAAGCGAACTAAGCTGACCTGAAGGCTAAGCAAGGTTGCCTGGCCAGGGAAGACTGGCTCCAGTTGGAAGGTGTTAAAGGTTGGTACTTTCTTACTTTGTCCTGGTAGACTTCATACAGGTACCAAAGAAACGAAGATGTTTGGGGTTCAAAGAAACGAAGATGTTTGGGGTTCAAAGAAACGAAGATGTTTGGGGTTTTAGTGGTCACACTGGCTTCACACCAAGGGTCTACCCACAAATGGAAACTATGAGTTTTCTGCCCTATTTGAAGTATTTGTTCTTCAAAACACCCTTCAAAATCGTTCATTTGTCTTTGCCTCATAAAGGTGCTCATTCCTTAATGATAGCATGCTGAGCTGTCACACAGTGCTATACCACCAAGCTCAATCATTCAATATAATTCTGATTCTGTATATGTAGAATTGGGAATCAAACTCAGGGTCTTATTTATGCTAGGACAGGCAAGACTATCATTGAGTTAAACTCACACCCTTAATGTTGAAACAGGGCTACAATGTTTAGCCTTTGTTGATGGGAAACTCCAAATCTTCATACCTTCTTCTTCCAATTGCTAGGATCACAAATGTTTGCTACCAAACCTGGACCTAATTCAATTTTCTTTTAGACAAGATAGATTTCTCATATTCCTGGCTGGCTTTGATCTCAACATATAGTCTAAGATGACCTTGAACTTCTGATTATCCTACTTTCATCTCATGGCTGGGATAACAGGAATACCCCACCGCAACATATTTTTATGTAGTCCTGAAGATGGAATGCAGGGCTTAGTGCATACTTGATAATCACTCTACCAAAGGAGCCACATCCTCAGTCATCTAATTTCTTTTTTAAAAAAGGATTTATTCATTTAGTGTGTGTGTGTGTGTGTGTGTGTGTGTGTGAATGAATACTTGGCCTGCCTTTAGGTCTGTGTACCACCTGTGTGCCTGGTGCTCAAAGACATCAGAAGAGGGCATTGGATCCCAGGAATTGGAGTTATGTATGGATGGTTGTGAGTCACCATTTGGGAGCTTGGAGTTGAACTCAGGTCCTCTGAATAAACAACTTAATTCTCCAGTCCCTACTTCTGTTTTCTTTTCCTTTTCTTTTCTTCTCTCTCTCTCTCTCTCTCTCTCTCTCTCTCTCTCTCTCTCTCTCTCTTTCTTTTTTTTTTTTTATGAACAACTTTTACTCCAGGAGGATGTCAGTCCATCAGTCATGTTTGCAGCAAGTTTATTTCATTTTCCATGAGTATGTCTATGCACCTGAGGGAGTAGGTAGGGGTCTAGAGAAGATAGATAGATAGATAGATAGATAGATAGATAGATAGATAGATAGATAGATAGATAGATAATGTGACTTAGCCCAGCTTTGGTGTCAAGAAATTGTATTTCCAGGATGTTCCTGGAATATAAATTCCTGGTGAAGCCACCTCAGATGCTGAGATTCAGAAAGGCTTGTCATATTTAAAGGCTCTATGGAAATCCTAGGTCCTGGACTAACCAGGTAGACAATGAGCAATACCCATTCCATTACCTGTTCCATTACCGGTTCCATTCCCCGGTCCAGAGAGCCAAGGAGAAAAAGAAGCCAAGGTTGCTGAGCTAATAGTTCAAAGCTGAAATGGAATAAACATTAAAATAAAAACAGGGGAAAAAGGCTAGGAGAAAGCTAGGAAATTAAATGTTCTTCTTCATGTACAGGCAGAAATAACAGTGGGTTAAATTGTCATAAAAAAACAGAGTCCGGATGAGGACAAATTTTCTGAACCCCACCCATGTCCCTGTAATCACCTTGCTTCTCGGATTTCACGAGTCTCGCAGAGCTGACTAGAATAGTTCATCAGAATAATTTCTCATAGATTGAAGGTGAATTATACAAGTTTTTTTTTTTTTTTTTGGTTTTTTGAGACAGGGTTTCTCTGTACAAGTATTTAAATGGGGGTAGTACATTAGATTACTCATCCCTTTAATTTGTTGAGTGGAGAATTTGAAATCAGCACAAAGAACCACAAAGTACCACCAAGACCTCTTAATTCTTCCCTCAAGAAGCCTGGGTGGTTCATATTCTTGGATTGTCTTTCACCTAGGGCTCCAGTTTCTCTAAATTTTGCTGAACCCTTGTTATTATAGTTCATTACTAATTTTAGAAATATTTTATATGTGTATATGGTGTGTGCACATATGTGTGTGCATGCATATGGATGCCACAGGCCAACATTAGCTGTCTTCTTCTCTCACTCTCCACTTTTTCAGAGTATATACTTAGTAGTGGCACTACCGTGTTGCAGAAGTTAAGCTGTTTTGGTTTTGCAAACAGGGTTTCTAGAACTCCCTCTGTAGACCAGACTGGCCTCGAACCCACAGAGATGTGCCTACATCTGCCTCTGGCTCCCAAGTGCTGGGATTAAAGGCGTGCGCCAGCACTGCCCAGCTCTGCTTTATTAGTTTTGAGACAGTGTCTCCCACTGAACGGCAAACTCCCCAACTGGCTAGTCTGAGTGGCCACTGAGCCTCTGGGTTCTAACCGTCTCAGCCTCTCAATGCTTCCTTACAAGCCTCCGCTGTCATTGCAAGATATTGGTTGGGTACTCGGGCTCCAAACTCAGACCCTCACACTTGTACAACAAGCACCCCACCCATTGGACCTTTCTTGCAGCTCCCATACTTAATGTCTGCTAATACAAAGTTTTAAAAAAGTTTCAACTTTCTTGAATTTAGGATACATTTTCAAATTAACGGTATGTCACAGTACCCTTGTCAATATTTTTTTAAAATGATTTTTGAGATACTGTTTGAGATACTGTCTCCCAATCAGTGTAGTTTCAGCTATAGTGAAATATGAAATGTGCTAGACTGTGGACATGGTCTCAGGAACCTTACCTCTACAGTTAACCAAAACAAAAGTGCTAAGAGCTGTAGTAGTGACATTAGTGTAGAATGCGGTTCGAGCATATGGAGGGTAGATGAGTTCTGGTCCTGAGGCTAGGAATGAGTTTAGAAAAGAGATGGCAATAAGGACTTGCCTATCGAGCAGGAGGCAGAACTACTTCTGAAATGTGAATGGGGGTGAGTTATTTTGCCTCAAAGAGTACTCTTCCCAGCAGTGAATGAATAGGTCTTGTATGTCGTGTACTGCTGAGGTTTTAAGCCCCATTTAAGCTCCTACTATGGAAACCTACTGGGACTTCCAACTCCTGCTCCTTTTTGGCTAGATCAAAGCATGATGTTGTTAGGATGTAAACCCCGGGCTCCAGATGAGAAAGGCAGAAAAATAACTCTGAACATACCAGAAGACCTTGGGTAGCCACTCCTTTGGTTTTGGAAACAATATACTTAAGAAACATCAGTCGTAGTATCAAGCAAACTTCATTGTGAGCAGTCCAGCTTCAAAGACAGGTATAAAAGAGAAACACCACATTTGTGCTACTCTCCAAAGACGCACCAGAGACTGAGTGTGCAGGAGTACATTAGTCACTTACTACCTGTGTGAACTTGACAACTCAGGTTGCTCATCCTATAAGATAGAATCAATAGTCTTTTTGGGAGGATGAGCAGAGATCACAAAGAGTGCAAGTCCCCTTTGCTGTCAGCACTCTGATATTAACTGACAGTGGAGAGTTGGCCAAGCATCTCTCTCCTCCTTGATATACTTATGCTTCCTTCAATTGCATTCTCTGGAGAGTGTATCACTCATCATATGGGTCTCAGTGGTATATATGTATGTTTTACAAAGGTGAATCAAGTGACAGGGAGGATATTTTGAGTTTATTACTACACGAAGCCTTAATCCAGAGTAATGACTCTGCTAGATGGCCTCTCTGGCCTCAGAGGTATCCTGCAATGGAATTTTCTAGAATCAGAACCTACCCAGCCCTTAGTGAAGACTGTGTACAGTTGGCTCCAGCCCTAGTAATCAGAATACTAGAAAGGGGGAAGAAACCTCTGTTTTGGTTCTCCAGTATGAAAAAACCCTCTGAGGAAGTGGAATAGAAGCAAGAGAGGTTACTATTGTATTTTCTGTTTACTCTTGGAAATAGGAGCTTTGCAGCTGGGGACCTACTACTAGGCTGCATTCAGACCAGAATAAATCATTGTCTTCTTATTTGGACTCAAAAGACACTAACACTTTAACTAGACATGTACTGTACATGCACCCTCATTCCCATACTGAGTATCAATAGGATGTCTACCAGCTTCAGAAGTCAAAACTATCGTTGTAGTGTTCTAAGTCTTCTCTCTCTCTCTCTGTCTCTCTCTCTTTATCTACACACACACACACACACACACACACACACACACACACACTTACACCTTGAATTGTATTTAGTCTTGATGTTCACTATATTTCTCTGGGCTCATGTTGTCACTTCCTGGGAGACTTGACGTGGTAGTTGATATTGTCAACTTGAGATCTAGAATCACCTGGCAGACAAAGCTCTCGGCTTATCTCTGAGGGCAGTTCTAGATTAAGTTAAGTAGGGTGGGAAATCTGTTCTGAATGTGGGTGGCATCATTTCATGTGCTGGAGTCCTGGACTGAAGAAATGAGAGAAAGTGAGCTGTGTGTGTACCAGTATTCATCACTCTTTGCTTCTTGCCTGGGATTGTCAAGTGATCTGCCTCATGCTCCTGTCACCATACTTTCTCTGCCATGATACCTACCCTTGAATGGTAAGCCTAATAGATTCCTCCTTCCTCAAGTTGCTTCTACATTGAGTTTACACCTGTTTCTTTCGATGTACTGTTCTCTCTAACGCATTTCCTGGCCTTTCCAACCATGCCCATTGACAGTAAAGCAAGTACGCAGCAGTGGACAAACACCAACGGATTCTCTTTATGTCACTAGGACCATTGGCTACAAATGTATAGAGCCTAGGTACAAAATTCTATTATGTGTGCTATAGGATTGTGTCCCTGACTTGAAATGGCCCTTTAGAACTCTGAGCAGTCACGATCACCTGCAAAAGACCTGTACATGGCTGAGTCCATCAACTTTCCTTCATGAAACAGAGGAGTTGTTCATGAGCCCCCAATTTTCTCCAAGGATTTAAAAACAGTTAATACTTCCTGGGAGACAAAGACATTTTCTTTAATGGTATAACCATCAATAAGTTACCGATGTTCTATAAGTAATCAACTACTCACCTATGCTATTATAAGAAGCCTTAATTAAAATCATTGGTTCACCAAGCTGTACATGGGTGGGATAATTTCTTTCTTTCTGCTGTTGGTTTGCTACCTGGGTAAGTAGTCGTTTGTTCATGTCTACTCAGAAAAAGTTCACACACAATAGCATGTCACACAATTCCATAGAGACAGACTTGTCTGGAATGCACTGATTGCTGGTTATTGTTCAGATGAAGAAACTGGGCTCAGAGATGATGAATGACGAAGTCAATATCACACAACTACTAAGTGGTGGATCTAGGATTCAAACCCAGCAGCCTGTCACATTCATTACATAGACATATAATTCCATGGGCCAAATTCAGTCATCCTAAAGGTTAACTTTCTCAAAGACAAACTGCTTTAATGCTTTAACCTGAACACTACTTGAGTTAGCCATTTCATAAATGGATGAGATGAGTAGTGTATACATGTGTATGCTGGGGGTGGGGTGGCTCACTAAGTCTACATGAAGCAGTCAGCATTCTGTTCCATGGTAATGAACTGTGATAATAACAACTGAAATATGAAACCAAATCGACAGCAATGTAAGTTTAGTTCCAGCACTGGCAGAAACAACAACAACAACAAACCACAACCAACCAGGACTCTGGTGAGGGTTTTTTTTTTTTTAAGATTTATTTATTTATTTCATGTATGTGAGTACACTGTCACTGTCTTCAGACACACTAGAAAAGGGCATCCGATCCCCTTTACAGATGGTTGTGAGCCACCATGTGGTTGCTGGTAATTGAACCCAGGACCTCTGGAAAAGCAGTCAGTGCTCTTAACCCACTGAGCCATATCTCCAACCCTTTGGTGAGTTTTTATTGTAGAGTTTGGGGTCTCAATATTTTACTATTCAAAATGATTCATTATTTTTTTCATACAATATTTACTTTCTTCTCTTGGAATCTTTCCTTTCTAAAGTGTTATCATAGAAAGCTAATTAGCTTTTGAGAAAAAAATCAAAACAAAACAATGCCATGAAGATCCCTGCTGCTGCTAAGAATGTGTTAATTAATTATATAAAGAATTCACATATTTTTCTTTTTTGACTTACTGGTTATTTTTCAGTTACAAAAAAGGAAATCCTATCTTGTTCCTTCTTTAACATTTTTATGATTTTATTTTATTTTCAGTTATGTGTATGTGTGTGCATGGTTTGGGTATATGCATGTGAACATTGGTACTCAAAGATGCAAGAAAAGGGCATTGGATCCCCTGGACCTGGACTTGCAATCTGTCATGAGTTAAACGGCAGGGGTCCTGGGAACAGAAGTGAGATCATTTGCAGGAACAGCAAGCATGCAATATCATTGCGCTGTCTCTGCCGCCTCAGAAGTGATTCTTGAAAAAGATCTTTTTATTAAAACAACTTCAATTACCTCACATGATGTTTTCTTTCAAATCTACAAACGTATTTGAGATTTACAAAAGCAACATCTCTCCGTCACATATTGAAGTAGACCAAAATCTGGAGAGTTGCTTTTGACATTTATAAATGTGAGTTATGTCAGCAGAGAGCCTGAAGGGCATTTCTGGCTCTGAGATTGTCAACTTTCAAAATATGTGCTATACTTTTATGTGGTTGTAATGAATACAAAACTATATCTGCATGAAGCATAAGGACTTTCCCCACCATAAACATGGGTTATCTTAAAACATTTCCTTTGGTTATATATTAAAACATATATAACCAAATATATGTTTAATAAATAAACTGCTGGAGCTACAGAGATGGTACAGTGGTAAAGAACACTTGTTGCTCTTGCAGAGCACCCAGGTTTAGTTCCCAGCACCCACAACCAGCCATAACTTCAGTTCCAGGGAGTCCAGTTCACTTTTTGGCCTCCAAAGGTACCAGGCATACATATGGTGTACATACATAAATACATGCAGGCAGAAACACTCCTACAGATATAAAATAAACTGCTGCAAGTAAGTGGGCTCTAATTCCTCTGCTTGAGCCAGAGACAGGTTGGAGATTATGAGAAGCATGATAGGTGGCATTCTGCCTAGTTGACTCCACTGGTTGGAGACATTAAGGTGGAGCTGGGGAGCCAGGTGTTCATTTAGTGAAAAGGGGAGGAAGCAAGATTGAACAGAGAGAAATGGGAAAATCGAGAAACTTGTACATGAGGCTAACAGCATTAGCTACCCCAGCAAGGACATGGGTGGAGACGGCTGGGCCTTTATAGCCTCACTCAGCTGCAAGATGGGATACTTCTGAAAAGATGAGTTGGTACTGAGTGGCTTGCTCCAGACAAGGCAAAGCAGGAGGTCACTGAAGGCTAGATCCATCTGTAGACTTGTCTCCCACCGCTGCAGCTAGCCCTTCCTTGAAATTCATGTTTGGTAAGCACTTATTCATTGCTCCTTCTGGATCCCTTCAGGCCTCTCTCCCATGAGAGTGAGATTCCTGTAGGAACTTGGGCCCCTCTCTCACACTGATCTCAGAAATTTAATAGAAACTCTCCCTGCTTCTTCTACTATTCATTTTAGGATATTCCTGCCCATAGTCACTGCCCTTGGCTGGCTTTGTTAGCTTCCTAGCTGGCCTGACCCAAACTCTCATTGTGAAGGGAGTCAGCCCACCTGATCATTATTCCCTTCTCATGCTGGGCTGCTGCAATGATCCACTGATAATCACAACTGGGCCTAACAGTGCCAAGTTAGGCTCAAGTAGGACACACATTTTCACACATTTCTCCCTCTTACACAGTAGGACAGCAGGCACACCTGATAACCAAAGTCAAGTACCCCTGCTCAGTCAGCCCCTCTTCTGGTCTGGAGACTCAAGGAACTCAAGGTCCCTTGGCAGTGCCTTATGACTTAGGCAGGGCTCTTGTTATAGGCCTGGAACAGACACATCTGCTTTGGAGACCAGGTCCTATGGCCTTGTACAGTGTTGGGGAGTGTCTTAGTTACGGTTTCCATTGCTGTGAAGGGACACCATGACCAAGGCAGGTCTTACAAGGGAGAACATTTACTTGGTTCTGGCTTACAGTTTCAGAGGTTCAGTTCATTATCAGCACAGCAGGAAGTATGGCAGTTTCCAGGCAGACATGGTACTGGAGAAGGAGCTGAGAGTATTAGATTTTGACCTGACAGCAGCCAGAAGACTGTTCCACACGGGGCAGAACTTGAGCACTAGGAGCCCCCAAAGCCCTCCTACTCAGCGATGCACTTCTTCCAACAAGGCCACACCTCCTAATAGTACCACTTTCTATGGTCCAAGTATATTCAAACCTCCACAGGGAGATTTCTTTGCTAGCTCGTAGCTAAGGTTCCTATAATAACAACAACAGATAAAAGAAGATTAACAAGAAAAGGCATCTAAACTTATTTAATATAAGATTCATGTGGCCCAGGAGTTTTTCCAAATTGATGCCAAGAACCAGGGAAGCCCATATATTTTTATGCTTAAGTTGGATGAAGTGTGAACAATCATGGGGAAATACAGTTGGAGGGTAAAGGGATATAATAGTCAATGAGCTGCTGAGGATGCAGAGTTTCCTTATTCGTTCAGAATCTTCTGTGTCCTTGTGGCTTCAAAGATAAGAGCAGCCTCTTCCTCCATATACAAGGAGGGCACCCCAGGAATGAAGACTTGATGACCTCTTTCAGATGAAGAAGTGAAGGGAAGGGGACAGTGGCCACTGTCCATTTTGAGCTTGCACTCTCATACTGATCTAACCTTTCTGTGGTGTTAAGGGTTTCCCATCCCCCATGTTCTTACAGTTAATACCATACTCCCCAAGAGCAATAGGCATGAGCTGAAGGAAGGAGAGTGTTAGAGCAGTGGTGCATGTCATGAAGGTCTAGGCTGTATAGTTTTGTAGTTTTCTCAAGCCCTCTATTGCTCATGGTCACTTTTGGCCAGCTCACTCTCATCTATTGGTGGGGTATTGATAGATCCACTGGGCTTTGCCAATGAGTTCCTCTGAGAAAGCTTAGCTCATGACAGCTCCACTTACATGTGTCCTATGACTGTGTGGACCTGCTGCAAAGCCTTCTATAGTTCTGGGCCTAAATACTGCAGTTTTCCTTTTTACCTGTATAAGGGATGAAGAGGAACTCACATGAGTGAAATGTGTTGCCTCTGAAACCCAGTGAGACTCACCTTATGCTGTTATTTGTAGCAGGAGGTACAATGTGTAAAAATCTGACCATTTTTTGAAGAAATGCCCCTGTATGGCTCTGATCACCAGGACTGCTAAAAATTGTATGGGTCTCCTAAGACTTCAAATTTTCCTGGAATTTATCTCCTACACTCAAATTACATACATATGTGTTCTAAAATGTAGCATGCTACCAACGACCTTTTACTCATCTGATGGGATCATTAGAACATCATTGATGTAATAGTTAAATATATTCTATAGCATGTATAAACAGTTGTGGCTTCTTTAGACTTAATAAGAAAATGGACTGGAGGGCTAACCTTGAGGCAAAACTGTAAATGCATGCTCTATTCTATTCCACTAAAATGGCAACTTTTCTCTTTTTCCATGTATCCAGCCTCCAACTCAGTATATAGCTGAGAAAGACTTTGAACTCCTATTCCTCCCGAGGTTATGCAGGTTGAGTCTTTCTGTGGTTTAGGTATCAGAGTAATTGTGGCTTCATAGACTGAATTGGGTAGGGTACCTTCTACTTCTATTTTGTGGAATAGTTTGTGTAGAACTGGGATTAGATGTTCTTTGAAGGTCTGATAGAACTCTGCACTAAACCCATCTGGTCCTGGGCTTTTTTTGGTTGGGAGACTATTAATGACTGCTTCTATTTCTTTAGGGGATATAGGACTGTTTAGATCATTAACCTGATCCTGATTTAACTTTGTTACCTGGTATCTGGCTAGAAACTTCTCCATTTCATCCAGGTTCTCCAGTTTTGTTGAGTATAGCCTTTTGTAGAAGGATCTGATGGTATTTTGGATTTCTTCAGGATCTGTTGTTATGTCTCCCTTTTCATTTCTGATTTTGTTAATTAGGATGCTGTCCCTGTGCCCTCTAGTGAGTCTGGCTAAGGGTTTATCTATTTTGTTGATTTTCTCAAAGAATCAGCTCCTGGTTTGGTTGATTCTTTGAATATTTCTTGTTTCCACTTGGTTGATTTTGCCCCTGAGTTTGATTATTTCCTGCCTTCTACTCCTCTTGGGTGAATTTGCTTCCTTTTGTTCGAGAGCTTCTAGGTGTGCTGTCAAAATGCTAGGGTATGCTCTCTCCAGTTTCTTTTTGGAGGCACTCAGGGCTATGAGTTTTCCTCTTACGACTGCTTTCACTGTGTCCCATAAGTTTGGGTATGTTGTGACTTCATTTTCATTAAACTCTACAAAGTCTTTAATTTCTTTCTTTATTTCTTCCTTGACCAAGGTATCATTGAGTAGAGTGTTGTTTAGTTTCCATGTGAATGTTGGCTTTCTATTATTTATGCTGTTATTGAAGATCAGCCTTAGTCCGTGGTGATCTGATAGGATACATGGGATAATTTCAATATTTTTGTATATGTTGAGGCCTTTTTTGTGACCAATTATATGGTCAATTTTGGAGGAGGTACCATGAGGTACTGAGAAGAAAGTATATCCTTTTGTTTTAGGATAAAATGTTCTGTAGATATCTGGTAAATCCATTTGTTTCATAACTTCTGTTAGTGTCCATGTGACTGTTTAGTTTCTGTTTCCAGGATCTGTCCATTGATGAGAGCATGGTGTTGAAGTCTCCCACTATTATTGTTTGAGGTGCAATGTGTGCTTTAAGCTTTACCAAAGTTTCTTTAATGAATGTGGCTGCCCTTGTATTTGGAGCATAGATATTTAGAATTGAGATATTAAATCCGAGTCTTGCTTTTTTGGGTGTGCTGGGGTATCTAGGACTTGTTGTGGTGGGCGTACTGGGTTCTGATGATGCCCAGTGTTCTTGCTTTCTGTTAGTAAGATTCTTACGTTTGCCTTTCGCCATGTGGAAATCTCTGGTGTTAATGTTCAAGCTGTCTCTGGTTGGAGCTTGATCCTCCTGTGATTCTTTTAGTCTCTGTCAGCACTCCTGGGAGTCCAACTCTCACCTGAGTCCCAGTGGTCAGAGCACTCTCTGCAGGCAAGCTCTCCTCTTGCAGGGCAGGTGTACAGAAGTCTGGGGCTCTGACCCACCTCCTGAGTTCTGGGGTCAGAACTCTCCCTGTAGGCCAACTCTCCTCTAGCAAGAAATGTCCCCAGTGGTCTGGGTCTCTGCTCTGTCTCCTGGCTGAGAATGAAGGCCAACTGGACCTTGTCCAAGAAGCTCTGTTGCTTCTATAGCCCAGGTGCTCTCAGGGAATCAGGAGGTCCTGGGTGTGCTAGGGGTCCTGCGGTGTGGAGAGTCCTCTGGTGCTCTAGATGCCCTCGGCCAGGTTCACGCAGAAGGTGGCGGGGCTGGCCCCGACCTGAATATATCCCAGTCTCTGGTTGGGCAGGGTTCCTTTGTCACTGTTCCTGCTGACACAAGACCCTCTGTAATTCTTTGGAGCTGATGTTGCACTCCACTCACCCGTGATCCCGAGGTTCTGCAGTGTGGAGAGCACTCTGGAGCCCTTATCGGCCTCCACTGGGCTCAGAAGGAGACAAGATCTTCTTATATGCCCAAGCTGGCCGTGAATTCAGTATGTAGCTCAGTATAGTTTTAAAGTTGCGTTAATATTCATGCGATGGCCTCCTGGGCCTGGGCTTATAGTCATGCACCACCACACTAGAATTGACTGATTGAGACATGGTCTCTCTATACAGCCTAGGCTAACCCAGAATTTCTCAACCTCCTAAATTTGAAATTGGGGCTGGAGAGATGGCTCAGCGGTTAAGAGCACTGACTGCCTTTCCAAAGGTCCTGAGTTTAATTCCTGGCAACCACATGGTGGCTCACAACCATCTGTAATGAGATCTGATGCCCTCTTCTGGCATGTCTGTAGACAGCATCAACTTACTCACATTAAATAAATAAATAAATAAATCCTAAATTTGAAATTGTAGGCAGTAGCTACAAAATCCAAATAAATGCCCACATAACATTGATTACAATCATATTAATCTATTCTCACAAAGATACAACATCTAGTATAGCCTGTATTTACAGTTTTGCCTATGGTAGCAACAGCTGCTTCTTGGTCAATTGGAGTCTACAGTCTCCTTTCGGGATCTTTCTATCTTTTGCAGACATAAGATGTGGAAATCCCATGGACATATGATGCCAATCACCACTCCTACATCTTTTAGATTCTTTTGTTTTCTCCCAGAGCTGAGGACCGAACCCAGGGCCTTGCGCTTGCTAAGCAAGCGCTGTACCACTGAGCTAAATACCCAACCCCATGGAAAGGTTTTTCTTTTCATCTTTTATATTCTTAAAGATAATACTGATGTGTACATACACCTGCCCTAGGTAATGTGATCATTTCCTGTCTCTGCCAGGGGTGGTACATTAGTAACAGAGACTTTGACGTGGCCTTATCCACTGCAACAGATATTAACTCATAACCAAATCACAAAATTCTTATGACAACCATCTATTCTCTTTCTCACATTTGGCATAAATGAGCACTTATGAATATATTTCTCCATTAGGCCCTAAATTATTCATATATATTCGCTTCATTCAGTAAAAAGTAACCAAATAAATGGCCAGAAGCATATTTACAGAAGAAGAAAAAAAGGAGACTCCTTTCTCTTAGGAACCTAATATCATCCTCTGCTGACCTCTTATCTGCAAAGTGGCTCAGATCCAGAAAATATATAAAAGGTCATAATTATTTACTGAAATGTCTGCCCTGGGCTTTCCAGATGTTTTCTTCTGTTACAAGCTAATAATCCAATAAATTAAGCCCCAAGGGATAGCATGTTGTTTTATCCATCATTTCCGGGATTCTCTTGAGTAGGGCTCACTTCGACATCTCCATAAACTTAATTTTATTATAATCATTGCAAGCTCCTGGCCCTTGGATCATAAGAGTCATTCCCTCCCTTCTGATTTGGATGTTATTACAAAGTTAAAAACAAGCTAGGTTTAACAGATTAGGTAATCCTTTCATTTGAAAGGTTCCTACTTGAGAATTCCCCATCCGTTAGGGTGTGCAGAGCCAGTCAGACAAGATTTACCTGAGGGTTTGAACACTGCTTTCATTGAAGAAAGCACGGTTAGCTAGAGAGTGTACTTATGTACACTCTTAATAACCTGAGAAAAGTACAAGAGAGCATATCCTGAAAATCAGTGTAATGGAATAAGGGGCTGCCTTCATTCCCATTCATATTATTTCTTTCCAATAATCCTGGACTTTAAAAGGCAATTTCAGTCCAGTATAAAGAAGACTTATCCTTAAGCCCTTGCTTTAAAGAGTCCTCTCTGAAGACTGGGATTTAAGTACTTTTTCCTTTCTTTCCTACAAAACCACACCTCACTGCCTGTCAGAGTATAATACTATTAACTAATATTTGTGGAATGGTGAGTGATTGAATGAATAGTTTTGAGGCAAGGTCTCATTCTGTAGCCCAAGCTGAACTTGAACTCACACTGATCCTCTTGTTTCAATCTCCTGAGTGCTAGGATTATAGGCATATGCCACCATGCCTGGCTTTGAATGAAATCATTTTAATAATAATATTTTAAAATAATAATATTTTAAAAGATTTATTGATTTTTATTTTACATCGCTTCTCAGCCTTTTGGCTAAGATCAAGTGAATATGTTTTTTGTTTATTTATTTTTATTTTGCTTGTGTGTTCTTTATGTGTATGTATATGTACTGCATTTGTGCCTGTGAAGGCCAGAAGGGGGAGCCAGATAACCTATAATTGGACTTTCAGACAGCTGTGCGTCACCATACGGATGCTGGGAACTGAACCAAAGTCCTCTAAAAGAAGAGCAAGTATTCTTCACTGATAAGTCAATTCTCCAACCCCCAATGAATGAAGGAATTTTTTAAAAGACAAAAAAGAGATCTTTCTTGCTAAATCAAAGATATATTTGTCTGTGCTGTATTGACTGCGCTGGTTCTAAGGAACATTAAGCTATTTTAATTTTCCCTCTAGGTTTTCCCTAAGTTTGGGAAATTTCTATAGAAATTGGTTTGTTTTCTCCTTTTATATTAGTATTTCTATTTTTATAAATGCTACTGGATATGTGTATATACATATATACATAATATCTACAATATAATCATGTATTAGTGATTTATTCTATTTAAATCTTCTGTGCAAAGTCATTGTCAATCAATATGGCCATTACAGGCACAGAGTTTAGATAACCACAATAAACTTAAAAGGTTGCAGTCTTGGACCCATCCCTCCCTCAAAATGAATAACTGGCAACATCATACCTTGCAAATACAAACAGCATCTGCTAAAAAAAAAAATCACAACTGAACTTGAGAATAAGAATGTCTGTAATAGGTCTTGAATGGCAATAGTTCTATTAGCCTGTACAAGAGCTCACAGTTTAGTGGCTTCTGAAACGCTCACTGTTTACACAACAGAACAGAACAATGTGACCTTTTAGAAACTGGTTTTGCTTTATTATGGAAAATTTCAAGCATGCACACAGAAGTAGAAAGAATAATATAATGACCTTCCATACACATATCATTCAATTTTAATAATTACCAACACATAACTATAGCCTCATCTCTAGTTCGTCCAGTTTTCCAAACACCACTCCTTGTCTACCACACCCAACTCCCAACGAACAACTTTAAAGGACACCAAAAGCAACCTTTCACTGAGCCTATAAATACTTCTTTTCAGGAGCTGAAGGGACGGCTTAGCCGTTAAGAGCACTAGCTGTTCTTCCCTAGGACCTAGGTCTGATCTTTAACATCTACATGGTAGCTCACTAACCTTTACATCCCCATTCTTTGGGGGATCCAATGCTCTCTTCTGGATTCCAGGGACACTGCACACATACAGTGCGCACACACTTGCAGGCAAAAGATTCCCTCACACCAAATAATAAAAATGCTTTTTGTTTCTAGAACATGTTTTAAAAGAAACGTTAGTCTCATCTTATTTCCCATTTATTGGTCTTCTCCCCATGGATGATAAAAAAGAACACAGTCTGAGCCAGAAGGTATCCTTACGAGAGTTTTCCAGAAAAGCTTAAGCTGAGCACAGTACACACCTGTAATCCCAGGCATTCAGGAGTTTGAGGCAGGAGAATCATTTTAAGCTAGCCTGGGCAGCAACATAAGTGAGACATCTATCTCAAATAAAAAGCAGTTTAAGAGCTTGGGATATGACTCATTCAATAATGTGCTTGCTGTAACAGCATGAAGACCTGAGTTTGGATTCCAACACCTATGTAAAAAGTGGGTGCCATGCAATCCCAGCACAGGGGCAGGACGATCCTTGTAACTCATTAACCAATTGGCGTAGACAAATTGGTGAGCTCCAGGCTCAGTGAGAGAACATTTTTCAAGTAATAAATTGGAAATACTTTGAATCTGAATTCTGTCAACCATCCTCAAGCACCCTACATGTAACTGACTAGACACCTGACATGAAACTCTAATATACTAGGACAACGCACGTGCACGTGCGCGCACACACACTCTCTCTCTCTCTCTCTCTCTCTCTCTCTCTCTCTCTCACACACACACACACTGCACACCGCACATATTTATTGCCTTACAGTGTCAGGCTTAGCTAGGACATCTGTTTCATGCTCTTGCAGAGAATTGCAATACAGGTCCTAAATGGTGCTAGGTCTCATATGCAACTCAACTGGAGAGGATTCACTTGCATGTTTTCATGGTGTGGTCAGGACAATTTGTTCCTATGCTCTCCCAGATGGGAGACCTCAGTTCCTTATTGACTACAACCAGAAGTCACTTCACTTTACAGGCCACACAGTCCCCCATAGCATGGCTGCTTGGTTCATCAAATCGTACAAACTGAGAAGGCAGTAGAGAAAGTCATCTTTCAAGATGAGAGAAAGTAATATTTCCACTGACCCTGCTACAGTCAGTTAGTTAGAGCAGAAGTCACAAATCCTCATGAGGGGAGGAAATGACATAGCATGTCAGTGTGAGGAGTCCAGAATCATTGGGGAAAAAAAACCCTACAAATCAAACACCTTCACATGTAGGGTGCTTGAAGATGGCTGACAGGATTCAAAGTATTCCACAACACTAGGGCATTTCACTCAGAATGAGGGCTCTGTGGTCACAAAGGATGGCCAGAGGTAAACTGGATACCACACAAGTCTTCACCCTATTTAGCTTGTCAATTAACACATCTGGAAGCAGGGGAACTTTATTGAGGAACTGCTTCCATCAAATTGGCCTGTGGATACATCAGTGGGGTATAGTCTTGATCAGTAATTGATGTTGAATGGCTCAGTCCACTGTGGGTGGTGCCACCCCTAGGCAGGCAAGCTATATAAGAAAGTGTCATAGTTACTTTTCTATTGCTATGAAGAGGCACCATAACCAAGGCGACTTATAAAAGAAAGCATTTAATTAGGAAGCTGCTGCCTTACAGTTTCAGAGGGCAAGTCCATACTCATCATGGCAGGCAACACACAGCTTGGCATGGCACTTGAGCAGTAGCTGGGAGCTTACATCTAGATCTGAAAGTTGGAGAGAGAGAGAGAGAAAGAGAGAGAGAGAGAGAGAGAGAGAGAGAGAGAGAGAGAGAGAGAGAAAGGGACTAGGCCTGGTGTGGGCTTTAGGAACCTCAAAGCACACCTGCAGTGACACACCTCTCCCAGCAAGGTCACACCTACTAATCCTTCTAAAAATAGTTCTAAAAACTATGAACAAAGTATTCAAATACAAGCCAATGGGGGGACATTTTCATTCAAACCTCCACAGAAAGCAAGCTGAGCATAAATAAGCCAGGGAGCAGCATTTCTCTTTGGTCTCTGTTTCAATCTCCTGCCTTAGCTTCTCTTGATAATGGACTGTAACTTACAAGCCAAATAACTCATTTTGTATAGGCTGCTTTTAGTTACAGTTCTGTTGGCCCACCTCCACTGTCCCAGTCAGCTAGACTGGATGGTACCTTCCTTAAAATGTTCCTTGGGAGGTTCTGCCAGCACTTGGCTAATGCAGAGGTGCATGCTCACAGTCAACCATCAGACTGTGCTCAGGGACCCTGGTGGGGGAGCTGGTGGAAGGACTGGAGGAGTGGAGGGGGATTGCAACCCCATAGAAAGAATAACATCAGCTGGCCGGACCACCCAGTGCTCCCAGGGACTAGACCATCAACTAAGGAGTGTACAGGGAGGGACCCATGGCTCCAGATACATAGGTAGCAGAGGATGGCCTTGTCTGACATCTATGGTAATGGAGGCCTTTTGTCCTGTGGAGGCTTGATGCCCTAGTGTAGGGGAATGCTCGAGTGGTGGGCCAGGAAAGGTGAGTGGGTGGGTGAGCATCCTCATAGAGGCAAAGGGGTAGGGGGAGAGGGTGGATGGGATGGGGGGTGGTGGAGGGGAAACTGAGAAGGGGGATATCATGTGAGATATAAACAAATGGCATGATTAATAAAATAGATAGATAGATAGATAGACAGACAGACAGACAGACAGACAGACAGACAGATAGATAGATAGATAGATAGATAGATAGATAGATAGATAAAGTCCTCACAAATACTTGAAGTTTCTCTGTGTGGGAGTGTAGATTTCTCTCCTACTAGTGCTGCATCCTTTTGTCTTCTCCTGTTGTGTGCCCTTCCTTTTATAAGTAAGCCAAAACTGACCTAAAATTTATTAACTATTTTAGAAGCCACTGAAAAGTCTGTAAATTACAATGGCTCAATTTATTGCTTTCCAACTTTACCACATCGTGAAAGCCCTACACACTTGATGGAAGTTATACTTCAAACTGTGACCTTTGATCTTTTCCTAGGCTGTTGACGTGTGTTATCACACTCCCTCATGAGGCTCAGCAGTGACAGCAAACCACAG